>NC_079319.1:78802163-79103610 GCF_029931775.1 Euleptes europaea
CTCTTGTCCCCAGCCACGGGCACAAATTCTGTATCTTCCACCGAATGTCTTTTCTTCCTTCCACTGATATCCACTCTAAGTAGGTCTTCCATCTACTCGTGATTTCCCTGCTCTTGTCTTCCCATGAAGTCTTCTGGCGCATCATCTCGACGATATCTGACTGTATAAATTCAAACAGATAGTTGTGCCAGATTTCTGTAGTCCATTTACTTTTATCCTTCCAACCCAGAGCTATTACTGCTTTGGTTCTTGTAGGTTATCCGGGCTGTGTAACCGTGGTCTTGGAATTTTCTTTCCTGACGTTTCGCCAGCAACTGTGGCAGGCATCTTCAGAGTAGTAACACTGAAGGACAGTGTCTCTCAGTGTCAAGGGTGTAGAAAGAGTAATATATAGTCAGAAAGGGGTTGGGTTTGAGCTGAGTATTGTCCTGCAAAAGTATTGTCCTGTAAGTATCAAGATAATGTGCTAATGAGGGTATGGTATGTTAATATGGAACCATTGTATCCTGAAGTGATCTGTTAATGTGTGTAATCCAAAACTAATCTGTATGGCTATTGTTGAATGTTGTCTTTGTCTGGAGGTTTTTCAGGGCAGGAAGCCAAGCCTTATTCATTCTTAAACTCTCCTCTTTTCTTTACTGCTTTGCTTGCTAATAGCATAGCCTTGAGTATGGCCTGATCCCTCTTATTTACTCCCGAGTTACCTGTTGTGCTCATTAACATTAGCTTAAAATCTATGGTTAAGGATACTTTACATATTCTCTTAATGATTTCTAATATTTGTGTCCAAAAGTCCCTAACCTCTGGGCATTCCCACCACATGTGGGAGAACCAACCTTTAGATTGTCTACAATGCCAACACATGGGGCTTAGTCCTGGAAACATATTCGCTAATTGCGCTGGTGTTTTGTACCATTTTGTAAAAAATTTATGTTCCAATTCATTGAATTTAATCACTTTTATTTCCTCTAGTCCTTTCATAATTTTACATGCTGTATTTTCTGATATCTGACCTTCCTTACTCCAAGTTTTTTGTAAATATGTTATTATCTTATCTTTATTTGAAATCATTTTCCTGTAGATTTTTCCTGCCAATCCTTGTTTTGATTTTTACATTTCTTTATATATTTCTTCCATTGGTTCCTCTGACCATATTTCCCCTTTTTAGTTAATAATTTTAACCCTTCTATAAAGGCCTGTTGTTTTTAGCCAATGTTGCTTGCCTATCTCTTCTACTATCTCCTGTAAAGGTTTTAGGATTCCTCCTCTGTACATATCTCCCAATCTATAATATCCTTTTGACCTTAGGGTTCTGCATCTAACTCTTAGGGCAGTATTGTCGTAAAGAACACGAATTAGGTACAATAGCCTGCAATCTAGAGATGTACCTTCTAGCTTCTCCCAAAGTTTAGTTCTTGAAATGGAGTCAAATGCTGCCTTTAGGTCTATGAAGGCAGCATACAAGGAAACTGGTTCCTTAGAGGAGTATTTTTCGATTAAGTGCTAGAGGATTAGACAATGATCTATAGTAGACCTGCCCTCTCTGAAGCCAGCTTGTTCTTCCGCAATTATGGCCTCCTGGTCCAGCCAACTTGAGAATTTATCACAAAGAAGTTTAGCATACAATTTGCTAGTAACACAAAGTAGACTAATAGGTCTGTAATTTGCAGGGTCATCTCTCCTTCCCTTCTTATAAAAGGGCACCACTATTGCCATACCCCAATCCTTGAGTATATGTCCAGTTCTATCAATGTAGGTAAAGAATGATGACAGGACAGGGGCCCACCAGTCTTTGTTATTTTTCAGGAATTCAGGTGGAATACAATCTGCTCCAGGAGCGTTCCCTCCTCTTAGTTGACCGATTAAAGATTCAGCCTCCCTTACAGAAACCAGAGGGGGGGGCGCGCAAAAGGGCAGGTCCTTGATCTTTTGTAAGGCGGGAGCCTGTGAGGAATCCCTATACATATTTTGGAAATATAATGCCCAGACATCTGGAGGAATATGTGAGACTAGGGGAGATCTCTCTTTAAAAGATGACAGCTTCCAAAAGAGTGTAGCGTTCCTATCTTTTGCCACCTGAATAAGACTCCTCCAGAGTACTCGAGTGTTCGCTTTCTTTTTGCAAACAACTAGTTGCTTGTAAGATTTTTTCAGGGAAAGAAAAGAGAGTTGAGCTGCCTGCCTTTCTTCACTAACAGCATTTCTATATAAATGGCAAGCTGTGATTAAAGCCCTTTTTGCATCTAGACACTCCTTGTTGAACCATGGTTGGGATTTTTTTGTGTGTGTGTGTGCACTTGGGCCACTGGTGCACACCAAAAGGGTTTTAAGCTTTTGTATTAAGTTTTTATAAATGATCAGAGCATCCACTCCCGGGTTCGAACCTGAAAAGACTGTGGTGTATTCCTGTAGATTTTCAAGCGTTGGTGTCTTTTTTAACCCTTGGTCGAGCTCTGGGGTCCATCTAGCACGGCAACCCGTTTGCTCTGCCGGTGTAACAACAATAGGATGACAGGGTTTATAATGAATTTGGTAGTGGGATGGATTGCGATAGGAGGGGGAAAGATCTCCGTCTAAATAAGGTAATGCTTGAAATCTTCTTACCCAGGATAATAGAGACTCACTGACCAGTATATAGTCAATGGTAGAAGTTTTCAAACCTGCCATAAATGTCAATTCCCCAGGACAGTCTCCGATAATAGAACTATTCAGAATATATAAATTAAGCCTGTTTACAAATTTTGAGAGGCAGAACCCTGCAAAAATTGATCTAGGGTCCTTAGAACGGCATGGTATGATGTTATTTGGTACCTTGTCCTCTGAGGAACTATGGATCCACTTGTACTTATTATGCAGAGAAGGGTCGTCAGGACCTAGTCTTGCATTTAGATCCCCTGCCAATAAAACCTTGGCGTCTGGGTGGTCTAACAAATGAGTCGTTGCTTCAGTGAGGTCAATGCAGCGCATTCCATTTTTAGCTGATTTGATACAAGAATACCCAGACCCCTCTTCAGCCTTCCCGGCCCCTTCCCTGGGGTCGTTACCACCTTATATGAGTGATACCCATCAACCTCCAAGTCCTCTGTGGTCCATGCTTCTTGGAGCTTTCAGAAACCATTAATCGTTTGCTTTTGTCTAGCACTTACAAAACCCCGAAGCTAAGCCTCTGAAAATGTGGAGTTTCAGTATAGTGCAACATGGGAGTGAAATATGGTACTGAGCAATATCACCCCCCGCACACACACACACACACACCCAAACACAATTCCTGATCTCTTCAGTGAGCCTATGTCAGTTGTAAAGTTTTCCAGTGATGATGATAACTAATGCTCCATCTACTGTTCTTATGAATAAACTGCATGATATTTTTGCTTCTTCAGCGGGTTTCTTTGCATGCAGACTTCTCTCTCCTTTATAATGTTCCTTGCTGGGTAGAATGCGCACACAAGATGAGAGATACCAGGGCTATTTTTATCAGCATGCTTCCACGTTAACACCCCAGTGAGCAATAAACTATTTCTCTCAGTTATACTTATAAGAAGCCGGGTAATGACTTGCCATATATCCGCAGGTGGCCCGTCATTTAGGTGTTCAGATTTTTTAACTAGCTCTGTCCTCAGAGTCACAGTTAGTTAAAACCATTTAAAAACATTTTTTAAAAAATAATGATTATTTTTAAAAGTTATAAAATAAATTGCGTGGATCTTTTACATGACAGTATGACTACACTCTCTAGATTATCCTTCAGAAAACACAATGGTTTAACTATAGAGCACGTCGTAGCTTCAGCTACAGTTCACACAGGCTAACAGTATTCTGTGCGCTTCTCCCAGTTAACAGGTGGTCGATGTTGTTAATTTTTAACAATGCTGTGTACCTGCTGATGGGCAAAGGGGATGCTGGAACCAGTCTCCCAACTCACCAGATTGGTGCTGACGTTGCTGACAGAGCTAACCATCTGACTAGTAGTGCTTACAGAAGTACTGCATGTGCAACCCAGGAACTTTCTTGCACAAAAAAGACTTGCTGAGTTAACACTGCTATCTCATCCGCTTTCATGTTGACATCCATCACATGCATGAACCAACTGATCATCTGGTTAACTGTTGGGAATCTCCTAACTGATAATGTACCAGTGGATGTGGCAAAAATAGAGGTGATGATATGAGTGATAATTAGTCTAAGTGCTCCATGAAAACGGGAAAGACACAAGGTTCATGTTATTGTTTTTTTTTAAATGCATATAGATTTAGTGAAAGAATAAGCCAAAGTTCCTTTGTTTTAAAATAGCATTTAACTAAGGTTTTAATAAAAGTTTGCTTTGGTAAAACATGCGTTCACACAGAGATTATAATGAGGCTGGGTAAGAATCTAGACTAAAGTAGCAAAGTAATATTCGACAGTAAATCGTATCAACTAACATAGCAGCTGAAAGCAAACTGTGGTCTAAGCAGCATCCCCTCCTTGGACAACCTTGCCCTGCTTGCTAACTCTTGATTTCTTAACCCTAAAACCAGAGTGGATAAAAATCAATGATTTTTTTTTAAAAAATAATATTTTAAAAAATTTAAATCGTATTTTAAAATTTTTAATTGGATTTAAAAAATAAATAAATGCTTTTATTCATCATGGAATAAGGATTACTTTTAAATTATGTAGAATGAAACTTTATATTCATACAAAGTTTTTTTGTAAATGAATTCCATCAGACCATTCACAATGTCATGCTCTTCCAGAGTTTGCTGTAAGATTATTTTGGGCAATTTTCCCATCTAGAAGATATTATCACAGATGCTTGGTTTTGCAGTTCTCAGAACTGAATTTGCAGAGATAACATGCCTCTTCACAGTAAAAATGTTATAAAATAAACTTACAGAGCTGAGAAAAAAACCTTAATACCATTGTTCCTAAGTACACAGAATCAACCCCTTACCTCTTAAGTGCTAAGTTTCAAGAGGTTCAACGAATACTAGATGGTTTAAAGTGGAATAGATCTGCACAAGGAGTAGGGTTGCCAACCTCCAGGTACTAGATAATAGAAAAAAGAGACACCACTGTACTGATCCTATATAGTTAGGAAATAAGCACAGGAGCGACACAACAATGTAGTTACAAAATGCAAAAAGATTCTATTGGAAAAGTTACACATAGTAAGCAACAACAATGCAAAAACAATGGGTCTAACAAGATTCTATATCTATAATAGTAAAATCCAATAGTCACTGATGTATGTATTTTCAAGATAGTTCAGCAGAAGAAATATTGTTTTCCAAAGATGACACGGGGATACGGCCGTTTCAAATTTCTTCAATACAATTTTTCATCAGTCCCCAAACATCAAGAAACTTGTGCTGCACTGAATGTATCCTAAGTAGAACGTGGTGACTATCTTGTATCTTTAACTGCAGTCAAAAATGATATGAATCAGTGACTATTGGACTTTACTATTATAGATATAGGATCTTGTTAGACCCATTGTTTTTGCATTGTTGTTGCTTACTATGTGTAACTTTTCCAATAGAATCTTTTTGCATTTTGTAACTACATTGTTGTGTCGCTCCTGTGCTTATTTCCTAACCTCCAGGTACTTCCTGGAGATCTCCTGCTATTACAACTGATCTCCAGCCGATAGAGATCAGTCCGCTTTGGCAATTGGACTCTATGGCATTGAAGTCCCTCCCCAAACCCCTCCCTCTTCAGGCTCCATCCCAAAAATCTCCCACTGGTAGTGAAGAGGGACCTGGCAACCCTAACAAGGAGCTAAGTGTGAGGAGGAAGGGGCAAGCAATAAAAATGAGCAGGATACTCCACAAGTCTTGAGATTTTTGTGTGTAGAGCCTGAGGTTTATCATATATATAATGGCAGCAGACTGAGGAGTGGGGGAAAAATGGTGGACGGAACAGCAGCTCTGTTTTGAAGCTCCCCGTGCTTTTGCTTTTAATCTTCACCAATTTTGCTTTCAATTTTGGCTGCTTAGAGGTAGTAAGAGCCTTTGTGAGCCTGTTATCTTGGCTTTTTTTTTAACAACGGTAATGAGCAAGCAATGTTTTTCCTTGCTTATCTCGGCGTGTCCAACAGGGAGAAGGAGTGGTATAGAGAACTCAGCGCTAACAGGAGAGAAAAAGCACCAGAGAAACTTTTCCATCTCTTAATCCCTAGAAAAGACAGTGAAGCAGTTTCGCCCAGACGAACTAATTAAGCTGTCTGAAACTGTAAGTGACCTTTGTAGTTTTATCTCTTCAAATAGAAATATAGTCTCAGAGACTACAGAACATTCACTTTTTAACATCTCTGACTCCCTTCTAAAGGATAATTTATTAGACTTGCAAAGACCTCAGCTTTCTAAAGAAAGCCGAATGAGTTCAGAAGATTTGTTGGAATTTATCGGAGATCATTGTTTACTCACGGGCCAGACTGTTATAGCCATTTTACAACAATTGAACTCTATATCTAGTAATTTGGAAGTATTACAGGAGATTCAATCAACAAGTCATAGATACAAAGTAAGTACTGCTCCTCCACAGAAGCTGTATTCAGCCTCTGACTCCTTCACAAGTAATGGTAATTATTCAGGTCATGGTAGGAAGAAAGGAGGGAAACTTACTGGTGCCTCATGTCAGTTATTACGAAATCAGATAGCTCTGTTAATAACAGAAAATAATATTAACAGAGGTCGCTGGAGAATAAACTATCAATCCTTAGCTCTTTAAGTCAGCTGCTTCGTACAGAGCCTCGATTTAGAGACCTTGAGAGATTTGAGAGACTCCCTGTAGTCCCCTATACCTCAAGATTACTTCTAGAGTTTTCCAGTCCAGTAATACCTCCGATGCTCTTCAACATGCGAAGATTCTTAAACATTTATAGAATAAGTACCAGTAGGATTTTTTTATGATGACCACAAGATACCACTCTTCCCTCCTAGGCAAAAGTTGGGAGAAATCCACCTGTTCTCAACCACACCAACCCAGCATGTGTAAGTAAAACAACATCAAACTTAGACCATACTGTAGACAGAGCGGAACTGGATTCACAACTGAAAGCTGATGAGCAGGAAATCCAGCTAAATGAAACTCCAAAAGAAGCACAATTTCCTAATTTTGGAGAGCAAAGGAAAATCTTAAAGAAAGACTTCCAGCAGGACTCTGACCCACAAATTAATTAACAAAGAAATGCCCCTCCTTAATCTTGATCTAAGCCTAAACAATGATCATATATACATTCTTTCTAATTATAATCCTCAAATGTAGATTCAAATAGGGGCAACTCAAATGTCGCGGAAGATCTCTGTGAAAGTATTAACAATCAATCTGAGACCCTACAAGAGGAAATGCATCAAATGGAAGAGATGGAAGACGTGGGACTACTTAGGAAGGTGCTGCAGGATTTTTCAGACTGTATTGTTCAACTTCCTGACAAACTAAAGGATATCTGGAGGAACCCTGAAACAGGCAATTTCTTTGACTAATTGTGAAGAGTGCCACCAACTTCAAATCAGGAGGAGGTTAATTAAACGGTGGGTTTGCAGACCCGCTCATCGAGAGCCCATAGTGGCCTTATAGTTGGGTCTGAGATTGATAAGAGTAGAGCTACTGGCCACGCCGAGCTGTATTTTGTTTCTGAGAGGAAAGTACTTTCATCAACGCAGTGACCTCCACCGATTTCCCTCCCTATTCAGGAACAAAATTTTGGAAGGTTTAGCGGGGGCAGTGAGCTGCGTCACAGGGGGAACTGGGAGTGTAACAGTCGGTGAAGTTTGTAGATTTGGGGAATGGGTCATGGGGGTATGCACTGTTTGACATTTGCCTGTCGGGTCGGGAGCTAAGAGAAGCGGAGTGTCTTTCTAATGGCACTTTTGATGTGACTCTGAGCGGGTAGTGTGAGAGGGTTGATCCATCTGGGGGGTTTCATTCGACTGTCTTGGATTTTTAAACTTATGATGACTGCTTATGAGAAAGATCGGCAGAACTGGAGAACTTTACTTTGACTATGGATTATGGGGGATGTAGAGTGTTTAGTGATGGAGGTGATTTCCATTTGAACCATTTGTGATGGAGGTGATTTCCATTTCAACCATTTGAAATCACATTGGTATCTCTGTGTTATATTTCTGTTTGTAGGTTTTTCTTTTGTCAAAGACACTGAACTATCTCGCAACTAGGGCTGTGCATTCGGTAAAACCCGAACCAGAAAAAAGCCGAATAAATGCCATTTCGGATTTTTTGGGTTCAGGTTTTACCGGATACAAAAAAAGGGGTAAATAGCCAAGCTGAATTGGGCGATTCTCTGATAAGCCGAAAGAATTTGGCTTCGCAAGCCAGAACCTTTCATATTAACTACTCTGCCCTAAATGCCCAGAAATCTTCAGGTGTAATACAAATGTTCTACTGGCACAAAGGACGATGGTTCATTCCTGTCGCAATTAAGATCTTTAAGGCCAAAACCCTTGCCCAAATAACTTATGGAGCGCCATTGAGCGTTACTGGTAACACATCCAGCCTAGAGAAGGTTCAATCTAAGTTCCTACGGAAAATCTTTGAGGCGCCAAATAATATCTCGAATGCTGCACTGAGAATTGAATCTGGGATGGTTAATGTCCAGTCCAGGCTCTGGGTTGTGACATTTATGTTTTGGTTAAAATTGCTTTTTCAAAAAAAGAGACTAATAACTTTGTTACTAACAGATTCATATGCAGTGTTCTGGCAAATAGCACTTAAGAAACAGCTGGGATATTATGTGCTTTCTCCGGCCCGCGAGCCGAGGCAGCCAGCCCCCACTTCCCCTCCCTTTATGGTTTCCTAGGGCCGTGGCTGGCTTGCGTGCTCAGCCAATGACCTCGTCCCATCTTTCCTGGGTGCAGCGAAGTCAACTGGTCTTGCTGCATCCACCCTCTGACCCCACCTCATCTTTCCTGGGCGCGCTGAGGTCCAAACAGCCTATCTGCACCCACCTACCCACCCACCCTGCCCCGTCTTGTCTTTCCCGGGCCCACTGTGGCCCAACTGGCCTCCCTGCACCCACCCTCACACCCCGCCTCATCTTTCCCAGGAGTATTGAGGCCCGACCGGCCTCACTGCACCCACCTACCCACCCTGCCATCCTGCCTTGTCTTTCCTGGGTGCACTGAGGCCCGACCGGCCTCACTGTGCCGACCCTCCCACCCCACCTTGGCTTTCCTGGGCGCACCAAGGCCCAACTGGCCTCACTGTGCCCAACCTTCCACCCCACCTTGTTTTTCCTGGGCGCACCGAGGCATGACCAGGCTCATTGCACCCACCCTCCCACCAACCCACTCTGCCCCTTCTTGTTTTTCCCGGGTGCACCAAGGGCCGACCGGTCTCGCTGTGCCCACCTACTCGCCCCGTCTCATCTTTCCTGGGCACACTGAGGCCTGACCTGCCTCGCTGCACCCACCCTTCCACCCATCCCGTCTTGTCCCCAGTTCGTCCGAAAAAGGCGAGATGAGATGGGACGAGATGGGATGGGTGGAAGGGTGGGTGCAGCGAGGTGGGTCGGGCCTTGCTGCGCCCAACCTTCCACCCCACCTCATCTTTCCCGGGCACACCAGAGGCCCGACCTGCCTCGCTGCACCTACCCTTCCACCCGTCCCGTCTCGTCCCATCTCATCTCGCCTTTTTCGGGCGAACTGGGGCCCAACCAGCCTCGCTGCGCCCACCCTCCCACCAACCCACTCTGCCCCATCCCATCCAGTCTTTCCCGGGCGCAGCAAGGTGTCCACCCACCCCTCCTCATCTTTCCCAGGTGCTTTGGCTGGTGGTGGTGGCCGACTTGGCTGGCGAGTGGAAGCGGGCTCGCCAGCCCAGATCTGGACAGGGTGGTGGGCTGGTGAGCCTGCTTCCAGCTTGCCAGCTAAGGCGGCCACCACCACCCTGTCCAGATCTGGGCTGGCAAGTCAGCTGTGGGCTCACGAGCCAAAGTAGCCACCCTCCAGTTTAAAATGTAAAAAAATAATAATTTGTGGGACTAGACATCCTAACTTTATAGAAGACACAGGCATTTTATGATATTCATTCATTCATTCATTTGGTACACCTAGTCGGCCCGACCAGGTGACATTTATGTTATATCCGGCCCTCCTCACAAATGAGTTTGACACCCCTGTCCTAGAGCTTTGAGGAAACAACATCTTAAGCTTTTATTATCAGATACAATAGTTAATTTAACCAATAGAGTTGCCAGATTTATTAGATGTTTGATGTTTTATTTGATGGTCTATGACTGTAAATAAATATTATTATTATTAAGTGTCTGTTTTACTTGTTTCAATTGTTTGTTAAATGTTGTGGTTCTAGTTTTTATAAGGGGGATTGTGAGTTACCTTGAGCATAGTATATGCAGGAAGGCAGCAGAAAATCAATTACATAAATACTGTTTTGGTGTTTTTAAAAAATAGATTAATACATTTTTTTAATAGAGACATACATTTTTATTTTGGTTTCTAAATTATTTTAATGTTGATGAAAACCTAGAGGTTATTGGTTTTAATTAAATGAAAATTTCTATAATTGAATATGTTTGCGAGAACATCTAGTGGTCAAAATGTTTCATTTATTGTATTATAGTTTACATCAGATTCCACCACATCAAAATCTTCAAAACTATAACACTCCTCCTCTTCTTTCTGCATCAAATTTCTTGTGTCCTGATTTAAAGATAACAGTTGAAAAGTACTTGAAGCTTTTTGTACTTCAAAAGTTGAATTGTCTATCTCCTTCCCTGTAGTTCTGCTTCCATGGTCGATTATTGGTGAAGGTCTGTCAGTTAGTAATTCTTGTTTCAGTTGCTGTACTCTTGTCTGAAAAGAGACAGGTCTTCAGATGCAGTAGGCCACATAAAATGTAGTTGAGACATTCAAACATATATAATACCCCTATTTACATGTTCTTAATTTGGGTACAGGCAATGCATTGAGGGGGAGATAGGGATCATGGCAGCAGACCACAACTTTCGGGCATCAATCGTTCCTTTATGCACTGAAAATATACATGTACAAGTTTACATGTAGGATCCACATGTTCTAATAGCCTGCGTTGTAGGGTACTAGATAGCACAGTCTCCAACCACGCCTCCTCCACAAATTGATTGCGACCACATTAAGAACATAGGAATATGGCTATTTTTTAACACTGCTGTGGCCTTTTCACCGGAATTAAGTACATCTGTGAGTGCAACTTATGTAAAATTCAGCCAGTTTATTTATTTTCTGTTCTTAGTATATTTTGCTATTAGATGTTTGCAAACTTGTTTTCAGCCCAACCAGTTCACTTGTTTAAAAGTATCTTCTGCACAGCAATGAGAGCCAAGTTCAGTTTTAAAAAAAGTAATAGATGCTTCCCTGATTTAGAAGATATATTGTGATGATACATACAGTCTTGATTATTAGGTTTTTTTTGGAACTACAGCAATATGAGTCAGATAATTGGATTTCTTCTCTCTTCCAGAAAAGTCACCTTGCTTTCAGTGTCCTTTATTTTTAAGTTGTTTTCTTTCTCTCTTTTGATTTCAAGCTTTTCCAGTTTAGCTGCTGGTTTCTGTGATGGCCTTTCTGTAGCTATCAGCTGTATGAAAAAAGTATATTAAATGTTTGTTTCTTCAATTAAAGGAAGGCCTGCGTTAAAGGGGAAATAAGACTATTCAACTCTGAACATCCATGTGAAGAATTTACAGATTTGCCAACCACCAGGTGGTAGCTGGAGATCGCCTGGGATTACAACTGATCTCCAGGTGACAGAGATCAGTTCCCCTGAAGAAAACGGCCTTTGTGGAAGGTGGACTTTATGGCATTATCACCCAATGAAGTCCCTCCCCTCCCCAAACGCCACCCTCCTCAGGTTCCACCCAAAAAATCTCCAGGTATTTCCCAACCTGGAGTTGGCAACCCTAAGAACTTAACATGTAAGCTTTGTGATAAAGTTGAAAAGAACAAACTAATATAATTAACAGAGCACCTTTTTAGGTAGGTCAGTTATGATCAAAATGTCAAGTGGGAGGGGAAGCAAGAAAAAATAATTTGTAATTCAGTCTTAAAAAATAGATCTATGGACGCTCTGAATTATTCGTTTTCAACATACTTTTAAAAGGTGATCTAACTAAATGCAAATGTTAAAAACGGAGTATGGGAATTAATGTGGTGTGGGCCTGGGAAGAACCAGGTTCCAATCCCCACTCTGTTATGAAGCTCACTTGGTGACCTTGGGCCAGTCTTTCTCTCAGCCTAATCTACTTCACAGGGTTATTGAGAAGATGGGAAGGGAGAATTATGTGTATTGCCTGCACAATTTGGAAGATAATCAGTATATCTCATTCTCAACATGGCCAAATCTGTGGATACTTAAATCTGGAGACTGCTGCCATGAACAGACAAGAAAGATCTTTCGACCTGAGGAAAGCCTCAGGTTTGCAGAAAAATCAGAAATGGTTTTTTTTTAAAATGCTCCAAAATAATAGAGGTAACGGCAGGTAAGAAACAAATGCCCTCAGTATTCATTGCTGAACTACAGTATGGCCAGCCATCAAGCATGGGTTTCTCTCAGTAAAAGGCAGGGGTAGTGTGCTTTCCAGAGATGTTTTGGCCTTTGAGGGAAGACTCATCAGGGCCAGGCCTGGCAGCAACCACCAGGCAATCTGCTACCAAATGACTTGCATGACTCACTCAGGCCTGGCTGCTTGCTACTGTTCAACAGCAGCTACTCCACGACCCCACAACAGCCAGTGCAGTGTAGTGGTTAGAGTTGCAGATTAGGGTCAGGGAGAAGCCAGGTTTGAATCCCCACTTTGCCATGGAAGCACACTGGTTAACTTTGGGGCAGTCACACTCTCTCAGCCTAAATTACTTCACAGGGTATTGTGAGAATAAAATGGAGGAGAGGAGAATGATGTAAGTTGCTTTGGAAGCAGTGTAAATGAAGTAAATAAATATAGCTGAAGATGAGGGCAATTAACTGGTTGGTTGGTGGGTGGGTGGGTGGGAAGGAGAGAAGGAAGCAGGGAAAGGTAAGGATATGGGGGTTTCCAGGAGGAAACAGTGTAGGTACAGGGGAAATGGAGGTGCCCCCTGCAAGTTCTTTCTGATTCCTTGCCATGTAACTGGGCCCGGCCCAACCGGCACTACACAACTGGGTCTAGCCTGGCAACTGGCACCATACAACTTGGCCAGAATTTTCCTGGGGAGAGGATGCTGAAGACAGCTGATGACGGTGGAGCAGATAAGGCTAGTTGGTGAATGAGAAGCAGGAAAAAGAGAGAATCAATGGGGACTTTCAGAAAAAAACAAGGAGGACATAATGGGGGGGGGGAGGGGGAAAGGAGATGCCCATAAGTCCTTGCAGGTTTTCCGTTTGTAAAAATATACTACAGTACTTGTTTAATTTCATTTTGAAGTTTGACTTCAGTGATTTGTGAATAAAGCTATAGAAAAAGAAAAGTCCATGTGAGAAAGACTGTTGGGGAATTCTAAGGCAAATTTCTATCATGCCAATAAATAAGGTTATGGATGGATGAAATAACAGCACCCAGAAATTTCTGATTGGCTGTGAAACTTACTGGGTGGCTTTGGGTCAGTCAACATATCTCTATCTAAATTCTATCACAGAGTTATTGTGAAAGAGGGCAGGGGGCTGAATTTCTGGGAGAAAAGAAGGAATGTAGATGAAATAGACTAGTTTCCTGGTCTGGGAACTATGCTGTAGGAGCTAACTGCAGAAAACACCTGCTCTAAATTGAAACTGAAAGGTATATGTAGAGTTAGTTTTAAGTTACTTACGATGGTGTCATCTCCTTGTCTGTTTTGAGATGTTCCACTTGCCATCTTGATTATTCCTTGTGCCCTAAGCTCCGCCAAGATGTCTGCTGATCTCCGTCTTTCTCTTTCTGTTAATCCCATTGGTTTCTTGGCAAGTCCACCTTTGATGACTTCACAAAGAGAATGTTCAAAATTTATCATCTCTCCTTATTAGTGTGATGTCCTTTTTTGCAATCCTTGTCCTTCAAGTCATATTTTTATTTATAAAGGGATAAAACACTTAAACTCTAACCTAGCCTATATCAATACTGAGGTCAGACATAGAAATTAAATTGCCCATGGTCTTCAAAGTCCCTCTGCTCACAATAAATTTTATATTAAACATTTAGGTCTTAACACATCAGGAAGTTGTCCTACAAAAGTCCCTGGTGCCATTGTAATCGCAATTAAGGGAAGCTGTAATACTTTTGTGCAGGTACTATTTTTTTCATTTCTTTAAACTGTTTTAATCAAAATGTACAAACTATTCAATACATGTTGAGTAGCATAACTATAAATGCTACAGTTTTAACCAGTACTATGTAAGCACTGTTGATTCCTTCCTTTTCCCAAATATATCTAATGTAGGTCAGACTTTCTTCAGACTTTCCCCCCAAACCTTTCTTTGTTGTGGTAAACTGATTAACTTCCAGAGTATAGCATATGCATTTTTACACCCATTTCAGATTTACAATAAAAATCTCATGTCTGCAATGACACCTAAACTCAGCTAAATATTTTTATCTATGCCTAAAAGCTGTAATTTCATATATAATTTATTCCAATATCTAGAAGCTTTAAGACAACTACACCATAAAGAAATCAGGAATTTCAGACAATTAAAATATTTATAATAGGAATCATAGTCTATTTCTGTGGCGTTATATACCATCCACTCATTTTGAATAGAGCTTGGTTTAAACATATTAGGATTGTTGGCATACCATACTACAGTGTCTACCTCCATTCTATGTTGTAAAGAGCCATCAAGTCACAGCTGATTTATGACAACCCAGTAGGGTTTTCAAGGCAAGAGACCAACATAGGGGGTTTGCTATTGTCTTCCTCTGCATAGTACTAACCAGGACTGACCCTTCTTATCTTCTGAAATCTGACGAGATCAGGCTAGCCTGGGCCATCCAGCTCAGGGCGTGCCTCCATTCTGTTGGAGAATTAACCTGTGCTTCTCCTAGGTTCCATTATTTTCAATGTGCCATTAAGAAACTTTGCAGAGATTTTGCAATACACTTTGGTTCAAGAAAGAAAGCATTGCTATGAAGCATTTTTTCTAGTTGTGTATATGCAAGTATCCTTTTACAAAATAATTCACGGACCCTTTGGCTATAATTCTGAAGCCATATCCTCTTAAAGAATCCATAATGAACATCAATGGGTTTGTTTCTGGATAAGCAGTTTGAGGGTTGCAGCCTTTAATTGTGAACCATAAACTTTTGTATTAGCACATAAGCTGTTAGAATATTACAACCAACCTTTGAAAACTTGGGGCATGAAGCAAAGCCTTTCTTGCTCAGAGGAATCCCTGTTCTCTTACACATATATAATTCATCTGCCAATACTCTGTCTCCCAGCACTGATATTCAGAGATTTACTGCCTCTAAATGTGGAGATTCTCTTTTGTTATCATGGCTAGTAACTAGTGATGGACCTATCCTCCATGAATTTGTCTAATCCCCTCTTAAAACCATCTGTGCCTACAGCCATCACAACATCCTCCACTACATCCTCCAGCAGCAAATTCCACTTCTTGGTTCAAGAAACATTTCATTTTGTCAGTCCTGAAACTGTTGCCCAACAACTTCACTGGATGCCCCCAAGTTCTAGTATTTTGGGAGCGGGAGAAAAATTTCTGTCCATTCTCTCTGCCCCATGCATAATCTTATAAACTTCTATCATATCCCTGCTTAGTCATCTTTTTTCTATGATGTAGGAAGAGTCCACCCTGAACTGGATAGCCCAGGATAGCCCAATCTTGTCAGATCTCAGAAGCTAAGCAGGGGTCAGCCCTGGTGAGTATTTGGATGGGAAACCATCAAGGAATACCAGGGTCGCTATGCAGAGGCAGGCAATGGCAATCCACCTCTGAATGTCTATTCCCTTGAAAACCCTACAGGGTTACCATAAAAAAGGAAGAGTGTATTAAACCTTGAATTATAAAACTTGCATATAAAATAATGGCTCTTAGAACAGTTATTCCCTTATCAAACATAAAATGCTGGCTTTGAAATGTAAGACTGTAGTAATCCACACCTGCATTTTGTTCACTGTTTGTTTCTTCAGGTAATGTTAATGCTTCTGTAGTACCACCTGGCAAACTTTCGTCATAGCAACTGTCTTCAACCACTGGCTCTCTTTGAGGGGAAGTGCTTACTGTTGCACAGGGAGCATTGTTTTTAGGCTGAAAAACAAACAAAATGTCATTTGTGCATTGCACCCAATTTCCTTCTTGGGAAGAAAAATAAAGGGGAAAAATACAAATCTAATCTAGTTACAAGAAAAAGGTGAGAGAAGGGGCACTCCCAGCCAGACTGCCCACTTCCAATACATTTTTTGTTGTTGCTGTCAAGTCACATCTGACTTATGGAGACCCCTGGTGGGGTTTTCGAGGCAAGAGACATTCAGAGGTGGTTTGCCATTGCCTGCTTCCATGTCACGACCCTGGTATTCCTTGGAGGTTTCCCAGCCAAATACTTGCCAGGATCGACCCTGCTTAGCTTCTGAGATCTGACAAGATCAGGCTAGCCTGGGCTATCCAGGTCAGAGCGTTCCAATACATATTGGCAACTATTATCCATTTCCATTTATTTACTAGCTCCTTTGACCAAAGGTCTTGAGCTTAACCATAACAATAATACATAATACAACAACACATAATCAATTTACAACACCCAACGTATACTTAAGGTTAAAACACAGTAGAAACAATTACTAAACATAGCATCACTAATACCATAACAATATATTCCCCCTGAACCAGTCTCATTGAAATCACAAAATCTGTTTCAACATTCAACTCGTAGTTTACGTGCTTGTTTTGTTTTGACGTTTGAGCGACATCACCTCCGCCAAAAATCTTGCAACAGAACTAGTGATATCAGGATGAATATCTCCCATTATGTGGGATATCACCCAGGACTCCAAGGGAAGTTTGTATTTAGACAATATTGGGGTGATCCAACGCAACCGAGGAGCTGACCAGTGCTGACAAAACAATAAGAGATGGTGTAAAGTCCCAATATCTCCAGATTTACATTCACAAACTCGATCTGAGTATGGAGTTTTCGCAAAACGACCTGACATCTCTGCAGTTGGGTAAGCATTTAATCTGGCAAGCATAAAGGCACGTCTATGGCTTGGGATTGTCAGCAAGCTCACATAAGAGGGCACGAACTCAGGAGGGGGAATCCCCAGTGCAAGGGTAGAACATACGCGCCTAGCGCGGAATGTAGTGCTAACACACTCAAGATTTCTCACCCTTGACCTTACTAATTTAAGTGCTTCAGAAAAGTTTAAGTTGTTAAGAACTAATGGTGGAAGGTCAAGCAGTACCAGTTTACTATCTATATGTCTTCCCCACGTCCCTCTGTAGTTATCTTCCTTTAATCTATGTAACAGGCCCCCTTGGATGTTAGGAGTTGAGTAGAGAACCTTCAGCCTTAATTTGAAGGCAGCAATCCAGGCCCTAGATTCAAAAGAACACTGTGCAAGTTCCATTCTAAGTGCCGTTCCCGCCACACACTTTGGAGAGCCTGTCAAACGTCGCAGAAAATGTATAAGTATATTGTCAACAGACTCCGTGATTTCATTAATCCAAATGGGAGCTCCAAATAGAAACTGAGGGATTATTTTGGCATTGAAAGCTGTAATAGCCATAGGAACATATTGGCCTCCCCTGGAATAAAAGAATCTTAACAAAGCATTCGAATTAACTTTGGCAGTTTTATTTGCCAAGCTAAGATGAGGTTTCCAAGACAAATTTTGACTAAAAGTAACTCCCAAATATTTAAATTGGGACACCATCTCTAATTCACCCCCCTCAACTTTCCATGGATTTCGTTTTACTTTGATCTTCTTTGAGAAAACCATTACTTTTGATTTACTATAGTTAACTGATAGACCCTCCTGGTTACAATAATCAATAAACCTATTAATAGTCTTACGAAGGCCCACCTCAGATCTAGACAAAAGGACTGTATCATCCGCATAGAGCAAAATGGGAACCTCATGACCAGCTAATATTGGTGCATGATAAGCTGTCTTTTGAATAAACGGAATCACATCATTAAAATAAAAATTAAACAGCATGGGGGCCAAAAGGCAACCTTGTTTCACCCCCTAGGCAACTATTATCAAAGAAACAGTATTACTGCAGTTGCACTTCTGTGTATCTGAACACCTTGTGGTATATTTCTTCTGCAGGGGTATCCCTGGATTTTAATCTACAGCTCTAATCTGGTCTGTGCTCCCATATAGTTCTCCTTTTCTATCTGGTTGCTACTTTTAAAAATTAAATTCTGTCCTTGTTTCCCATTTTCCCTTCCCATCTCACTGAAGACCCCTTCATATAGTACTAATGCAACTTGGTATCTACTGAAAACCTGCCCTCCCCAGGCTCTAGGCTTAGTTCCAAATTGGTTCAGTAACATATGATCATGTGGAATTGTATTGATCATGTCGGTTCATCCTATACCACTATCAGCAGCTGGTATGGGAAGGAATTATGCAATCTGCAAGATCAAACATAATCAGAGCTTTCTAAATTACTAATACAGTCTTCTTATTAGACAGGAGTCATCTTCTATCAGATGCCAAACAAATTTGCTCTCAATTATACCTGGGTTTTACTCCTTCGAGAACGTTTGTCACACTAAGTATCTACATTACTTATGGTTCCCTCTTATTGCTGTCTCTTCTCCCTGGCCCATTTCAATACATTACCTATTGCCAATCTTTTTCGAAGATTTTCTAACATGCCAATTGGTCAAAGGATTTGTTCTTACGGTCTCAAGGTGCCTGAAATCCTGACACACTTTTTCTTCACATATAAATTCTCATAACTCCCCTTCTTGTAATTTTTCCAGACTACTTGGAAGACCACCACTTACTTAATCTTCTGTCTTGAAATGAAAATCACATCTCTCAGGCAGTTGCCAAATATATCTCAGCTGCACTAATCATTTGAGCTACTGCCATTAATTCAGTGCTTTGTTAAATATTCAGTGATTCTGTGGCTATTTTAATTTGATATTTTAAATTACATACTCAATATTTGCTTTTTCCTAAAGTGCTGTATGTTCTTTTTCTCAATCATTGAGAAAATTATTATTTCAATTATTGTTACATTATTTTGTCTAAAAGCCTATGTGCTTTTATTTATTTATTTACTTACTTCATACCCTCCCATTCTTCACAATGGAGGCCCAAAGTAGCTTACATCTTTCTCCTCCATTTTATCTTCACAACAACTTTGTGAGGTAAGTTAGTCTAAGAGTGTGTGACTCGCCCAAGGTCCCTCAGCAAGCTTCCGTGGCATAGTGGGGATTTGAACTTGGGTTTCCCAGATCCTAGTCTAACACTCTAACCACAACACTACACTAGAAGTATGAATTTGGCTGTCTCAATTAATATGCTTAATTTCCCCATGAAAACTTGATAAGTAATCAGGAATGTCGTGAAATTATTCTTAAACCGTCTCCCTCAAGTCTTGGGAGACACCCTTCAGAATTTGTGGGAGGAATGAAGAGAAGCTATAAATAAGAATTATTTGGCATGGAAGATAGATGCAGGTAAAGTTGAGAGTTTTTAGCTGGAGTTAGCAGGACGCAGCTGGGGAGGGGGGTTATGAGGAGAATTCTGGAGACTGATGCAGGAATGGTTGTTTCGCTGCTTGCTGCAGGATTCAATTTGCTTCTGCTACCGTTTGTATATTTTTAATCAAATCCTAGTTGTAAATACATTGTAACTCTCTCATGCTGTTTCATCCTAGGAAACTAAACCCTATAGCCTGCTATTCTCGCACAGCTTCATCACTTGTAGAAATGGAGAGCACAACAACAAATCACCTGCTTGTTGGTTTCTTTGCAGTGCTGCCTATTCTTGGGTGATGGCTGCTCACCAGTTACCCTGCTGGAAAAGCTGCATCCCATGGTGTGAAACTGGCCTCTTTAGAAGCAGCATAGCCAGCTCTGCCTTGTGTCTTCCTTAGAAACTGTGTGGGCATTGCACCATCGCTATGGACTTAAGCTGTTTCCAAGTCCTGTTGCTACAATAAATCACACCCAGAAACGAGCTTTAGTTCCGTCTATAGCACACTCTAGTATGCAGCATCTTTGTCCAGGTGACCCTGCCTGAACATGTAAAGAAGAACACAATTGCCTTGGTCAGCAGGGTGGCAGCAGAAGGCCTTCCAAGAATCCTAGCTAGCCCAATTAAGCAAAGCTGCACTTTTATGCTGTCTTTCCTCTTTTACATCAGAATACTTCACATTTTCTACAATAAGTGTATAATTTTGAGCATAAGTGACAGTTAAAATGGCTGTTTGGGTTTATATTAATATAAAATATCAAAGATGTGAACCCTGATACAAAGGGAATTGGAGAATGCCAAAAGTTAGGAAAACCTCTTCAAATGTACTATATAAATAAGTTGTTTCTCTGGGGTTCAGGCAGCTTGCTAATTGCTCTCCAGACATAAAAGAAAACTTGGCCCTCCCTTCAAAGTTTTTGTCATATGAAACATGAAAGCACACAAAAAGTATGGAAACAGAAGAGGCAGTCAAGGCCTTGGCAGTACAAGATTTAGATAAATTTAGCTGTTTCTTTTTTCTTTTTTAAAAAGACAGTAATAGGCCTAGCAGTTGTCCCAAAGTATAATCAGCGAATTAGCTTTTTGTTGGCGTCAGAAAACTCACTGTCTGAATTTTGAATTTCTAGGAAATGTAGATTGGTGACTGATGGTAGCTTAAGCTTTAGGGCATTATTATTATTCTTTTATTGACAATCTTGTACAGGCTATAGTTTGTCAATTTCGACTTGCTGGAACACTGTATTAAGAAAGGTTGCCAAGTAGCATGACTGCCTTTTTTTGCCTGGGGAATGCCATGTGGCGGCCTCTTGCCGAGCTTGTGCTCTCTTTACCCCCAAAGCTCGCCAGGAAAGGTCCATGAAACTTAAAGCCGCTCTTTATGAGAAATCCCTCCATCCAGAGTGGCCTGAGGATTGACCAGGGTCTCTCCGGTCTCCCGCTTCGTCAGTCCGTCTGACCAAGCAAGGGGATCAGGCATCGACGGATCAGTGTTCCTCTTCTGAACCTCCATCTAAAAAACTGAAGAAGAAGAAGAAACGTTCCTCTTTGTCCAAGGACTGTAGCCTGGGGTCGAAGTCGGTTGGCGCCCATCAGACCTGGTCAGCACCTTCAACATTGATGGTGGCTTGGGATCATTCATCATCCCAGTCCCCACCTTGGCAGCAATCTTCGACACTTGCCATGTGTGAGGGAGCGAGGATGGAGATTCTGTACTTGTTTCCCCACCTTTATGGACCCTCACAAATTTCTCCCTGTAATCAGTAGCTGAGAGGAGGATTTAATACTCTTTCTACCCCACAGACAGTAACCCTTGCTTTTGTGAGGAGAGTTACCCTTACCTTCCCCCCAGCAGAAAGGCTTAGAGGCTGAATTTAAAAGTTGAATAAAAAGAAGTTTATTATTTACATAAAAGCTTTTTAGATTGTTGGTGATTCTTTCAGAGAGGCACAAAGCTTAAATGGTTACAGGCAGTTCAAAATCTTAAATGGTTTCAAGGCGCAGTTCTTAGTTCAGTTACTTCAGAATACTCAGTAATATACTTACCGTATATACCCGTGTATAAGCCGACCCGTGTATAAGCCGAGGTGCCTAATTTCTCCCCAAAAATGGGGAAAAATTAGGCACCCGCGTATAAGCCGAGGGTCGGCTTATAACCCCTCCCCCCCCGTGCAGGCTTACCTGGGCTCCCGGCAGCAAGCGGCGCGGGCCTGGCGGCGGCGGCGGCACAACCGGGCAAGGGCTGGGGCAACCTCCCTGCAGCTGCAGAAGGCCGCCCCAGGCCGCCCTCGGCCGTGAGAAGCGGCGGCGTGGCTGGGCGAGGGCCGGGGCAGTCGCCCCAGGCCGCCCTCGGCCGCGAGCAGCAGCGGCGCGGCCGGGCGAGGGCCGGGGCAGCTGCCCCAGGCCGCTCTCGGCCACGAGAAGCGGCGGCGCAGCCGGGCGAGGGCCGGGGCAGCCTCTCTGCAGCTGCAGGAGGCCGCCCCAGGCTGCTCTTGGCAGCAGGAAGCGGCATGGGCCCGGTGGCGGCAGTAAGTTCACTCCTCCCTCCTCCCTCCTCCCTCCTCCCCTCCCCTACCGTATTGACCCGTGTATAAGCCGAGTTCGGCTTTTTCAGCCCTTTTTTGGGGCTGAAAAACTCGGCTTATACGCGAGTATATACGGTAGATGTTGATGTTCAAAATATTCTTAGTCTCAAAATACTTAGTGTGGTCTCAAACTAACCTAGCACACACAAAAATACCGGTGAGTGGAGGTTCATCCACAACCTTTCCCACTCCTTAGATTTGCCCACCGCCTGTGGAAACAAATCACTCTGCCCCAAAACACTTGAGTCAGGAGTCTCCCTGTTTCAGAAGCCACCTCCCACCAAGGGACTGAAGAAAGGGCTTATCACACACTGCCACAATCTTCCCCTGGTCACTGCTCAGGTTTTGGTTTTGACACAAACTAGGTAGTATGTGAACATCCATTCACAGAGTCTCTCCACACCACACACAGATCAGGAGCTCAGAGCTATCTCCTTCCCAAGAGCTAACTGCCCCAGATCTCCTCTCTCCCTCCAAAAAGAACCTTATCAGCTCTCCGGACTCCACCCACTGCTTGCTGGCATTGGCTGACGGTTACCAAGTTACACGTTTTAACCCTCTATCCGTCACACCATGCTTTCGACTTCAGCCATGGGAGAGGATCATCCGGAAGATTGACTTCGTACTCCACGGGGTGGTTTGACAGTGCCTTCCCCAGTCACCTACACTTTACCCCCAGCATGCTGGTTACTCATTTTACCAACCTCTGTTTAATATAGAGGTTAAACATGACATGACCCTCAGATTAAATAACTAACAGTTCCATCCCCCTGTATTGGCACAAACTCCTATTTCCTTTCCTTTTATCCCTTAGAAGCTCCTTGACCCTTAGAAGCTCCTTAGAAGCTCATTGATCTTGAGCAGCATATATCTAGTGTTTGAGGGATGTAAGGACTGAAACAAATCTTGCCACTGACAATGTAGCCTTGGGATCCCTATCGCTTAGTAAAAAAGGCATTATGTCAGACAGAGGCATTAGATTTGTATGTTAAAAGGGGGGAAATATAATGTGATCGAAGTTCCTCGGAAAAGCGGCATTCCAAAAGGGCATGAGCTAGTGAATTGATAGAGCCAGAAGAGCAAGGACAGGTCCTGTCTGGATATGGTATATTCAAAATTCTGCCCTGCATAACCATAGAGGGGTTAGCATTCAATCTAGCTAAACAAAAAGCTCTAGAAAGACGAGGAGTTGTCAAATAATATGTATAAGCAGGCAAACCACGTGGTGGTAGTATTCTGAAGAACTGGGATGAACAAACGTGGCGAGCACGAAAAGTAGTGCTGTTATAATCAAGCTCTTTAATGCGCTTTTTAATTTTGGTGAAAGCCTCAGTTTTCCCAAGTTCTAATAACATATCCTGTGACAAGCCCAACGATGACAGTTTCTCATCTAGGATTTTTTGCCATGAGGATTTAAAAGGGTCATGCTTCAGAGAAGCTAGGAACCAACCCCTCAGTGCTGAAGCACAGTTTAAGGTATAGTTTAAAGGTGGCCAACCATGCCCTAGCTTCAAGTGACATTTGGCCAAACTCGGAACGAAGAGTAACGTCAGCAACACATCGAGGGGCATTTAGGAGTTTTCATAAGAACTGAAGCAATGGACGATCTATAGATTCATTGACAACTGTTAGCCGGATGGCAACACCAAAGAGAATAATTGGGGTAATTTTTAGATTAAAAACATGAATAGCCCCTGGAATATATTTGCCACCTTTGGTGTGGAAAAAGTTGACAATAGCACCAACCCCAGGTTTAATTTTGTTGGACACTGCTTTTTGATGTGCATTCCAATTTAGGTTATGGGAAAAAATAATGCCAAGGTAAACAAACTCCTTGACTTGGTCAACCTCAAAGCCGTCTAATACCCAGCGAAAAAGGGCCATTTTTCTCCTCTTAGTGAAGATCATAATCTTAGATTTATGATGGTTTATTTTAAGATCTTCCCTAGAGCAGTACTCAGAGAAGGTTTGTAAAGATCTTTTCAAACCAATTCTTGTGCGGGACAGGAGAACTGCATCATCTGCATAGAGTAGAATTGGGGTGGGATGACTTGCAAGCTTTGGGGGGTGACAAGACTCTGAGAAATTGGTTGCCATATCATTCAGGTATAGAAGGTTTGTAAAGATCTTTTCAAACCAATTCTTGTGCGGGACAGGAGAACTGCATCATCTGCATAGAGTAGAATTGGGGTGGGATGACTTGCAAGCTTTGGGGGGTGACAAGACTCTGAGAAATTGGTTGCCATATCATTCAGGTATAGATTAAACAAGAGAGGAGCAAGGAGGCAACCTTATCTAACTCCCTTGGCCAGTTCAAAGGGCTCAGTTAGTTCTCCTTGCTCGCCACAGCGAACCTGAGCTGTGAGGTCAGTATGAAATTGTTGAATGAGCCTTAGTAACCTCCTATCCACAGTAGAATTTGACAGTTTCAATCATAGCCTCTCCCTCAGGATGGTATCAAAAACTCCCTTAAGATCCATAAAACCCGCGTAAAGGGTGCCATTTTGGGGGGAGGAATATTTCTCGGCTAAGTGAGAGAGCACCAAGCAATGGTCCATAACAGACCAACCCCTTCTGAAGCCAATCTCCTCCCAGCCAAGGATATCATTACTCTCAACCCAGTCCAACAGCCTCTTTAATAAGTAAGAGGAATACAATTTGCCTAAGCAAGACAAAAGGCTGATTGGACGATAACAGCTTGGGTCCGAGCGCTGACCCTTTTTGAAGATTGGAACGATAATAGTATTTCTCCAAGATTTTGGAATGGCTCCTGATGCATTAATTTGTGTAAATACAGGAGCAAGAATGCCGGCCCACCATTTACTATTGACTTTAAAAAGTTCTTGGGAATTAGATCAGAACCTGGGGCTTTCCCTGAGCGTAAGCGATCAATGAGCTGTTTAATTTCATTAGGAGACACATCTGGCCAGGAATTCAGCAAAATAGAAGGTGCTACAGGTATAAGTCCTTGGTTTTCCACAGGCTCTTGAAGTAAGCTACCCAGACCGATGACGGGATACATGCGGAGACTCTGACATAGCCATTACTTAGAGAATTCACAGTCCGCCAGAAGGATGAATTATCATTGTTGTTTATAGCTGTAATCAAGCTCCTCCAATTTTTATATGCCTCTTTTTTCCTCCAGTTTACCAAGTCCTTGTAGTTCTTTTTAATGCTTAACAATTCCTTCAATTCTGAAATAGTATTGTTCCTTTTGAATTCTCTATGTTTCCTGGTTATTGCTTGTTTGAGGAGTCTGCACTCATGGTTAAACCAAGAATTTTGTTTGGATAAAGCATGTGAGCTTGAGGTAATTTCCTTAGTAAATAAGGGTTTAAATAAATCAATTAATCTGAAAAAAACATTTAGGACAGTAGCTGCAGACTCTTGCCCAAGGAGGACAGCTCTCAACGAAGTCACCTCCAAAAGCTGCATTTTGCCACGCACCAAGGAGTCAAACTCAGGACTGCAGTAAACATGTGCTAGGGCTTTTTAGGATTGATGCAATGTTTGATGGTGGGACGATGTCAGATGTTGAACACATGGTAGGTTGGCCGAAAGAGAAATAGGGAGATGGTCACTGCCCATGTAATCACAGACTTCCATATTACTGATTAAAGGTAAGCGATCTAGTGAAACCAGAAAATAATCGATAACACTGGCACCATTTTGGCTAAAAAAAGTAAAGTCTCCATTAGGGTCAACCCGCGATCGCCCCTTTACTATTATTAGGTTTCTCTGAATAGCGAATTGGGCCAGACTTAAGCCGGAAGAGTTAATTACCGAGTCCCTGGAAGTTCTAGTGTACCATAGGGAGCTCAGGAAAGACTCAGCAAAATTCCCTATAAGATTTTGGGAGAGAGTATTATCATCCAGCCCTATTCGTGCATTAAAGTCACCAGCCATAAGAACTGGAATAGTTGGGTGGTTGTTTTTGATGTCATCAAATAGTTCTCCTAGATGGGCCCAGTTTCATGCAGTGTTACTTGATCTAGCGGGAGGAATATAAACAGAGAATAAAATAAGCGGGAAAGAAGTCAGGTTTACTCTAACTTCTAGCGCCAACTCATCAGCCAAATTGAGCTTATGCATCAATTGAGCTTATGCTTAAAGAAGTGGAAATAAAGCAAGCTAGTCCTGCACGAGGGCGGCCCACAGATCCTTTGATTGCTTTTTGAGTAAAAGAGGAAAAGCCTGGAAGAAAGATCTCATTTGTGGCCCAGGTTTCCTGAACAAGGATGATATCAAAGGTCAAAAGAAATGACTGTATATCAGAATCAGTAATTTTGGCTGACCATCCAGCAACATTCCAGCTGAGAAATCTGCAGCAAAATGAGAGTCAGTCTTTATTAAGGAGAGCTGTAGGAGACATCTCCATAAACAGGTTAGGATTTTCTGTAAGAGGACACACTGTTATGGTTGGTTCCAGAGGGACTGGGGCATTACCTTGAGGTAAGTCAGACTCTTGAGCTGGCTGCTTTACTAAGTCAGGAGTTATTTCAACCATGTGTTTGGAATTTGGTTGATGCTCAATTTTAGTAGAAAGGGTAGGTACCCTTAGTTTAGATGGAAGTATATGGGCCTGTGCTGACTTAATCTGGGTAAGGTTGTCTTTAAGGTTCCCTAGCCTCATTATTATATTGTTTTGTTCCTTTGCTGGGAGAATGGAAAAAGAACTAATTAGCTTCAAACTCCTATTTCAGCCTTACTGTATGCTGATGACACATGGTTACTTTCTAAAACCCCGGTAGGTCTATCCCGACTTCTGAACTCTTTCTCAGAGTATTGCTGTTCTGAGGGCCTGACTATTAATTATAGCAAATCTAAAGTGATGCAGTTGTCTATGTCCTCACATCAACAGAGATATCTTTGGTGTGTTAATGGTAATTTTATTGAGCAGATTACCCAGTTTAAATATCTTGGGGTTTATTTTCTGTCTTAACATTCTCTGGACAACCCATATTAGAAATGCAAGAACCAAAGCGCTTACTGCTACGAATGCAATAATCCGTTCTTTCTATTCTAAAGGTAGCCAGTACATTCCAGCTTCTATCACTGTATTTAACAGTAAAGTGGCATCATAATCCCTGTATGGAGCACCTTTGTGGGTTGAAGCCTGTGGAGAATTGATTGATTCCCTCCTGACCTATTTCCTTTGTAAAATTACTGGTGCTCCTCGTATTTCGGACGTTTCTCTGCATGCAGAATTGGGCCTTAGATCCCTTGAAGTTCAGATATGGGCCACAGATTCTAAGTTAAGATTCTATTCTCCACAGAGTCAAATGCATACTTACATCTACTGCAAGCTGATTCTTATCAGAGCTCGTGGAGAAAATTGGTTGAAAGTCATATCCAGATTTTAGGAATCTCTCTTTATGACTTAAAAGATCCATCAGCAGCTCTTTCTTTAATCTTGAGCGACTTGCAAGAAGAAGAAAAAAGAAAAGAAAAAGAGGAGCAAGAAGAAGAAGAAGAGTTGGTTTTTATATGCCGACTTTCTCTACCACTTAAGGAAGAATTAAACGAACTTACAATCACCTTCCCTTCCCCTCCCCACAACAGACACCCTGTGAGGTAGGTGAGGCTGAGAGAGTGTGACTAGCCCAAGGTCACTCAGCTGGCTTCATGTGTAGGAGTGGGGAAATAAATCCAGTTCACCAGGTTAACATCCGCCGCTCATGCGGAGGAGTGGGGAATCAAACCCGGTTCTCCAGATCAGAGTCTGCTGCTCCAAACCACCGCTCTTAACCACTACACCATGCTGGCTCTGATATATTGGTCCCTGGATTCTTTCTATTGTTTTAAAATTAGTATGAGATATATTCAGTAAGAATGCTAGATGTTGCTTGGCACGCCATTTTGGAAGCCAATTAATATATTATCCCTGATAAGGATGAACCTCTAACACTACCTGACAAAAGTCTTCATCTGGGCCTGAGTGGTGAACTATATCAGAAAGATTACTCCCAATAACTCTTCCTCCTGTTAGTGGATCACTCGATGAAGATGTCAACCCAGTGTGCGGCTGCTGTAAAAAAGGCAAATTCCATGCTGGCTATAATTAGACGAGGAATAGAGAATAAAACTGCTGATATCATACTGCCCTTGTACAAATCTATGGTGAGACCACACTTGGAATATTGTGTACAGTTTTGGTCACCACACCTAAAAAAGGATATTACAGAGCTTGAGAAGGTGCAGAAAAGAGCAACCAAAATAATTAGGGGACTAGAGCAACTGTCCTATGAGGAGCGGTTTAAACGCTTAGGACTGTTTAGCTTGGAAAGAAGGCAGCTAAGGGGAGACATGATAGAGGTCTATAAAGTTATGCATGGTTTGGAGAGAGTGGACAGGGAGAAGCTTTTCTCCCTCTGTCATAATACTAGAATGTGGGGTCATCAGCTGAAGCTGGAGGGTGAGAGGTTCAAAACTGATAAAAGGAAGTATTTCTTCACACAACACATAGTTAAACTGTGGAACTCCCTGCCCTAGGATATGGTGATAGTTGCCAACTTGGAAGGCTTTAAGAGGGGAGTGGACATGTTCATGGAGGAGAGGAATATTCATGGCTATTAGTTGGAACGGATGCTGGTCATGATGCATACCTATTCTCTCCAGGATCAGAGGAGCATGCTGAATATATTAGGTGCTGTGGAACACAGGCAGGATGGTGCTGCTGCAGTTTTCTTATTTGGGGGCTTCCTAGAAGCACCTGGTTGGCCACTGTGTGAACAGACTGCTGGACTTGATCGGCCTGGGTCTGATCCAGCAGGGCTTTTCTTATGTTCTTACATTTGATGAACGATTTCCAAAAGACGATTTTCTATTGGATTGAATTTGTGGGCTAACCTACAGCTCCCTCTGGCAGCACTGAGTTATCAGATCAAGTTTTTCATAGATCTTAGCAAGCTTCTGGCCAATTAATACTTGCTTAGCTAGATAATCAAAAATTTCTGCCCTATTTGGCTCTCATCTCTCATTTCCCAGTGACAGAATTTGGAAAAGATCACTAAAATTAGACGATTCCTTCAGACCCTCATCTAATTGTGAGTGTTGTGGGTTAGGGATTAAAGAGAGCCCTGACTCTCCAGACAAGCGCTGATATCTATTTGTCCACTTGGTAGGATATGGGAGTCCCTCTGGGGAAAAAAAAGTCTTCCATTTTATTTTGTTTAGTGCAAGGGGTAGGAGCATCTTTGAATGGATAGCCCCATTTCTTTCCCATTGTCTAAACTAACTTTAAGTTTTCAGCTCACTCAATAAAAATAGGCTAAAAATTGGTACAACACAGAGATAGCATTAAACTCCTAATTCATCATATTACAACTACATAGATACTAGCAGATGAGTAGTTTTAACACAGCTGGGTCTTGCTAACCAGGCAGACTACGCCACACCTATTCTTTTCTCTTTCCTGTTGCTCAAACCAAATCAAATAATAAATAAAAGATAAAATGAAATGAAATACTATAAACTTGAGCTGAGGGGGTAACCAAAACACCTTTTACTATAACAGTAGAAAAGAGCAAGAATCCAGTAGCACCTTAAAGACTACCAAAATTTCTGGCAGGGTATGACAGCTTTCTAATTCACTCTTCTCTACTTAAGGTTAGATGGACTCACATTCTAGCTGTATCTGAAGAAGAGAGCTGTGACTTACAAAAGCTCATATCCTGCCAGAAATTTTGGTAGTTTTAAGGTGCTACTGGACTCTTGCTCTTTTCTACCTCTACAGACAGACTAACAAGTAGGGTTCCCAACTGTCCGGTTGTGGCAGGCAATTGCCCACCAATCAACCAGGCTGCCCGCTGACCAGCTGATGGTCAGCGGGCGGAAGCAGAAAGGGGGGAGCGAACCCCCCTCGTGCATGTTCCTGGGAATGCTCCAGCCTTCCTTTCCAAATTGCATGCCAGATGGGTCCCAATCTGGCTTGCAGCTTGGAGGAGGCGAGGGCCTTCCTCCTAGCCCTGCTGTGCACACACTGACTCCACAAAGTGTGCATACAGCAGGGCTGGGAAACCAGAAGCAGCATCAGGAGCATGCACCAATCCCTCCACCCAGCCCTGCCCATAAGAAGCTCCCGCCCAAGGTAAGTGAGGACCTGGCAACCCTACTAACACGGCTACCCATTGTGACCTTTTACTATAAGATAGGTTCAGCGTGGTAAATACTGCCTGTTGCTTCAAGGTTGAAACAACAAAGATAATTATAATTAAAGAGGGGAAAAACAGAGACTTGAAGGTCCCACAAATGATCTGAACAAGCACCAAGGAGTGTTCATCAATCAGGCATAACAAAATGAAATAAAATAACTACTCACAAGGAATAAAATTAATAAAAAGAACATGAACAAAAAGCAGCAGCAGCACCCCCACCCCCAAACTGACAGACCAATTAGCAATAGCAAAAGCTAGGCTCTGCATGCATTTCAAGGGAGGGAGGGGTACGGCGAGCTGACCAAAGTCAGCCACTTTCAAAACAGAAACTAAATATCAAACAACCAAAGAATCTCAAAAGGGTATCTGAAAGAGAAGAGAGGAAAAAAAGCAGATACAACTAAACTAAAACATCATTAAGTGTTAAACCAAAGCTCCTCAGAGCAGCAATACTGTGAGGTTGATTAAGCTGAGAGACAGAGTGGTTGGACCAAGGTCAACTAGTGAGCTTCTAAAACACAAAGGGTGGATTCAAACCTGGGTGTCCCAGATCCTTGGCCGCCCGGATCCTAGGACCCTAACCACTACTCTGTCTCCATATTTGTCCATACAGCTGTCTATCACTTTACACACCCGTGGTACTGAGAAATGGTTGCAGGTCTTTCACTAGATATCAGTCTTAATACTTAATACATGCCTACCTAGTAAATGCCAGCAGAGGGCAACAATATCCCAGGGAAAAAACAATAACAAACACAACCTTGTTGCAATAAGCTAACATTAGCTACAACTGCAATGTTGTGTTGCTCATCACATCATATTTTCTAATATTTAAGCAGATTGTCATGTCACCTTGGCCTCACATACTTGGTTTTTAACATTTGCAACAACTGGCAGTTGATACTTGAAAGCATATTTCAGTACATCCTTACTTAGAAATAAATGTATATCTTCAATGAATATAAGTCATAACAAAAGATCTTTGCTTTCCAAACACTTTGACAACTGATTCCTGAGTACATTTAAAATACTGTTGCTCTAAAATACAGAAACATGTTTTGTTTCTTTAGGGGTTTTTTTATCCTGCTTTTTTCTTCAGTAGGGGATCAAAAGCAGCTTAGAAAGATGCAATTTAAATAAACTGAAAAAACCAAAAAGTACAAAAAGTACATTCTGGACCGGCTCACTTAAGGTCACAGGCTGTGAGCCATAGGCTTAAGTGTCAAAGGCCAAGAGCCCTTTCAGTCTTGCCTTTGGTTGCGCATCTGGCCATGCCCAGGATTTAATAACTGCATCAGGATGGGAAGTGGAAGCTCAGCCCAGATCTCGTGAATCTGGTAGAGACATTCCCAAGAATTTCCCTCCCTTGTTTTGCCAGTTCATGTTTTTGGATTAATTGATTAACAGGTTCAGGGCGTTATGCAAAATTTCAATGCAAATCTTTTGTAAAATTATCCCTTTGTTGCTGGTCTGTAGGATAGGCTAATTGTACCAATTAGTGAGTGGATGGGGCATCTGCTTGGCATGCAGAAGGTCCCAGGTTCAATCCCCGGCATCTCCAGTTAAAGGAAGTAGGCAAGTAGGTGATGTGAAAGACCTCTACCTGAGACCCTGGACAGCCGCTGCCAGTCTGAGTAGACAATACTGATTTTGATGGACCAAGGGTCTGATTCAGTATAAAGCAACTTCATGTGTTCATGTGTTCAAACAGTATAAATCAGTGTAATCTATAGGATGAATGTTCTAATAAGCAATGAAATAGGACTAGGATTATGGCAGTCTAAAACAAAGTATGCCACATTAAACAATGCAATAAATATACTTTGTGTTTTGCTTTGGGGGTGGTATGCATTCTCCAAAATGGCTTCTGTTTCCTTATAGTGCAGCCATTTGTCATCAATGGAGATATTTCTGACATGGGTTCCCCTCTCATCTGTGAAGCCCATCCTCACTGGGTGTCCATGAGCAAATCCTTATCCCTTTTTACAGTCTTCTTTACAGGGTGGTTGTAATGATAAAATGGGGAAAAAATCCATTAATACTATCCTGAGTTCTTTGGGTATGCTCTAAAGAATAATGAGCAGCTTAGATCAGAATCTGCCTTGAATTTTCCATTAATTACATATTTTCTAAATAATACATATGGAACTTTTTATGGATAAAAAAAACTGGGACAGTACCATGGAAACACCAAACAAAAATAGTATGAAAGGACAAAGTGAGGGAGTGCTATTCTGCACAGATACGAATTTCAACCAGCGTGAGTGGGCAGGCACCGCTGTACAGGACTGTTCTATACATAGCGAGAACAGAAATTACCCTTTGCTTTACTCTGAAAAGAACCTGCCTCTACAGTGGAAGGTGGTGGCTATTTTTAAAACCCAACTGCAATTACATCTGAAACTAGTTTTGAATTGAATTGGAGTAGCTGGGGACCAGATTTAAAAAAAAAATGAAAACTACAACAGGGATCTGACTCATTTTGAAATCTGAAGCTTTGCTGAGTAATGGGTCATAAAAATGAGAGGCAACAAAACCTCAGCATCATAATAATAAAAAAAAGAGGACTAGGGAACTTTCCAATGGTTCTGGTTCAGGGGGCCACCTGAGCTATTTAAGTATATCTGATCTCTGCAATATACCACAGGCAGGTTGCTTCAGGCAAGTTGGTGTCCTGGTGGTAAACCTTTCTGATGGAGACCAGTATGGGCTACCCAACCAGCATGACTTGTTTTCTATATGTAAGTTCAGCGTGTCCTGAGGGAAAGGCATTTATTTTTTGGGACTCTTCCTGCTTGCCCAGTTGTTAGTTACTGCATCATCTTTGGAAGCTGTCATCTGAGTGAGCCATAGTAAATTTAGAATGCCAATAAATCTGAAACAGTGCCCTTTATCCAATTTGCTAACCACTGCCTACTCCCTCAATATATACTGGATTGGGGCAGGGCGGGGCTGCTGCTAGATCTCACAGCAGCATTTGACACGGTCGATCATGATTTATTGACCCACCACCTTGCTGACACTGGAGTGTGTGGGACTGCCCTTCAATGGCTGCTCTCATTCCTCTAGGGTTGGGGACAGAGGGAAGATCTCAACACAGCACTCTCTGGTATGTGGAGTCCCACAGGGAGCGATCCTCTCCCCAATGTTCTTTAACATCTATACGCGCCCCCTCGTCCAACTAGTCAGGAGCTTCGGGCTGGGTTGCCACCAATATGCGGATGATGGACGGCTGGCCAGACACTGTCCTAGAACAGCTGGCAAGGTGTCTGGAGGCTGTGGCTGGTTGGTTGAAACACAGCCGCCTGAAATTGAATCCATCAAAGATGGAGGTTCTGTGGCTTGATCAGGAAGGCTCAGGTAGGGAAATTAAGCTCCCCACCCTTGAAGGGGTACAGCTGGTATCAGCTTCCTCCATCAGGAGTTTGGGGGTGATACTGGACGCCTCCCTTTCGTTGGAGGCCCAGGTCACAAATATGGCTCGGTCAGCATTTTTCCACCTCCCCCAAGCCCAACAGCTGGTTCTCTATCTGTCCTGTTATGACCTAGCCACAATGATCCATGCAACAGACTGTAGACTAGACTACTGTAACTCGCTCTACACAGGGCTACCCTTGAAGCTGCTCGGGAAACTTCAACTGGTCCAGAACACGGCGGCACAGGTCGTTTCGGGGACCCCCTTAAGAGCACATATTCAACTTGTGCTCCACCAGCTGCACTGGCTTCACATTGAGTACCGGATCAGGTTCAAGATTCTGGTGCTTACCTTTAAAACCCTAAATGGTCTGGGACCATCGTATCTGCGCGACTGCCTCTCCCAATACACCCCCCCGAGAGCATTGCTCTTGGCTGAAAATAACTTGCTGACAGTTATTTCACACTAGAACTGGCCAGCTGTCCTCGACCAGGACCAGGGCTTTTCCAGCTCTGCCCCCAGTCTGGTGGAACTTTCTGCTGAATGAGACTGTGCCCTGCAGGACTTAGCCCAGTTCCGCAGGACATGTAAGATGGAGATTTTCCGCTAGGCTGAGGACAGTGACAGCTGTGTAGACTGGCTGGCCTCCCTGCTCCCCATCCCTCCCTGTTTCCCTACCCTCCTTCCCTTCCCTCCCATTCTCTTATCCTACCCTTTCTGTCCCCTTTCCCTTTTTTGTTCCTTCTCCATCCCTTTTGTTGTTGCCTTCCTGGCCTTGTGCTGGTGGGCCCCATGAAGGTTATTGGCCTTGCTGACTTCCATCTCTGGCCAACCTCCTTGGTAAGGTCATTTTTATAGAAGCTAGTTATTGAATTAGGGTGTCATCCATATCTAAATTATTTCACAGTGGGTAGCCGTGTTAGTCTGTCTGCAGTAGTAGAAAAGGGCAAGAGTCCAGTAGCACCTTAAAGACTAACAAAAATATTTTCTGGTAGGGTATGAGCTTTCGTGAGCCACAGCTCACTTCTTCAGATGAAAGCTCATACCCTACCAGAAAATATTTTTGTTAGTCTTTAAGGTGCTACTGGACTCTTGCCCTTTTCTACCATATCTAAATTAGGTTTAATTTTAAAGTTCTAATTTATATGTTTTAATATTTATGTGTTTATATGGCTGCTGTATTCATTTTGTTGGAAGCTGCCCTAAGCCTGGCAGAGCCAGGCAGGGTGGGGTATAAACTTGATAAATAAATAAATAAAATGTTATGTCAAGTGTCCCCAATGTGGTGTCTGTGGGCCCCATGGCTCCCGCCAACACCTTTTCTGGTGCCCGCCAAGTGTTTTTAGAAAGTGGGTGGGGCCAGATAGGGCTTTCCCCCAGGAAGACTTTTGAATGTCTATTGGAGATTTAATTGGCTGTGCAGAGTTTTTAAAATGTTGCTTTGGCAGCAGCTGCCACTGCCGCACAAGGATCTACCCTGTTTTACTGAAGTTAAACTGTGACAATCATTTTATGGCTGGCCCTGCCTCCTGCGGCAGCCTTTTTGTTACTGAGCCCACCATTCTGTGTCAGAATTCCAAATGTGCCTGCAGGCTCAAAAAGGTCGAGGACCCTGTGTTATATTCTAGCTGCTTCCTGTCAAAGTCCTCCCAGAGAGAGAATTATTTCCTAGTAGTATCCTCATCATTATCCTGATATGTTGTGTCAACAAAAAAATGCTTAGGATAGGAAGCACTCTTAGGATATCAGCTGAAGCTTTAGATATATATCAATAATGTTTGGTTCATGAATCTCTGTTATACATTTGTATAGTTCCAAATATTCAGGACTAGAGTATCTAGTACTGCAGAATCTCAGTTACCTCGAGCAAGTTTTAGAACAACGTTATGCTTTGGGTATTTTTTTTAAGCAGAGTTCCTTCATAATTTGTAATAAAAACATTTAGAAGTATAAAGGAGTCTGGAGGATATGGAGCGCTCTCTAGGCTTCAAATTTTGCTTACAGATTTTCCATTTTGCAAGTGCGCTTATTGATGAGTGAGACAGAACACCATGTTATTCTTGCAAATGAAAATCAACGGAAGGCAAACAAGCAGTTCAGATTATACATTCTCTCCAGGAAAAGTGGGAAACCCTAAACTAGGGAGCATTTCAGCTCAGAAGAAATTTGATTCCAAGATTCAGCCCAATCCTAAGGGGGGTACTTATGAGGCACCTGGGGACGGCGCAGCAGCGCCGCCTTCTGAGCGTCTTGCAGTGGCATAGAGGGGGAAATAAAATCAATTTTCCCCCTAGCCCTGTGAAACATGTCCATAGAGTTTCATGGGGCTACGCCAGGGGTAACTTTACAGCTGCAAAATGGTGCGTTCCTGAGGTGGAAGAGCTGTGGAAACTGTTTAAAGGCAGCTCCACCCTGGGAAAGCCCTTCCGGATGCCAGCACAAGCCTCTCTGGCAGTGATGGCGCATGGGGCTCGCACTGATGTGCCACTGCCCAGCACTGGCATAAATCACCCTGCTCCCTGGATGGTCCAGAGTGGCATGGACGCCGGTGCTGGGGTCACACTGGCTCCTGTGCGGCTCTGCCCCTGCTTAGGATTGCATGGTTAGTGTCAATTCAAATCAAGAAATATCAGAGGTTATATTGTACCCCAGATAATCTTTTTTCCATTTTAGTATGATTATCCAATAAAAAAGAACTTTGGTAGACCATAGTAGTATATCGCTATGAGGACTTACAGCTTCTTTCAGGAAACAAAAGTTTCTGAGAAACCTCTTTCACATCTCTATTTTCCAGTTGAAATAGCTGGCAGTGTTCTTTTTTCTTTCTTTTAAAAGTCAGTGCATTTGGTTGAAAACTTATCATTATAAAAGGGAATAACTTCTGTTACAAACTGGGCTGATCATGAAGGCTGGTCCCACTTGTTGCCAACAGATTACTTTCTGAGCTTGTAAGTGCTAGATACAAGTCCATTGCCAGAAGAGAATGAATGGGTGGGGAACGTTTAGCAACAAGAAGCCTTTGGAATGCCAGGTGAGTAGGGCTCAATGGTTATGATTATTTAGCATGCCTTGCAGGCTAGATCTTTGAAGATGCAGAACTGTCAACTCAAAGACATACTTAATTTTTTTTTTACTTATATCAACAAACCTCTGAAAAAAATGTGTCTGTCCCAGCCAAATGAGGACTGTGGAGTCAGTACTAGGAATAGACAGTATGGTCTATGAGCCAAATCTGTCTCAAAAAGAAATTTGCAGCCCTACTAATTTCTAATAGAAATATCAAAATATGGCCCACTGTTTCCTCTCCCTAACATAAACTCTATACAAAAAGAGTGCATGTAAATGACAAAAACTCTATAACATTAAATCTATCTTTGGTTTTCCATGTAGTAATGTGCCAGGGTGCTCTATTGTTGTGAAGCTTTTACAGCCAGCTAGTGTTTCTAAAGTATGAAATATATGGTTATTTCTGCTCTCCAGAACATGTTAGTCTGGGTGTCACCTTGCCCCATCCTTCCCTTCTTCCTCTGTCCTGACAACTCCCGACTCACCTGCCTGAGCCAGCCTTAGGAAGGGCAGAAACCTTGGAGACGCCTTTCTCCTGTCTCAGAATGCCCTGGACGTCTGCCTACCATTATCTCTCTGGGTCGGGCCTCTGTCCATTCTCCTCCACAGCATGGCTCTTTCCCCTGCCTTTTATCCCCATCTCCCCCCCCCCGCCTTCAATCCCAGCCCCCCCTTTCACCCAGGTGTCTCCCTTTTCCCTTGAGACCCTGTGTGTCTATGACGTTCTGGGAATGGGTCTGGCTTGCCCTGCCCTCCTAGGACTCCTCGTGACCCATCTTTCCCAGTCCTGCCGGCCCCCTCTCCAGTCATCTGGGACCTTGCCTCCCCGGAGTAGGCCTTTGGCGGTTCTGTCTCCCCACTTGGCAGCCTGTGGTCTTGCTGGGATGCTGGCTTTGAGGAGGAGGCCTCTGCTGATGCCTTGTTGATGGAGGCTAAGAGCTGGAGTGGTCGATGGCAGACGGGGCTGGAGGTTCTGCCGGCGTGTGTCCGTGGGCCAGCAAGTAAGTGGAGTCGGAGGGCTTCCCTCTTTGGCCAGGGTTGGTTGGGAACATGCAGACAGCCATTGAGCTCTGTTGTGCATCTCCCCCTCCCCGGTTTGCTCCCAGCCCGCTGATCAGCTGTTTGGTGGGTCTGCAGAGCTGGGACAGGGTGCAGGGGTGGGAGGCTTGCCTTGTTGTTACCCCAGGGCCCCTCCCTTCAGCCCTGCCAGGCATCCCATCATTGCACAGGGCATCGGGCTGAGGGCCTGGGCAGTGCCAGTGGCAGCGGCTAGATTGGATTCCGGGGCGGGCTTGGACAGGGCAGCCTCTGTCTCCATTTCCAAGGCCGTTCCCAGAGAGAAGACATTGGGTCCCATTCCTGCTGGCCATTCCTGGATATAAGTTGTTGTTTCAGCATCCACAATAACTTTTGCATTGAATGTGGCCGACTGCTCTGCACTTGCCCCACCTACGTCTTTTGTCCCTATTTGTGGACATGGATTCACTGAGGTGTATTAGTGACTGGGTTGCCCAGGGGTCTCAGTGGGCTATGTTCAGCTGCTCCTTGCTCACTAGTACACCTCAATGAATCCATGGCCACAGGAGCATGAAAGAGGGAGCCAGTGACAACTGTGTTGCACAAGCCCTGTTTCTTTAAGTAAAACTTATCAGACAGGATCTGCAGGTACAAAATTTAGAAAGGACTAGTGGTGTGGACTTGTGCTGCAGAAATTTAAACAGCTATTCTGAAAGATCTGGATTCTAATACTGGATCTAGATATAATCATTCATAGATAAAAATAGCAGCCATGAGTAAATTTTCACATTGTTTAAAACACACACACACACACACACACACACACAAGTGTAGAAAACATTTATGTTGTATAGTATTAATCTGGCTGTGATTCATATTAGGCATAAATATTCATGGTTAGCTCCTCCATTAGTTCATAAATATTCATAGTTAGCTCCTCTAAATATGAATAATTGACCTCTCTGACATCACTGCACTCCTTTTATATAGTCTGAGACATCATATACCCGTGTCCCACTCGTGCATCTGAACAACATTTTAAAAGAATGCTTTAATTCAGGGTTCATTTTCACCATCCTGGAGAGTGACTATAAATGCCCATTATGAAGAGCCATACAACAGTGCCTCTACAGAGCAGGATTAATGGTCTTGATGAGACCGCTGCAGAATTCTAGGATCAAAAAACTCCCATCAATTCATGAAGACTCTTCATTCATGCTTCAAACGCAAGGAAATCATAAGGTGGGGCTCCTGCATTCTGCATCATGTAAACAGTGAATATATTCAACAGTACCATGTGTTATACTTGCATAGACCTTTGGTTCCATTTGGACCCATCCTCATTTCAGGCTGGGTCAATATTGAATGCTGGTGCTGAGTTGTTTTCTGTTGCCCCAGAAGGTCGGACCAGAACCAATGGGTTGAAATTAAATCAAAAGAGTTTCTGTCTAGATAGATATCAGGAAGAATTTTCTAACAGTTAGAGCAGTTCCTCAGTGAAACAGGCTTCCTCGGGAGGTGGTAAGCGCTCCTTCCCTGGAGGTTTTTAAGCAGAGGCTAGATGGCCACCTGGGGTGGGGGGTCCTAGTTCTGCATGTGGTTTGCTCCCTCTAGTGGTTGATTCGATATCAAGCAGGTTTATGTTCAGCAGCACCTCTCCTTGCAGGTTTTTATGCTAAACATAAACCACTTTGATTGATTGATTGATTTTTGGATTTATATCTGCTCTATTCCTGCCAAAGCAGCGCTCAGGGTGGGCTTCATCACCATAAAACACAATTATATTTTATAAAATACATATTAATAATTTAACAGAAAAACTTCTGATTCTGAAACTAACCCTAAAACTTGACAACACCCATTACACACTGGTCAGCAGCCAGCCTAAAGGGGGGCTGTCCGGAATCCCCTACCAGATAAGATTAAATAAGGGGGGGGTAGGGAGACCAGCTACGATAGCAACCGTTGCTGCCCTCAACCATAGGCCTGGCAGAACATCTCTGTCTTACAGGCCCTGCGGAACTGAGCCAAGTCCCACAGGGGGTCTCATTCAACAGAGAGTTCCACCAGGGTGGGGCCAGAGCCAAAAAGGCCCTGGCCCTGGTTGAGGACAGCCAGACACTTCTTGTGCTGGGGACTACCAGCAAGTTGTTATTTGCTGAGCATAACATTGTTTAGCGGGTGTACCGGGCGAGGCAGTCCCACAGATACTATGGTCCCAGACCATTTAGGGCTTTAAAGGTTAATACCAATACCTTGAACCTGATCTGGTGCTCCACCTGGAACCAGAGCAGCTGGCGAAGCACTGAACACAGGAACACAGGAACATATGAAGCTGCCTTATACTGAATCAGACCCTTGGTCCGTCAAAGTCAGTATTGTCTACTCAGACCAGCAGCGGTTCTCCAAGGTCTCAGGCGGGGGTCTTTCACATCACCTACTCGCCTAGTCCCTTTAACTGGAGATGCCGGGGATTGAACCTGGGACCTTCTGCATGCCAAGCAGAGGCTCTGCCACTGAGCCACAGCCCCTCCCCAAAAGAAAGCACCCCACCTCACTGGGGATTGAACCTAGGTCCTTCCGCATGCCAATCAGAGGCTCTTCCCCGAGCCACAACCCATCCCAAAACATCATTTTTTCGCTGTGAGCAGGATACGAACCTGCGCAGGAAAACCCTATTAGATTTCACTGGTTGGATATGTGCTCTAAACGGGGTCCCTGTAAGGACCTTCGCTGCCGCATTCTGGACCAGCTGGAGCTTCCAGACCAGTCTCAAGGGAAGCCCTGCGTAGTCTAGTCTGGAGGTGACCATTGCATGTATCACGGTGGCCAGGTCGGGACAAATTGAATCGTCCACTAGAGGGAACAAAACACATGTGGAACTGACCCCACCCCCCTGGAAGAAACTTACATGCGAGGAAACTGAGAATGCAGGAAAGTATTCAGATAAAATCTGAATAAAAGTCTAGATAAGTAGGTGATGTAGTGGTTAAGGTGTCAGACTAGGATCTGGGAAACTCAGATTTGAATTCCCACTTGTGCCAAGGAAACTTGCTGGGTGACCTTGGGCCAGTCACACACTCTCAGCCTGGACCCTGGCAAATATTTAGATGAAAAATCTCCAAGGAATACCAGGGGCATGATATGGAGGCAGGCAATGGCAAACCACGTCTGAACGTCTCTTGCCTTGAAACCCCTACAGGGTCACCATAAGTCAGCTGTGACTTGACGGCAAAAAAAAAAAGTAGTAGTAGTCTGAGCAGAGCTTTGTGTGCAGTAAGGGACTTATCTACTTCAATTCTCATCAAATAGAACTACAAATTATGCCTTCGTTTATGTTAGCAAATGACATTTGGATTTCAAGCATACTTACTTGGAAGCCTCTGTCTTTGAAATCAAGGAAACCTATAACTGAATACAAAAAATATTGCCTTGAAAGTAAGACTCAGTTCATCCCTAACAGAAACCTCTGACATTGTCAATATGTCCAGTTGGATAGGCATTATATTCCATATTTCTTTAGTATTGGCATTTGCCTTCTCTGTGAGTACTACACTGTCTCAGCTGCTTTATAATCCAACATCTGCTACTTCTTGCATTACATTGATCTTTGTGATTTAATATAAAACAGACATGGAACTATGAGTGCAATCAGATGTTAAAATGAGTATCTCTGTGTGTGTGTGTGTGTGTGTGTGTGTGTGTGTGTGTGTGTGTAAAGTGCCTTCAAGTCGCAGCCGAGTCTAATGAAATGAGTCTAATGGCACCTTAAATACTAACAGATTTCTTGTAGCATAAATTTTACCAGCTACAGCCCACTTTCTCAGATACATTACTTACATTATCTCCTGGAGTGTCTAGATGTCATGGAAGTTTGAGGCCAAAAAGTACTAGAATACTCCAGAGGCTAGATACCATTCTTGCTATTTGTGTGTTCTACGGGAGGGATGAAGTGAGCAGAGCCAAGGAAAATAATTCCTATATGGTTTTCTATAGTTCAAGTGGTAAGGGATAAGCACTAAACTAAATGTGATTTTTACAAATTGGGTAGGAAACTGCACCAATTCATAGTCTTATATTATCAGTTAACCAGGATATATATTCCAGGTAGTTCTTCTGTTCCTCTCTGCAGCTTTTGACATCATGTTCTTTTGCACCACCTGGTTAGGGAGAAGCTGGAAGGCATAATTTTGCAGAGGGCTGATTTCTTCCTTGTAGTTGGGGCTCAGAATGTGTTGCTAAGAGAGTGTTGTTCCAGCCATTGGCTATTGGTTACTGGGGAGCCATGAAGTTTGGTTTTGGCTCCCATGCTGTTTAAGTGCAGGGAAATAGGGTTGCGTTTTTGTTGATGGATAAGCTTCGCAGTTTGGCAGTGCTCCATCAGTTTAACTGGTTCGTCAATTGCAGCTGTCTCTGAAAAAGGCCACTACAATTACACATGTATGAGTAACAGTTAGCTTTAGCATAGTGTAATGTGCTCTATGTGGAGTTGCCATTTAAGAATGTCTAGAAGTTCCCGTTGGTACAAAATGTGATAGCTAAAGGTTTATCTGGAGTCTAAGCATAAAAAAACCAATATTATGTCAATTTCATTGGCTTCTAATTTGTTTTAGGAATAATTTAAAGTGCTGTTTTTCAGCTTTAAATCCCTAAAAGGCTGGGGACTAGGGTTGTGCGTATCGATATTCCCGAACCAAAAATAAACCCGAAATTAGCTGTTTCGGTAATTTTCAGGTTTACTGAACACCAAACCTGGGGATCTCCCCAAAGCCGAATAGGTGATTCCCGAAAAAGCTGATTATTCGGCGATTCAGTTTTGCTCAGATGCACAGCTTTGTGCTTTCTCCCATTTTTCTATTTATTTATTTTTTGCTGGTTTTGTTAGGGCCTCATAGTTGGGACCCTTTTGAGGTACGGATTGTGTACTCAGAGCCAACTTGGTCTGACCAACCATCCAACCACACAACCATCTGTCCATCACCATTCAGTGGGTTAATCTGGATAAGTCATAAAGGTTGTTTAAAAAATGGGGCTCACCAGTCCCATCTGGAGGGATATACCCTCCAACTAAAAAGAGCTGGCTTCAACAGCTGCTCACACCACCAGGCTTCTTAAGGAGACTTCCTTACCCGCAAAGGATGAGCAGTCTCCTTCAGACAGCCACCGTGGTCGAGACTTCAGCTGGCTCTGATATCACCCCCCCCCCGCAAACCTGCTCTGACACAGAAGGTCTCCCCGAGCAGAGGCTTCGTTTCCCCGCACTGTGACCATCTCTTGAAATCAGATTTTTTATGACCATAATAATGGACTGTTCACAGGATGTCATTTGGCACCAAAAGAAATGTTTTCCATGCCTTATTTTTCTTGCATTTAAGCCTTTACCCTTAGTTTGGAAGCTAATTTGCATGGACATTGTGCTATGCACCCTAGATACGAAGGGAGCCACTAGACTTTGGGGCACCAGCCTGTCAATCAGCTCTTCCTGCTAGTCCTTGGCAACGCTGAACTTCCGAACCTGAAAAGAGATGGACAGCTCGACTCACAAATGCCTGGAGGATGGGGGTGACCCTTTTGCAAGCACATAAAATTAGACCCCATGTCTTAAAGTTCACCGAACTTTGGTGACTGTCTAAGGAGAGTCCCTTGCAGCCATGCTGCAAATTTGGAGACTCTACTTCCAAAAATGCACCTACAGGAGCTTCGAAAAAAATCCCTGTAGACTATAATGGACCTGAATTTTTCAGTAAACCCAGAAATAAACTGAATACCAATATTTACCAGTATGGGTATTTGGCTTATTCTGGGTTTACTGAAAAAAAATCGGGCCCGAACCCGAAATTTACCTTTTTTTTTTTTTTTACAGCTCATCTCCAGACTATAGAGATCAGTTCCCCTGGAGAAAATGGATGCTTTGCAGGTTGGACTCTATGGCATTGTACATCACTGAGGTCACTGTTCTCCCCTGCAGCTCCATCCCCAAATCTTCAGGAGTTTCCCAACCTGGATCTGGCAACCCTACCCCCCTACCCCCGCCAGTCCCCTGCCAGTGGCCAGGAGGGAGTTGGCAACCCAACTTGGGACCAGAGTACCTGAAAGACCTCCTCACATATATGAACTTGCACAACAGCTGAGGTTCCCTCAGTGTTCAAGCCTGGAAGGAGGGGATTACACTGGATGAGGGCAGGCTATAAACCTATTACAATGACATGGTCTAGCTATGTCATTTCAGAAATAAAATAAGGACTTTGGAGATTTATGTGTGGAACAGAATCTCGTCTGTAGGTGGCGGGCCATGCTACAATTTCACTTGGGCCCTGTGTCCCTACTTCATGAGCCTGTCTTGACAGAGGCGAAACAAACCTGGGATAGAGAGAGGTTGAGTTTTAACCATGATTTGAAATGTTATCTTTCCTTCTATGTTGGAATGTCACCTGATCCTGATTTCTTGACAGTTGACCCTATTTTTCAATTTTACTGTGTAATTGTGCTTACAGATTCAAACCTTCTGACACTCCCTCTGCCCTCCAGTCTGCTAGTGTCCCCTTGTTGCTCACAGTTTGCAGTTTTATGTGACTGGAGCCATCTTTGAATGCATGGAGGGCGACTGAGATAGTGGCAAGTGATAACCATTTTGGTCCAAGGAGAGGAGGTTAATAAAACCCTTTCTCTTCCCTGGGCTTCCCATAACATTGTATTCAATTGAAATGCTTGCTCATAACCAGCTTTTTGGTTACTTTGGTATAAGCCACAGGATAGACCTGGTGAGAGATTCAAAACAAGTAAAAAGAAGTAATTCTTCACACAACACATAGTTAAATTGTGGAACTCCCTGCCCCAGGATGTGGTGATGGCCACCAACTTGGAAGGCTTTAAGAGGGGAGTGGACATGTTCACGGAGGATAGGGCTATCCATGGCTACTAGTCAAAATGGATACTAGCCATGATGCATACCTGTTCTCTCCAGGATCAGATAAGCATGCTGATTATATTAGGTGCTGTGGAACACAGGCAGGATGGTGCTTCTGCAGTCGTTTTGTTTGTGGGCTTCCTAGAGGCACCTGGTTGGCCACTGTGTAAACAGACTGCTGGACTTGATGGACCTTAGTCTGATCCAGCATGGCATTTCTTATGTTCTTGTGATAATTCTGAAATATTTGTGAAGATGCTGAAGATGCTAGGTTTTTTTTTTTAAAGTAAAACAATACTATATGGCTGTGCCATGAAAACCCCAAAAAGGGGTCGCTGTAAGTCGGCTGCGACTTGACGGCACTTCACACACACACATATCTGAAGTAATTGGTATCTATCCTGCTGTGATAGTTTGGAATGTATGCCAGCCCTCTAAATTTGGGCTTTCCCTTAAAATAAAGAGCTTCTTGCAACATTATAAAATCAAAGTGTTAGTAGCTGCATTGATCCTACAAAATGAGAAAGAGTGGCGAGAGATGATTGATTTATTGAACAAGCTAGTCTTTAAAATGAAAGCCAGTTTTTAAGTGAAACATTCTTCATCAGGCTTTAGTGTTCATACCAAAATGAAAGCTCAAAGATGTTACATACTGGGGCTGTTTGACATCTGGATAAGCCTGATGTTCAGGCAGAAAGGGATATTGATTAGATTACAGATACTGGCACTGCTCAGGGTAGCTCAGGTTGCACAGGTCCCCAGGGACGAAGCACTGGGGGGGTGGGGGATAACCATCCAATGCAATAACAAGATTGCAGGTTATTTCTCCAGTACCTGTGGGCTTCTCAGAAGTTTTGAAAAGCAGAGAACAGATAAGGCAAAAGAAACATATGCAACAGTGGAAATAAAATTTAGCAAGCATCGGCTAAGTGACGACCAGCCCTATTATTGATCCAGACTAGTTAAATATCATGAACAACCATGACATTTCTGAATTGCTGTGTGTTAGCAACTGAAACAATTGATCTGCATCGAGGGTGCATATTCTAGCCATTTGTCCTCATTTGTGGTCAAGTGTACCTTTGTTCTCATTGAGTTTTTGTGTGTGTGTGTGTGTGCAGCACAGCAAGTTTCTCTTGTTGGTTTTGCATGATCCTGTTGCTGATAGTAAATGGTAATTTGTAGCTCATTTCTTAAAACCCCTTGGGAAATCATTAAATGAGCATAACTAGAACAGAATTGCAAGCCAATAAGGCAGCGTGCCAGTAGATAACCAGACAGCCAAACTGATAAATAAAGAGGAGTGGGGAACCCTGCTTCCTCTCCCTAGGGCAGAAACAATCAGAAAACTTGTGTCACTGTTGAGCACAATAATAGAAGTGGAAATCAAGAACTACTAAGACTATTCTGAAGGAGATTGCTTTATTTTATTGTGAGTGAATGGACAGCTTGTACTGTATGAGGTATTTCAGTTAACTATGATAATGCTTCAGTGAAGAACACTCCTTTTAGACTTTTATTATTGGTAAACAGCTAGTCTTAATGTGTTTTGGTGAACTAGGAACAGTATCCAAATGCCCATCCTGCTTAGATACAGTTTATTACTAGATACAGGTTCTTCATTTCCGAGGTGGGCAATTCCAGCTCTCCTCCTTGTGTTCTAAATACAATCTGAAGAGATTACATAGTGAAACCACTGAGAATGAGATGCTTTGGGGACTGAGATTCTTTTTGACATGGTTACTAGTTGATTAAATGAACTGACATGTCACATACACATGGCAAGATTGATGTTACGTCCTGGAAAACGTGTAAGGCCTATTTCAGATGTTACCATAGCAGCATGGTTGCCACTGGCAACCCAAACTGTCTATCTCAATGTTTAGCTGTTGTTTTTTAAGTGGCATCCAGGGGACGGACGGTGTTTCAACTACCCAAAGTACTTAAATGCTTCTGTGGTACTGCTAAAAAGGGTTAATAAAGTTACAGATTCCTGATGACATTGACCACATATTTTTGTGGCCCTGACACAGCACTAGCAAAATCATATTGCTCTTAACCAACTTTTAGTTCAAGCCCAGATAAAGTTCTCTGCTCCTTCCTCTTCTGTCGAACCTTGATCACCAGATCAGAAGTCTGTGCCACCAATGCAACTGTTCAATAAATGGCCAATAAATCATTTGTAACATCAGGCACCAGGGATGGGTAGGATGACCATCTCACAAGTCCGAATCCAGACATGTTCCTTTAAGTCTCCTGATGCAGCAGGAGATAGAGCTACAATGTTTTCTTTTACCTGTTTCCTCCTGGATAAGAATGGAGGAGATCAGGTATTAGTTACAAACAAATTTGATTTAGACCTGGCTTGAGCCAGAAGATACTAGAATCTCCTGTCATCAAAGGACTTGGAATCAGATCTTGGAATCTGCTGTCCAGAGTACCTAAATGCTTGGAACTAACCATGACCAATATCTGCCTGTTAATTTCAGTTAAGTTTCCTATTCTTGCCAATTCTTTAATTATTTTTCCTATCTTTTCTCCAATACTCTTGGTCCTGGTCTTCCCCACCCTTTATTTTGTTTCACAACCACCATATGAGGTAGATTTGGCTGAGAGCTGCTAGACTAGGGTCAGGCAATGAATGTCATGGCTGAGAAGGGATTTGAACCTGGATCTCCCCGTTCTAAGCCCAACACTGTAATGCAAGAGTCTCCAATCTTTTTTGAGCTTGTAGGCACCTTTTGAATTCTGACACAAAGTGGGGAGTGGGGGAAAACTACAAATTGACTGCCATATGAGGCAGAGCCAACCACATTGTCAGGGAGTGAGGTCATGCATAGCTCTAATAGTAAATTCAGCATTTCAGGCAGAAGTTCTGTTTAACAGAATTCCTTTTGAAATGAGCATAGTTTCAAAAGCATATTTTCTTATATACACACAGCTGACTTTCAGTCATAACCTATGGCCTATGGTCATATATGCCCTTGTGCTGCATTGGCAGCTGCTACCAAAGGGATGGGCTCAGACTCACCTGTGGACCCGTTTTGGTGGCCCGCCTATATACTGCCTCAAGTGTTTAATTCAAGCATGGGTCCAAGAGAAGAGCTGGAAAGGGGTTCTTGGCTGCATGCTCAAGGGTGGAGGAGATCCAGGCAGCTGGCTCTGGGGGCTCCCCATAAGTGCTGGGCCAGCAATAACTTCTAAATCTGCTCAAGCAATCTCCGCTAGCCAATCAGAAGCCCTCCTGGGCACAAGCTCCACCTGGTCCCACCACCGACTTTCTAAAAACACTTAGTGAGGGCAAGGAAATGTTTTGGCATGTCCCATGGCATCCACGGCACCACGTTGGGGAACCTTGCTCTAATCAATACACCACACTGGCTTGTTTTGTGGCTCCTCCCCCAGCTAGCTTCCCTCCTCCAGCCACTGTGTTTTACAAAAGATGTGGTGTAGGCCTTATCTTCTATGTACACCATGTTCCATTGGTGACATAGATTCATTCTGGTTCCCCCCCCCCCCCCTGGCAGCTGCCAATGAATGTGGTTCGCCTGTGTTAGTGCTTCGGATGACATGGTTTCATACCAATAACAATTTTAAAACCTGCTATTTGGACACAATTGTGTCTACTGGGATTTTGTAAGCTGTCGTGTGAGAAGTAAATACTCATCAGATCAGATGTACATTTTTTTTAATGGCAAGCAAAAATTTAGTCTATATTCAACATAAGGAATATTCAAAATGCTTTCTTTAGAAGGGTCATCTGTTACCGTCATGGCTGGAAACCGGCATATGGCAGAGGTTTGGTGTAATTGAAACATGCTCTTTGTTTTATTTATTTTTTAAAATAATTTTTTATTATGTTTTTCAAAATACAAAGGAAAAGGGGAAATTAGGGAAAGGGAAATAGAATTACATTCACTGTTTTTCACCAGTGCATGGACTGTTTCATCATCTACATAGAATGTCTATGTGTCCTTTCTGACCTTCATCTGACTCAGCCAGACAGACCAATTGCTTGAAGCTGACACAATGCCTTTCAAATGGAGCATTCATGTTGTTCTGACAGCTAACACATTTCTTCTCCTCTCTTTTACCAGAGGAAAAGAGTGTGAGAAAGCTAAGCTAGAGCTCAAGGTTTAAGATAAACAGACAAGCCCTTTGATTTCCTAATACTTAAGTGTTATGAATGGCAACTATTCCTTCTATAACTGCATTTAGGACAAGATGTGACAACCAGCTCCTTGAGTTGATCACTAAAGGTTTCATGTGCTAATGCTAGCTTTTAGAGGGGTCCTGTAGATCTCTTTCAGGAATTTTGTTAGCCAGTGCAATATCTAGCCCAGTGATGGCGAACCTTTTAGAGACCGAGTGCCCAAACTGCAACCCTCACCTTATAGAGCTTGTAGTGCAGGTACAGGTAAGGGGTGCGTCGTTGGAAGTCGCGCAGGGTCTCGGCCGGCGGGTAGCAGAGCTGGAAGATGGGCAGGCCGCTCTTGCAGCGCCGCAGGCAGGAGGCGCGCCGCAGGACTCGCCCGAAGAGCTCCAGCTCAGTCAGCCCCTCGTCTGGTGTGGCACCGGGGCCCGGCTCCAAAGGCTGGCTCCCCAAGCCAGGGCTCCCCTGGTGCCTCGCCACCGCCACACTCCTGGTGGCAGTGTGCCTCACTGTCATGCAGTAGGCGGTGGAGATGCAGGCTGGCCTCCAGGGCGCGGATGCTCTCCTTCCAGCACTTGCCCTGCTCCAGCACATAGGCATAGGCGTGCTGCAGCGGCAGAAGCTCGGCCGCCGGGAAGCCGCGAAAGCTGTACTTCTCGTACTGCGTGCTGGCCAGGGCGGCCAGCGGCAGCAGCCGCCCCTGGCTTTGCCACTCCATGCCCGCCCCACTGCCGCCTGCTGCTGCTGCTGCTGCTCCGGAGCCGCTTAGCCACTTGGAGGCCCATCGGGAAGCAGGGGGAAAAGGAAGGCGGGAGGCAGGCCCGGGCAGATCCCGCAGGGTCTTAGCGCGGCTGGTGGCCGAGGGGAGGAACCAAATGGCTAAAACGCACAGGAGGCTTTGCCTTGGATTTGCAACTCTCTAGATGTGCTGGGGCGATGGCGCGCGTGCCCACAGAGAGGGCTCTGAGTGCCCCTTCTGGCATGCGTGCCATAGGTTCACCACCACTGCACTAGCCCTTGGCCTGAGGGAATTTTATTGCATAAAGAGAAACTTTCCCAGAGTCAACACAAAGATCACCACTGTGCCCTGGGAATTTGGCGGTGGCTGCGGGGGATTTCTACCTGCTAACTCCTGAATGCTACATGTGTTCCAAGAACTGTTACCTGCCGCAATGGCTTTGGCTGACAGGAAGCAAAATACTCAGACTATTCCATGTTTTCCCCTGCACTTTCTCCAGATTTGGCTAAACTGGGGGGAAGCCTCATCGGGGTCTGCAACTTTTATTTGATTATACCTCACTTTTCTCCTCAGTGGGGACCCAAAATGGCTTACAACATCATTCTCCCCTCTTCCACTTCATCCTCAAAATACCAATTCTGTGTGGTAGGTTAGGCTGAGTGTGTGTGACCGGCCCAAGGTCACCCAGCATGCTACCATGGCAGAATACAATTCAAGTCTGGGTCTCCCAGACACATTCTAACTACTATACTGTGCTGATTTTAGGGTTGCCAGGTCCCCCTGGCCACCAGGGAAGGTGGGGTGCTTTTTTTGTTTGCCAGATCCAGGCTGGGAAACTCCTGGAGATTTGGGGATGGAGCCTGGGGATGACAGGGACCTCAGTGGGGTACAATGCCACAGAGTACATACTCCAAAGCATCAATTTTTCCAGGGGAACTGATCTCTGCAGTCTGGAGATGATCTGTAATTCTGGGGGATCTCCAGGTCCCACCTGCAGGCTGGCATCACTAATTTATTTACAGAGTTCATAAACTGCTTTCTGAATTTCCAAAGTGTAATTCAGCATGAGAAAGAAGAATAAAACAAAAATAACAAATTTTAAAATAACAACTAATCACAATCTAATCAGAACAGCAGTTTAAGGATGTACAAGGCACAAGACAAGATTATTAAAAAGGCAAAGAAAACAAGAACATTTTAACTCCCATTAGGACACCTGAATAAATGCAGCCAGACTTCTCATTGTTCAACCCCCTCAATGTCAGAGTCAAAAATATCAAGATAAATCACTACTGCTTAATTATTATATGCCTCTGTCCTTTTCCTAATAATTTGTGTGTGTGTGTGTTAAGTGCCGTCAAGCCTCTTCCGACTCATGGCGACCCTATGAATGAAAGTCCTCCAAAATGTCCTATCTTTGACAGCCTTGCTCAGATCTTACAAATTGAAGGCTGTGGCTTCCTTTATTGAGTCCATCCATCTCTTGTTGGGTCTTCTTCTTTTCCTGCTGCCCTCCACTTTTCCTAGCATGACTGTCTTTTCCAGTGACTCTTGTCGTCTCATGACGTGACCAAAATACGATAGCCTCAGTTTAGTCATTTTAGCTTCTAGGGTCAGTTCAGGCTTGATTTGATCTATAACCCACTGATTTGTTTTTTTGGCCGTCCACGTATCCGTAACGCTCTCCTCCAACACCACATTTCAAAGGAATCTATTTTCTTCCTATCCGCTTTCTTCACTGTCCAGCTTTCACACCCATACATAGTAATAGGGAATACGATGGCATGAATTAATCTAGTCTTGGTGGCCAGTGACACATTCTTACCCTTCAAAATATTTTCTAGCTCCTAGAATAATTTGTACCCCTGAATTAATTTGCTTTTTATATTTTTATATGATAATACCTTGTCGCACTAAACTGATATTTATACTGAACTACCCATTATGTCCCCCAAGATCTTTTTCCTGGATAGTTACAGCCAATTAGAGCCCCCTTGTCACGTGTTTGAAGTTTGGTCTTTTTTGTCCTGAGGTGCAGTTCTTGCCCCTTCTGTGCTTGCTTGTGCGGAATCCCTCCGATTAATTTTTCTAGTCAAATTTTAAAACACTTAATTTTCTATTCCATGTGCCCTGATGCAAAATGCTCTGCCCTTAGCTTTTGACTGATATTTGCTAGCTTTCAAAGGCAAAAGCCTGCCAAATAGCAAATAGTTTTGGCAATGGAGTCAAGGTTTGTTTTTTTTGTTTTTTAATGAAGTGGTAGCTATTCCAGTGGATAAACACAGGCCCATTTGAACAGGGCTGTTTCCATTGCACCACCATAGTTGTGAAGAAAATTACCACATGCTGATTGAATCTTTAAAAACAACAACTTTGCATTTTGCCCCTCCTGTCTGTTTCAGGAAATGTCATAGTAAACCACACACAAAATATTTAAACACCCTTTTTTTTAATAAAAAGAGGAAAGACAGGTGAAAGGAGCTCTTTACCCTTTGCCAGCAGATGGAGCACCTTCACTGCAGAGAAGACTCAAAGTACAAAGCTGAGGTGGATTGTGCACACCATTTTCCTCTTTTGGAAAGTTAATGTTCCTAGTCCAATTTCTTCTGTAGATTGGTTTGCCAGTAGTTTATGTGATCATTTTCATTTGACAACCTTCTTTTTAATGTAGCTTAATAATATTTTATTACCATACTGCAGTTTCTAACTCAGGCCATTAAGAGCTCTATGATGCATCGCCTACCTGTGTTTTGTCTGCTTGGTGACGACTGCCGAGACTCTCCAAACAGATTCTTTCAGAAAGCGCAAATGAACTGCTGCTTGAACACTGGAATAAATGGCTTCATTGACTGCAAAACAGAATTGGGTAACTGTCACTATGAAGGGTATTTTAGGATTTAGTCTTAGTGCTTCATCTAGCGCGGGCCCTGGCAGTCCCTTGATTGTGACTGCATTGTTCCAAGCAGCTATGTTCAGAGAGCTGGCTTCCTCTCCTTCACCTGTATAGCATAGTTCACTCCAATTTCTTTCTTTCTTTTTTTTTTGGTACAACTGTATACATATACATACAATTGCATGCAAGAATTTGGCAGTATGAACAAGACTTTAGAAAAAAGATGTTGGGTAGGGTGGGCTTGTGCTGGTAGCAAAGGAAATAGGCCACAGAGATTGCTTCCACACTGGGATATTTCCCTGAGTGGAAAGCAGGAAGGAAGCCCCTGCATGAAAGGGAAACATCTACTTTCCAAGTGCCAGTTGTGGCATTCCTAGAGTTCCCCCCATAAACTGGTTATAAAATAAACCTGTTTTTAATCTGACTCAAGGGGGACTCTGACTACTCCCTCCCTTACCACTGTGGGGGTAGAGTAGGGATGCCATCTTCCAGGTGGGACTTGGGGATCCCCCAAAATTACAGCTCATCTCCACAATACAGAGATCAGTTCCCCCGGAGAAAATGAATGCTTTGGGGGGTGGACTCTGTTACTGTTACCCCTGCACTTTTGCTTAGGCATGATGGAAGTGGTTGCAGCAGCAAGTGGTGTGAGAATAGACATGCGTAAATGCCATTCTCACCCCACAGAGATGTTGCATGACTCTGTTGATGTCACCTGACTTCCTGCCACATTCTTCAGTCGGTCCCAGGCTCTGTGGATCCTGGATCTGGAAAAGGTGGATATTACTGTTTATGGAGTAACATTTACCCCAAAGATAGGGAAATTTAAAGCCTAAGTTTCCACAGTTGAGATTCCTTAGTGTGAAAGAGGGTGAGGAAGACAGGCAATATGTAATCGATGGTAAAAGTTGACAACTGATGAGCGTGAGCAAATGGTTTTAAACATACCTTTGCTTTATTCCAGTTGGGCATCAGCAGTAAAGCTGAAGGCTTAAGGAAACAGTGCAAGAAAAGCAAAAAAATATTATAAAATAAAACGCCTCTCTTATGATATGTGAAGTGGGATCACCATTGTATCACTTTCCTTTACATTTAACACAAAGTCTCTTTTTTGTCTCCATCTCCCCCCCCCCCCAAAAGAAATACCTATTTTGGAGATTGCATGATTATTAGGCTATTAGGAGATTTATTTGTTAAAGACATTTCTAACATGTTTTTCTCCTAGATGGGAACCAAAGCAGCATACAATAGAAAATCACAGTAGCGTCACCCCATGGGTCAGGAATGACCTGGTGCTTGCAGAGGGGACCTTTACCTTTACCTTATACAATCATGAAGGTAAAAACAAATTCGGAAATAAACAACATCATTATCTCTGCACAAGCATGGGTTGTGTGAATCTCCTTTCATTTGATTGGGTAAGAAAAGGCCTCTACCATTCATGACCCATTGAGCCAAATATAGTGCACCAAATTTGTGGTGGTCATGGCAAGTGCTGTGAAGTCACTGCTGAAAACCCCATAGGGTTTTCACAGCAAGAGACATTCAGAGGTGGTTTGCCATTAGGGTTTGCCAACTGCCAGGTGGTATCAGGAGATCTCCTGCTATTTCAACTGATCTCCAGCTGATAGAGACCAGTTCACCTGCAGAAAATGGCAGCTTTGGCAATTGGACTCTATGGTGTTGAAGTACCTTCCCTCCCCAAACCCCGCCCTCCTCAGGCTCCACCCTCAAAACCTCCTGTTGGTGGTGAAGAGATACCTGTCAACCCTATTTGCCATTGCCTGCCTCTGCATGGATTGAGAGAGTTCTGAGAGAACCGTGACTGGCCCAAGGTCACCCAGCAGGCTTTGTGTGGAGGAATGTGGAATTGAACCCTGTTTTCTAGATGAGACTCTGCCATTCTTCACCACTACAGCACGCTGGCTCTCTTACATGTACTGTTTGACAAATTACTGTATTTGCTATTGCAAAAGCAAGTTTATTGAGTCATTAGCGGTCTGCCTGATTTGGCTACATTTGGCTTGGTGAGCTGCAAATTGTGCAAAATCGCCGGTTTGAGGCTGGCCTAAACAACTTTATAGGCATCATATATGCTGTGAAGAACATTTCAGAATAGATTTGCATGTTGTCTGATTCAGAGACTTTTTGCACACATTCTGTGGTCATGTTTTCATGACTTCATTCAGAGCCATCACAGCTAGAGACTGACTTTGTTAGAAATGAAACTCTTTTCATCATGGTTTTGTTGACCAGGAAACAAAATGCCTTGCAGCATAGATGCCATATGGTGAGCACACCTGTTATATGTACAAAAGTATACCAGTACGAAAGGACAAGGATGTTTGAACATACTTAAATGTCCCCTTTTTCTGATCTTGACTTTGCTGTTTGTGGAATGGATTCTTTGATCCTTGCCGTTAATACAAATTAGATTATACCCCTTGATTTCTCTAACTACTGCATTTATTTCTAGTTATGCTGCAGAAGTAATTCATTAGTGGTAAATGAACATGTTTTGGAATGACAATAACCTATCTCATAATACGCAGAATGGTGGTAACTATCTAAATATGAAAAATCATGAAATGTGCACAAGCCCTCATTATGGCTGTGTTCTGAAAATTCTGAAGCTGCAGCTGCTTTTCATATGTGGCTTGTTGAGAATCCTATGCCTGAAACTAGGGCAGAGCCATAGGAATTCTCCTCCTCAGTCATTCCACCTGTTCAAACTGTGCATTTTAAAATAGGTTTATAGACAGAGCTGGAAACAAACAGCCAGGCTCCTAGGAATGTGATGCCAATGCCCACACTGTAATGTTTACAGTGTGCAGTAACGCCATCTAAAATCTGATGTTGACTGCAACCAGTCAGCAAAATAACCCCGAATGTGAAAGACCACTATCCCTGATTTACAGTTGCAATGGGGAGAATGTTTGCCTCTTTCTCTAAGGAGGATCAGATAGGCTGTTGTCTGACTTGAGGTTGGGACTAGAGGGGAGAGCATGCTTAGGTAAGCATGCTGTCCTCTCTACTCCCAACCCCAAGTCAGATCCAAGTTGGATCCACCACAGCCTGTCCGCAAGTGGAAGGATTCTTACCCACCCCACGGAATATGTCGTTCTTACTTTCCGCTAAAGCCCAGAATGCTGTTCTAAATGCTACACCTGGGAGACAGGGCCCCAGGAACAGAATGGGGGGGGGGGAGTTTTGGCTGCAGTGGAAGGGCAGAGGCAGAAAAGTTGTACTCTAGAAATTCCTCAGTCCAGTGGCTCTAATTCCAAATCTGTAAAAAACAACTGAATAATCTATGAAGGGGTTTTGTGAAGTAGAGGGGCAAGGAAGCCCTCTTCTGTATAGCTAGGATTATTATTACTTACCTGTGGCTGTATAATACAGTTTGATTGTAAGCCCAGTAATTGGATTAGCCATTTAAACAGATATTATCAGTCATCCATTAGCCAGTGGTGTGTGGTTGCTTTTAGTCAAGAGAAACTCTGCCTTAACCCACGGCAGTTACTTTTGCAACTAGTAATTAGCGGAATGGTCATGTGAAAACTTTTGACAAGAATTATTGCCAAGGGTGAATTGCTGACTACTGCCAGATGGGGTTGTGTATCTGAGGCTTTAAAGGACTGAAGACACCTGTACATTGTAGAATGTTTTGGAACATTAAACAGAAATATGTGTTGTGTATTCTTTAGACAGTTTCAGACACCCTGCTGGAATACTACCCCCCAAAATGGCCAAGTCTTGAAGAATAAGACATTTGTGTATTTCTTCATTTATCACTTTGGAAGCTTTAGAATCTGCAGAGCTGGCAAAAGTAGCTTTTTATAAACTATTGAAGTTTTACAGCTGTCACTAGTACATGAAAAACATGCCATTAGAAAGAAACAAAGTTGCTTTTTCATATTATTCATGGAGATAATACAATATTTCAAAGTGACGTGAACTGCTGTCAACTGGAAGGGTGTCAATCAGGCTAGTTTTAAAAGCCCCGCAGCTCTCAGGGGCTGTCAGTCTTTTCCAAGGATAGACATGATAGCAGAGCATTTGCTATTTCTGGGTTTACATGGAGAAACATTAATGAAGAAATTGCACATTGAAATGCATATTCTGGTTGGTTACAGTATTAGCAAGTCCTTAATCAGGATAACTGAGGCATAGCTGAACAGGCATTCTGTATCTTTGTCTTAAAAATGTCCAGCATAAAAGAAATGACCTCACTCGTAATGCTGGTGATGTATGATTGGCTGTGGGCAACTTACATGGAAGAGCTTTCTCAATTTCATTGGGGGAAGGTGTTTTCAGATATGACCCATGTGAAGAAGCGTGCTGAGGAAGACTGCATAAAGAAATTAAACAATTGCTTGGCTGGCCCTTGCCCAGGAGTGGAGAATTAAGGATTTTTTTTCTGGGACCTTTAGAAAGGGTTTTAACCTGTTCGGTTTTAAACAAGTAGTGTTTTATGAAATGTAAATTCAGAACCTAATGAGTCTAAAGATGCTAACTGACTTGCTAATGCATGCATCAGTTACTTTCATGCTGGTCTGCGACTTACTCTTGGAAGTGAGAAACTGGAAGGAATCGTGTGGCTGATTACAGGGCTACATTGGTCACATGACTGTTTCCCTAATCCTTCCAGTTGTGTAGCAGAAATAATAAAGGATGTTTGTACAATTAATAGGCTACATTTACATTGATCTCCTACTAGCCTTCTCCCATCTTCTATGAATATGCATTTTGTTGCATGAAACCAGCTGTCATGTTGTTATGGTGGCTTCCACTGATGGTGGAGCCTTCTACTGGTGCAAAGATCCTACCTCCAGCGGGTTGTACCTTTTCCACCAAAGCAGGATTTCATACACCATTGGAAGGCTCCATGCATCAGATGAAGGTCCCACCATCACTGGAACAGAGCTTGTGGATCCAGCACATGAAGAGGTAGCCTTCACAGTCTGCACTGCCATCCACACATCACAGGGGAGTGGGAAAGAAGGACACATTATGAGTGTTCTTACACTCTCTATACAAGTAAAGGCCCGTTGCTTGGTTAAAAACATTTCCACATGTGTAGAACACCCCAGGACCTTTTGTATGTTGGCCCAAATAACTGAGTGGTGGCAGCAGGGCCGGTGCTACCATTAGGCGAACTAGGCGGTTGCCTAGGGCGCAGACCTCAGAAGGGCGCAGAACTGGCCTGAGGGGCACAGTTTTTAAACAAATCGGTTTCTTGAAAAAAATGCAACTGACAATTAATAGTTTTAATTTTAAGATAAGTACCACAACAGTGCTATGGAACAGAATTAATTATAACATCTTATAAAATGTTTTGTGCTTTTATTTTTTTTTACAAGACATCTGTTTTTCAAAATTGGTTAGCAATGGGGGGAGCATAAGTAGTTAACCTTGCCTAGGGCACAAAAATGACTGGCACTGGGTGGCAGCAGCCCAACGTGCAATGCCTATGCTGTTTCGGAAATGCCTTGTTTTGTCAGGCATGAGCCCTTAATTTGTTTCATCTCGTGTAACAGCCAGTTATGAAAAGCCTTGACATGCAAATACATTTAAAAGGAAAGACCTCCATTTTTTAAATAATGGGTGCTCAAATTAACAGATGAAAAACTGAACAGGGTATTACTGTCTGTAGAAGAAAATCAAATATTTAATCTCTTTGGAATAAAATTTGGAATATTTCATCTCAGAATAAAGAAGCCATTGAGTAATAAAGGTGCTAGGTGAATTTACACATCTTTTCATAACCTCTTAGTGATTGTTTCCCATATCATCTAGCTTGGTATTTAGAAAATGTTTGGGAAAAATCAGACATTAGGCATATTTAAAGTTTGTGACTTCTTGATTTGGGAGTCTTTGCCTCCTGTAATCCCAGATGTGTGAGGACTAATTGTGCTCAGTCAATGGAGATGCTGGAGATAGAAGGCTTGAGCTTACATGCATACATGAAGCTGCCTTTTACTGAACCAGACCATTGGTCCATCAAAGTCAGTATTCTGCTCAGCCTAGCAGTCTATGATCTCAATGGTGGTCTTTCATATCATATTCTACCTGAAACTTTTAAATGGAGATGCTGGGGAATGAACCTCAGAACTTTTGCATGCCAAGCAGGTGTTCTACCACTGAGCAATAGCCTCTCCCTTCCAGGCTATCTGGAATGTTGGTTGGTATCATGACTCAGTGGGAATTGCACTGTACATATTCTCAGACCAATGTTTGTTCCACATAACCAGACAATTTTAAAAATATCTTGGGAAAAGGCAGACGATCCGGTTCACTCCCCAATATCTTCACTTAAATAGATCAGATATTAGGTGAAAGATATCTCCTTGAGACTCTGAAGAACTGCTGCCAGCCTGAGTAGACAATACTGATGTTGATAGGGTCAGAGTCAGTATAAGGCAGCTTCATGTGTTTTCCAAGTTCTGTCATTTGGTCTTTGGAAAAGCACTTGATGGCCTTGTCCATTATTATTTCTTGTGGTCCAAGTCTGCCTGAAGACTTACACAGAACACAGTCAAGGCAAAGCATTGGTGAGCTGTACATTAAGCATGGTTTTAAGATGCCTGAAGTTCCTGCAATAGCTTGACTTCCTACAGTTCTAATTTTATTGTGTGCGAAGAAAGCTACAGGGTCCATTCAGTAAACACATTATGAAAATCTCAGTATCTGACTTTGTGATTAGCAAAAAGGAGAACTTAAATGATGAACTACAGTGCAAATTCAGTCACTTCCACATTAAATTTCAGATGCTTCCTGTTGTGTCCTGCAGGCACTGTTACAATATAGCACTTCCTTCATTATAGAAATGCCGAGGATAGCCTGTCATTATCTCACTTACAGTGGGATACCTTCTTCTGTAATACCCTAGATGTGGGAGAAACATTGCTAACTGCTAACAGCTCCTTGTTAAGCACATAGAACTAGTCCAAGAGAAGAATGACCCTATTTAAAAAAAAACAACAACCAGGATTCCCCCCCCTTTTTTTTACTAACTCTGACTGCATCTGCACATGTTGTGTGCATGCTTCAACGTTTGTCCAGATTGCAGGCTGGCCTGCATTTGATGTCACTTTACATTCGGAAGATGTCACTGAATTCTGTGTTCTGCATATGCAAACATATTGTATCACTGCATGCAAATTCAATACACATTGACTGAAAAAGCCACTATAGCTTGGGGGGAAAGCAAAACACAAGTGCTGATATGAACCCTCCTTTGTCTTTGTATAATTTCTGAAGCCTTATTCTGAACATTTTGGTTCACATTTAACAACAATACGTTTAATCAGCAACTTTAGAGTAAGGTTAATCAAGGGGTCCATTTAGGTGTAGATTGTTTCAGAGGGTAAGTGCAAGTTAGTTAAAAAAATAATTTAATGGTAGCAATGCTGTGGTAGGGGATATGATACCAAGCTGGAAGCCCACTAACTGTGTAAGTGCCTGGTATGATAAATAGTAACGATGACTGATTCAGTAATAAATAATGACTGTGTTCACATGCACAGTTGATAGCTCAGCAGCTTAATGTGTGAACTCTTGCTAACATCCTTCTTCAGAAGAGACCTTTCTTATCGAGAAAGATCACAGATGCCTCTGCGTGATCAGAGATGGGGGGGAATCTGGTTTGTAATAATGTTTTGCATTCTGTAGTCATATCTTTTCTTTCAGACTAGCAAGGCTAACCTACAGCATTTTTGCAGAATTGCGAAACTGTGCAAAGGTTTAATTAAGAAGCCAAAGTCTGATTTTCAGTCTTGGAATCTGAGGGAAAACAAGGAAGTGGCAAGGGCATAAAAGAATCTGGTCACAGAGGAAATGAATAGAATTTCAGCCCAGGCATATCTGAGTCTGACATACTTCCTTCAACCTCACCCTATACTGGTCCTATTTATGCTATTTATAGTCTGCCTTTCTTACTGAGACTCAAGGTGGACTACATAGTGAAAGTCATTTACAATCAACAGGACTACATAGTGTAAGTCATATACAATCAACAGCCAATAAACAATGCAATAGGATTTGGATTTCAGAAATCTGAAACAAGCTGAAACAAAGCATAAGCATTAACGTGACAGGTTAAATGATGCACAAATGACATAACAGGAGCATATTTACAGCTACAGGTTATACATACTATACATAATAGTGTAGTCCACGGTCCCTATCCCTTCACCAAAGCATCTTTCTGAACCATCTCATTACGGTACGGCCCTCTTACCTGCGTAAAAAAGCCCTCCCAAATAATTCAGTTTTGCATAGTTTGTGGAAAGCCAGGAGAGCTGGGAGTCTTCCTAACCTTGTCAGGCAGGCCTATGCCCCTGGCACCAGTGTGCCAGGCCTTGGCACAGAGACCACAGGCTTGTTTCGATGCAAGCTATCATTTCTAGGCTAAATAAGGCATTAAATGAGTTTGATCTCCATGCATAGTTTTTGCCAACAAATAATCTTTTCTAAAATACTCTTTAATCTGTGCAAAATGCAGCTTCCCTACACTGACCCAAACCCCATCTGGTGATGGAACTGGGAAGGGTGAAATGCAAGTAGAGTCATCCCATGCAGATGGCGTTCTATTAATATAAATGTGTGATCCCAAAGAGGCATCTTGTTTTTAAAAGGAAGATGCTACTTCTTGCTGTTTGATCAGAGGACTCTTGCCATTTGAGCTCTTGGATGAGCCAAACTGTTAATTAGGGATTCCAGATGCCAGTTAATATCTTGTGACATTTTGTCGCATTCTTAAACTTCTAGAATCCCTTGGTTACAAAGATACTCGGCCAACATAGTCTAGAATACTCTCAAAGTTACATGGGTGTAAGATCTGATTTTTGACATTTGCAGTTATGCCTTGATTTAGCAAAGGATACAATTCAAGCTCAGGTTTTGGTTGTGGCGTCTTCTGTAGGTTGTGACATGCCTCAAAAAGGGAAACAAATGTGCAACATGACTAACTTTGCTGATAGGCATGCCACATGTCTTAAAATACCGTGGCTTAATCTCACATTTCTTTTTTTATAAATTTCAATCCTGTGCTTTCACACATTGTGTTCTGAATAAGTTAACAAGAAAGTATGTTTCAGCTTATCTTTTAAACTAACATCTTGTATTGTTTTGGTTGCTACTTCTTGTCACATACATCATGAGGAAAAAAGATAAAGCTTTATATAGCTTCAAGATCTGTTTCTTCCTGCTGATTTCTTTTGTCAGTCACAAATTAACGAGAGACAAATATTTGACTCCCATGGCAGTCTTGCTAATTCTAAATTAAAAGTAGTGAGGCAGATATGACTTTCTCTGTATGGATGTGGCCCCTTCTGTGGGAGGGGGAACATAAAAGGCACCCTCCATAGTGTCAGAAATACACTCTTAGACAGAGAAGTCAGTTTAAACATCTTTATTTGGTATATACCAAGTATGGCTGCCTGTAGTTTCCTTCACTCAGGCTGTACCACAGGCCTCCCGCGTTCCCTTCTTCAGTACTGTACTCCTTTCTCCACTCTTTTAACTTCCACTCCTACCTCTTCCTGTTTCCTCTCTGCTCTGGCGTTCTTCCCCTTTTCTACTTTTCCACCCCAGTCGTCTCCTCCCACCCAGCCTTTATAGTCTGGCGCTGCTAGGGTTGCCAACCTCCAGGTAATAGCAGAAGATCTCCTGCTATTACAACTCATCTCCAGCCGATAGAAATCAGTTCCCCTGAGGAAAATGGCCACTTTGGCAATTGGACTCTATGGCATTTAAGTCCCTCCCCTCCCCTCCCAAACACCACCCTCCTCAGGCTCCGCCCCAAAAATCTCCCACCAGTGGTGAAGAGGGACCTGGCAACCCTAGGCGCTGCTCTGGTGCACAGCCCTGCTCTTCCCATGCTGCTTTCTTCTGACCCCCCCCCCCAGTGCCCCCACAGTCATGCCTCCCAGGCTGGGCCTGAAGCTGTGGCCTGAGCATGGGCAGCTCCCTGAGACTGGGCTGTGTCCCACTTCCTGTGTATTGCCATTAGAGTTAGCTTCCTTTCAGCCATACCTGTCCCCAGGTAAGGTGGAAGGTCACTTGGTGCTGCTTCCACGGGATTGCCACGACGGATTATCACTTAACTGTTCCTATCCCATGCTGCTGAGGGAAGGCCTTTGACCATGAATGAATACCGTGAGCATCTCCTAAAGAAAGATCCCTTTGTGGGGTGAACATCCAGCCACTGAAGTGTGAAGGTAGAACACCCATATCTGTCTAGTTGCATCTACCTCGGTGTGCCAAAGTCAGTCAAGTTAACCACCTGCTGAGGCCCTCGGATCTAGACGTATCTTGATGATCTTTAACTGTGTCACAGCTGGGCCTTAACAGCTGAGTCAGAGCCTGGAAAGAGACACAAAAGAGATTGCTGGGGTCTGGGTGAAGGCACATGAAGCTGCCTTATACTTTTGTCTGTCAAGGTCAGTATTTTCTACTTGGACTAGCATCAGCTTTCTGGAGTCTAGAGTAGAGGTCTTCCAGATCACTTGCTACCAGAAAGGGGTTTGACATTTGGGATTCCATCAGCTTGGTGTTTGGCTGGGAGGAGAGCGAGGTAAAAATCTAATTAATAAATAAAGACTAGCAAGGCACATACATACGATAAATCTGCCAGAGCTTAATTTTATTGATGCTGCAGACTTCAGTTCCGAAAACCTTTTATAGGAGATCAGCACAAGAAGATTAATTAGGGTGTGAAGATAAAATGTTTGTTATAATATTGGATCTGGGCGGAGTGGGGGGGTTACCATGATTACTTATTTTTATCAGTTTGGTATGCAAATCTAAGTGGTCTTTGGGTTCCGGAGTTCAGGACCATTATTTTCAATGGAGAATGTATATGAGGGTCTGGGGGAGCTATAAAGATAATGGCACCAAATTTGCACAGGTATAAAGGTATAAAGATAATGGCACCAAATTTGCACAGAACACACATCTCCTCTAATCGAAAGACTCCCTAAATTTCAAGCAGATTGAACAAAGGGGCTGAATCTTGCAGTCCCCCAAAGTAGATGATTCCCTGTGCAGCTGTACTTCTCTCTACTGATTCCTAGAATGGCGGTCAAGCAGCAGCCTAGCAGGAGATCTCCGGCAGGCCACAGCATTAAAAAAAAACCAAACCCTATCTGCATTCATTTCATTTTCTTATTCTTACCATGACTGATTGACAGTAAAAACAAACAAACTGAAAATCCGCATTTGCCACCCTTCCTTGTTGTGGTCTGTTTCTTTTCACAAAGTGAACATGGCTTCCTTTGCAGGCCTCCCCCCCACTCCTTCCCATTGGTCTGTCATTATTTCCTATGGGGGACTTTTCAAATGGGCTGGAGTGGCCCTTTTTCTACCAAATGTCACCAAAAGTGCAGCAGAGTTGGTGCTGCCTGTCTCTAATTCCCAACTTTCAAGCAAATTTTGCTAAGTGTTCAAATTCTATGGGCCTTTGAACAAGCTGCCCCCAACTCTCTGTTTTCCCAGCCATAGAACTTGCGAAGATCAAAAGGGCTCCATTCCTACACAAAAGGGAGTGAAGGAGAACAGCAGCCCTCTGCAGCTTGTCTCCAAAGGTCTGTGCGGCTTGTCTCTGGGAGCACTCTGTGCTCCTCCTTTGCAAGGATTGGAAGGGAGAAATGCCATTGCCCAAAAAAACAGTGGAATCAAAGAAAAATACAACCCACATTGCTTTGCTGGTACACACCTAAACTAAAAAAAAATGGATTGTTCAGGAAAAGGGTTTCATTACACCAACAACCCTGGATTTGTATTATCCTTCTGGGAAATCACTACACAGACCCAAACCTGTAATTTCTGTGCATTTCTTCATAGGTATGGAGAACACAGAACATAGGTATGGAGTATTTTCCATAGGTATGGAGAACACAGCAGATTCTCCTAGGGCAAATACAATAACTGAGTTGATTCAACTGGACTGCTGTAAAAAAACAAAAATCTAGATAGGTAATTATATGAACAAGAGATGGCATCATGGTTCTTGGTTCTGTCACAGTATAGCCTATAGCCTCCCACATGGATGGGAAAGGTTGGCAGATTCAATGGTGGCTTAACAGGGGATTCTGCACCTGGCCATCCTCCCTTGCCACTGGTTCCTCTAGCCAATCTTCACACACCCTCCTCTCAACACCCCCACCCAGTAACTGGTTGTTAAATTGGCGATCAAGCAGCAGCCCAGCAGAAGATCTCCAGCTGACCACAACATTACAAAATACTGGTCTGCTTTCATTTCATTTTCTTATTCTTTAAAGATAGTTTCAGAGGGTAGCATGTTGGTCCGCAGTAAAACAGATTTGAATCCAGTAGAACCTTCAAGACCACCAAGAGTTTCAAGGTATAAGCTTTCAAGAGTCAAAGCTCTCGTGTCTGGTGAAGGAAGTTTTGACTCTCAAAAGCTTATACCCTGAAACTCTTGTTGTTCTCTAAGGTGCTACTGGACTCGAATCTAATTGTTCTAGAAGAAGAAGAAGAAGAGTTGGTTTTTATATGCCGACTTTCTCTACAACTTAAGGGAGACTCAAACTGGCTTACAATCACCTTCCCTTCCCCTCCCCATAACAGACACCCTGTGAGGTAGGTGGGGCTGAGAGAGTGTGACTTGCCCAAGGTCACCCAACTGGCTTCATGTGGATGAACGGGGAAACAAATCCAGTTCACCAGATTAGCCTCCGCCACTCATGTGGAGGAGTGGGGAATCAAATCCAGTTCTCCAGATCAGACTCCAGCACTCCAAACCACTGCTGTTAACCATTACACCACGCTGGCTCCCTTTACACCACTACACCACACTTCAACTCTTTAAAGCCAGCACAGCAAGCCACTCATGCCCCCATGGGTCTTCCTGAACTCTTGATTATGCAGTTTGCTGCTCTTTTAAAGGGAACCAGGAAGCTGCTTCAACTCCTATGTGGGGTGTAGTCAACAACTATGATTGTGGTGAGGTAAGGCAGAGGCAGCTGCACCCCCCTCTCCCCAAATCTGCCACCAGAGACTACTGCCTCATCTTTGTATATCTGGTATGTTTTTATGCTGGTCTTGGACCGTATTAAACTCTTTATATTATATTACTGCCTCATCTCTGCTGGCTATGAGCAGGTTTCTAACACCAGCTATCTGCCCATTCTCTTCTGAAACTGCTTTTCACTGCTATCAGCTTTACTTAAGCCTGTCTGCCTCCTCTAAACAGCCACCAATAGGAACTACTGCCTCAAGCAGAATGGCTTTGCATGTAGGCATAGAGTGAAATAAACAGAGCATTGAGATTCAGATAACCAAAACCTGACTTTTACTATGACAGTTGGAAAAACAGGTTTCTCGTAGATAACTCTGATTTGAAAATATGTGTTGTTGTTTTTGGTCAAACATAAGAGCATAAGGGTACTACAACTGAAAAAAATCAACCCAGATGTTTTTTTCTACAGTTGTCATTCTAAGAAGAGTCATGATGCTCCATCTAGCCTAGCAATCTCTTTCACACACCATCTAGAGCCTTAAGATGGATCTTAAATGCCTAACACTAGGTATATCTTGCAAGCCATTTCCTGTTTTGTCCTCCATGGATCTTCATCCTTGCCACATCCAGCGGTCATCTCCAGGAACTTTTCTGTAGCATTCCTTCATTCCTTAGTTGGGATTTCTATTACCTTTTCCTTCCCTTGGACTCTCTATTTTATCAAGAAAGCTTCCATATTTTATGAAAGATTCTCACCAATCCCAGGCCAGAAAGATTCTGCCCAACAACAGGACCTCCTACCTTTACCTACCTTTTGTCTACTCACGTCCCATGTTCTCAGCACAGATTTTTTGTGGTCATACGGAACCCCCTCCTCCTTTTTTCATCTGAGTAAAAGGCAGTTGGATTAAACCCACTGTAAGGAAGATCTTCATTCAGTTGCTTTGCACAACCCAAATGGATACATCCACATGCAGTTGGATATTTTGCTGCCAATGTGCTATAGCAATCAGTCCCAACTTGATTTTCTTGTATGGACAAGATGATCCAGGAATCGAACGACTGCTGTAGTGCAATATCCAACAATGTGTAGATGCAGCCTTTCAAACATTGGCGACTCATGTTGAATGCTAATACAGATAAGAAGAGCTGTATAGAGGCTGCACATTTTGTTCTTTTGCTATCCAGGTGAATATTCCCTTGAGAAAGCTGCTGCTACAGCTGATACATAGCAGCTTATTTGCTGGCATCCATCACTTGTTGTGATTAGTATTTGTGACATGATGAAGTTGGCCATCTTTGAGACAGAAGCCCTCTGTCTACTAAATAGCTGAATCAAAGGTCTGAAGATATCATGCGTGTGTGTTCATCAACATTCACAGGGATTGTTAATTGTATCATGGTGCAGCCACTCAAGCTGGCATGCTGATCATCTGTATTCCATAAATGTGCTTCTAGTAAGACACAGCCTCTTCTAGCAGCACCAGCTGCCCAAACATCTGTGGCAATACTAAAGAGAAAGAGGGGATAAGCGAGTGGGAAAAACACAGATATGAATATTTCAGCAGAAACATGAGAAGAAATGCAAAACATCTCAGCCTCGGCCTTCTGTACCACATTCCATAAATTAACACTATATAAATGCGTGTAAGTTTACATCACATAGTTTTAAACTAAATAAATCTTCAGTGCTAAGCCTGATATATGTAGGTGTAAGCAAGCAGTAACATATATTCGTTTTAAGTTCTTTGAGTCACTGTGTGTGTGTTAAGTGCCGTCAAGTCGCTTCCAACTCATGGCGACCCTATGAATGAAAGTCCTCCAAAATGTCCTTTCTTTGACAGCCTTGCTCAGATCTTGCAAATTGAAGGCTGTGGCTTCCTTTATTGAGTCAATCCATCTCTTGTTGGGTCTTCCTCTTTGAGTCACTAGAGACCATAAAAGATCAGCAGAGGATAGGACTTGCAATAACGGGCTTAAATTGAGGGAGGAAAGGTACCAGATGGATATTAGGGGAAAATTTTTTTTTACAGTAAGAGTTGTTCAACAGTGGAATCAGCTTCCTAGGGAGGTGGTGAGCAAACCCTCACTGGCAGTCTTTAAGCAGAGGCTGGACAAGCACTTGTCAGGGGTACTCTAGACTGATCCTGCATTAAGCAGGGGGTTGGACTAGATGGTCTGTATGGCTCCTTCCAACTGTGATCTATTCCAAAGGCCTGTAGCAGCGTGATTAACACCTCTGGTCTGTACTAAAATGACCACAAATTATTTACAGAATTTGGTAAGTGTGTCTGTGGCCTGATCACTTTAGAGACAGTTGAGGATATAGCATCATCCCCAACATCAAAATAGATAATGGAAAGATGGGCATGATCCTTCAGTGGCAGGCCCCTTGCAATCTGAAGGACACCCAGTGATTTCTGGGTGCCCGGCCAGTACAGATGGCATCCACCACAGAGGTGCTACTTTAGAGGGAGGGGCTTGTAGGAAACGCCAGCATGGAACAGGCCCTAGACCCATGACTAGGTTGACAGGTTATTGTCACAGATGGCCAAGGTGGGGTATCTATATGCTGAATTTCTCCCTACAACCAATCTGGGATGCTGATGTTTTGTGTCTATCTCTATGTAAAGGTAGTGTTACCAGCTCTGGATGGGGAAATACTTGAAGATTTCAGGGGTGGAGCCTGGGGAGAGAGAAGTTTAGGGAAGGGAGGGATCTCAACAGAGTATAATGACATACAGTCCACCCGCCTAAGCATCCATTTTCTCCAGGGGAACTGATCTTGGTCTTCTGGAGATCAGTTGTAATAGCGGGAGATATCCAGGTGCCACCTCAAGGTTAATGAAAATAGACAGCATATGTCAGAAAAGTGCAATATATATGTCTATCAAATACTACCAAAACCATAAAATATACACAACAATTACATATGTTCTCAGACAGAGTAATAAACAAACATACAATTATATTATATTGAAATGTTCAGACTAACTCCTAGTATTTTCTCTATCTCTTGCAGGAGATTTGAGAAACGAATTCATCACAGGAAAAACGTGAGTAGAAATACAGTTGACCATATGACTTGAAGCTTATATGGCTTTCTTTTCTTTCCAGGTAACTTTTACAGAAGACAATGTCTTTCCAAAGGAGAAAACGTCAAAGAAGAGAAGACAGCCTGGCAGCCTCATTCAATTCTCCAAAATAGTATTCCATCAGGATGGAAGTAATAGTGATATGACACTGTCTATATGAGGATAGGACATTTTGGAGGACTTTCATTCATAGGGTCGCCATGAGTCGGAAGCGACTTGACGGCACTTAACACAAACACACACACACACATATGAGGATGAGTTTACAAGAATATTGTTTTGGAGAATTGAAAAAGCCTAGCTCATTTTGAGCAATGCAAAATGGTTCTTGAATGAGGCTGCTGGGCTGTCTTCTCTTCTTTGAAGTTTTCTCCTTTGGAAAGACATTGTCTTCTGTAAAAGTTACCTGGAAAGAAAATAAAAAAAAAAAAGCTTCACGTCATATGGTCAACTGTATTTCTACTCACCTTTTTCCTGTGATGCATTTGTTCCTCAAATCTCATGCAAGAAAATACTAGGAGTTAGTCTGAAGACTTCAATATAATATAATTGTATGTTTGTTTATTATTCTGTCTGAGAACATATGTAATGGTTGTGTATATGTTATGGTTTTGGTATTTTTGGATAGACATATATATTGCACTTTTCTGACTTATGCTGTCTATTTTCATTGACCTTAGCACAATAGCATAAGGGTATTCCTGTTTTGTACCACCACCTCGAGGTGGGCAGCCCTGTGTAAAGGAGTTCTGTGCTGTACTGCAAACTAAAAAAAGGACAGGTTTATTTCAAACTCAAGACACAGGGATTTGTCCGTAGCAACTGTTGCAATGTGTTTTACTTTACCCTGGCTCTCAAAGACAGAATCAAATTAATTTTTACAGCAAGAATGAAATTTTGAACGAATAGTCCCTGACCTCTTTTCTAATTCTGCACCTGTGATTGAAAAACATAACTCGTACAGTTGTTCAGTGGCTGAACACCTGCGTGAAGCTTCTGCATAAGAAGTAATCTACAGTAAATTCTTTTCCTGGAAATCCTGTGTCAGCATTAGCTGTGATTCTGGCTCTGAGTAAAGGTTAGATTTCTTTTTTTTATTCTGTATTTTCATTAAGGTTAATGTTTAAGCCCTGCTGCTGGTGTGCATTTGGGAGAACAGTTGGTCCTTGTACAGCTATAAATGGCTGTGAGAGAGCTTTGGGTCTCTTAGAGCGTGTCTGTCAGCTGTTTGAACAAGGCAAGCACCTTGATGCTTCTGGCCTTGGAGCGTATGCTGTTCCGCAGCAATCCTGCTATTTATTTCTACCGGCTCTCTGATTGGCTGAAACTGCTGCCTTCTCTGCATCCTCTGGTGGCTGCTGCTGACAGGGTATCTCTCCTCAGCTGAGATTACTGCGTATGACCTACTTTGAAAATGGTGTGAACCAAGGTTCACAAATTACCTTGGAAGGGGGCCATGAAGCCAGTTGTGCAAAGAGAAAGTCATCCAGGGGACTTTTGCCAGAACCCAATAAATGTGCGCGCACACGCGCACATACACACACAGACATCCTTTTTTCTTCCAGATACCAAGTGTGTATTTCCCCCCCCCCCCCACGGGGCTTTGGTGCGACCATTTATCTTTGCGCTCTCCAGAAGAGTAGCACGTTGATTTGCTGTGCAGGCTTGCAAAGTTAGGCAGCCTTTGGCCAAGTGGAGGCCTGCTTTCTGCTCCTAGGCAAGCCAAAGGAGGACTGGAAGCAGAAGCTGAGCTGTCTGTTCATGGCAAGAGTTTTAGTGTACAAGGGATTCAAGCTGTCTTTGCTAAAATCAATATTGTTTTAAAGAAATAGATAAGCTGGTTGCTAAATGTGCCTCATTCCATGCTGCTGAGGCATTGCTCTATCAGAAAAGAACATTTGGATATTGCTGCAATTCCAAAATACCAACGGCTGTGAAAAAGTCAAAGTCATGGCCTGAGAATGCTCTTTGCCAAGATTGCATCTTTCTTTCTTTCTTTCTTTCTTTCTTTCTTTCTTTCTTTCTTTCTTTCTTTCTTTCTTTCTTTCTTTCTTTCTTTCTTTCTTTCTCTCTTTCTCTCTTTCTCTCTTTCTCTCTTTCTCTCTTTCTCTCTTTCTCTCTTTCTCTCTTTCTCTCTTTCTCTCTTTCTCTCTCTCTGCAGAAGGTTTGGAGGTGGAGCCTGGAGAGGACAGGGACTTCAGTGGGGTACAATGCCTCAGAGTCCACCTTTCAAAGCATCCCTTTTCTCCAGGGCAACTGATCTCTGTAGTCTGGAGATGAGCTGTAATTCCGGGGCATCCCCAGGTCCCACCTGGAGGTTGGCATCCCTACTTTCCCCCTTCTGAGGCAAACATTTCATACAGAACAGCGCAACGGTTCTGTTTGCCATCTAATCAGATAATTAGCATCAGTAACCAGGTAAAGTGGTTATATTTGTAAAGGGCAGAGTGACTGTACACCAACACAATGAAAGAGCTTGCTTATCAGGCTGCTTTGCATAGAATGCTTGAAGGATTCTGCCTCCCTCCTTATGTTGAAAAAGAGAGAGCTCTCTAATAAATTAGCGATGCAAATATATTCATCTTCATACAATATGAAAGTGCTTCGTGGCATTTTTAGCCGTTCAGCAGATTTTACAAAAGAAGGGTTCTTTTAAATGCCAGCTCTCCAATATAACAATAGTCAGCATGTAGATAGTGTTTTCTGAGTGTTCAAAACACTTCACATCCTTACAACAGCCATAACTGGAATTTATTAGTCTATTATTCTATATTGTAGACAGATGCTGAGAGACAGTGGCATGACTGGCTCCAGGACTGGAAAATCCTGGGCAAGTAATTCCCCCACCGTGGCCCTCTGCTACTTATGCTCCTCCTAGGGTTGCCAGATACCATGTAATGGCAGGCAATTGCCTGCCAATTAAGGGGGGGGGGGAGAGAATGTGCTCTACCACATTTCTCCAAAAACTCTGTGGTTTCCATAGAGTTTTTGGAGGAATGTGCTAGTGGCCCCGTCACTTCTGGGTTTACCCTGGAAGTGACGTTGTTGCGCCGATCACTCCCTCCAGCCCCACCACAATGAAGCTCCCTCTGGAGGCAATGGGGGACCTGGCAACCTTAGCTCCTCCAGTGTGCTGGAGAGGAACATGACTCTTTCACATGCCATTAAGCCCCACTGGTGCTACCAAAGGTGAAGCTAGAAAGAGAACAAAAGAGTGGAATAATGAATTGCCTAATTAAATGATAAAAATAATATTTTATTATTCTCACTGCTCCCCCGCATCAGCTGCCGAAAATGCTTTTTTGGTCTGAGTCTGGGTGAGCTTAACCAGGAAGTGATGTAATTTATTTCATGTTTAGAGGCCCTTCATATTTTTCATTGGTTTTGGCCCCATTCTGCTTCAGTTTATCCCCTGATTTCCGCTCGCATTTTTGTGACCTTAGTTTTCACTTTGGGGGTTTTGTCCCCTCCCCCCACAGTTCTTTTGAGCCCACTTTTACCCCGATGTTTTTTTTGGAAGCCGGTGACCTTGGGCTAGTCACAGTTCTTTCTGAACTCTCTCAGCCCCACCTACCTCACAAAGTGTCTGTTCTGGGGAGAGGAAGGGAAGGTGACTGTAAGCCAGTTTGATTTAAAATCTTCTTAAATATATAAATATATTTAAAAATCTTATTTTTAAGAGATGTTTATTTATTTATTTATTTCAGGGGGGAAAGGATCAACAAGAGGGAAAAAATCCACCAACTGAATAGAATTTTTAAAAGGAATACATAAATACTGGTGGCAGATCTATACATACATTTCTATAAAAGGTTTCTATAAAATGTTTCCAAATATCTAAAAATAAGTCCACATACAATTGTCGTCTATATGCCATGCCTTCAAATTGATAAGAGTTCTAAAGTCCTCAATCCATTGATTTACAGGAGTTGGGAATTTATCTTTCCAATTTTGTAATATGAGTTTTTTTAGCTGTAGTAAGGGCATGGGAATCCCTTTTTGTTAACCATTGGTTAGCCTCCAAGAGATGCGCAGGTAGTTTAAATGTGACTATCTTGCTTGATTTCTAGTCATTTTTTTCTTACTGCTGCAAATTCTGTTGTGAGTCCGGGTAGCATCTTTTTGAACACATGAAGCTGTCTTATACTGAATCAGACCCTTGGTCCATCAAAGTCAGTATTGTCTACTCAGACCAGCAGTGGCTCTCCAGGGCCTCTGGCAGAGGTCTTTCACATCACCTACTTGCCTAGTCCCTGTAACTGGAGATACCAGGGATTGAACCTGGGACCTTCTGCATGCCAAACACTCTATCACTGAGTCACAGACCCTCCAAATTGATTGAATCGATCTCCTCAAGTGATCCTGCAGTACAGATATTTTGCATAGTTCAGCTGACCCTGATAATATTGTTATAAAAAGAGGCAGCTCACCCCACTTATCCAAGTGATGAGATGTTCTGGGGATGGCTTCTGTTCTTGAAGGTCCCTTGAGTCACAGGAGCAGAATCTCAGAGGACTTTCTTTGTACATTAGAAGTACACAAGTTGGGTCCAGGGTTCTCCTCCGTTTTCGCATGCATGGTGCCTGATTGCAACTATGGCACGCATGAAGCTTTTCCACATGGGTATTTTTGTCAGCTGTTGCCTCATACTGCTTCAGTTTATCCCCTGATTTCTGCACACATTTTTGAGCCTTTAGTTTTCACTTTTTTGGGTTTTGTTGTGTCCCTCCCCCTGGTTTTTTCAAATTCTTTTGAGATCCCTTTTACCACAATCTTTTTCTGGAAGATGATTTTGTATTGCCTTTTTCCTTGTGCGTAATGTTTCTGTTGGATCTCTTTGTCTCGCCTACTACCACCCACCTCCAGTCCACTTTTCAGTGATTTGACTGTTGTGATCAAACTCCTCCCTCTCCTCCTCCCCAACCTGAAAATTAGTGGTTTTCTTTCCTTTTTTCATGGCACTAATATATCCATGTATCTCTAGAGAATTGTAACAATAGGTTCATCAGGTTCTCTGAATTCCCAGCTTTCTTTTCTTTTTTTTTAAAGTAAGCCTCTAGCCCCTTTCCTCATGCAGATATACCTTTCCCCTTATACATCCGCCAGGGAAGGGCATAGAGACTAACTCTTTTATTTTTTTTAATGAAAGCTGGGAATTCAGAGAACCTGCTGAGCCTGTTGTTACAATGCTCTAGCAATATATCAATATTCTAAGGCTGTTTTTTTTTAAAAGGGTGTGTGTTTTGTGACACCACTCATGATACAACTAACAACAACAGTACCCTCCCATGAAAATCCTCATTATTGAAGGCATGTGGGGAAGGAAATAAATGGACCACAATGATGAAAATGCAGAGGGAGGGCAGACATGTGGAAGAACTGTGCCCAGTCTGATTCCAATGCTTGTGGATTGTTTGCCAAGAAAATCAGGAGAAGTCAAACATGGAGATGGGGATTCAGTCTTTCCTCCACATCATTTTCCCAACCTGAAGAAAGCAGGCAGTATTTCACCCATTGGGGAAACTCACATGTACACTTGTTGCCAAATAGTGCCCCCCCCCCCAAGACCATTTCAAATTAGGAAAATAAACTCAGAACACAGGGGAACCAGCCCCAACCTGCATGTAGTGTGCTTAAATACATAGTCAGCATTTGCAGCCAGACTATGATGATTTAAAAATAGCAGGAGCTGAGTCAAAAGACCTTTAATAATTCTACAATTGGAGCATTATCTTTTTCAGACAGTATTGACACAACCGTGTCAGGGACAGCGGCTTTGCCAGTTGCTAAACAGCTAAACGCCTCTTGGAGGTCACCGGAGGAGGGAGGGTGGGTTGAACATGAAGCAGGAGCTCTGCTCTCGATGGTTGTCAGTCCTACTTGTTAAGTGACTGGCCCGGGATCAAGAGAAGGCTTTGTTGTCACTGAATGACCAGGCTTCGGGACAACTTGCTGAGTTATGCTGCTGTGAAGTCTTTGAAACTGAACAGATATAATAATATAAATTGCCACCCTGATGACAGTTTGGTCTGGCAGGATCATTCATATGTCTCTGGTGGCAGTGTGCATTTTAAGGGAAAAAGTGGAAGTTATTACTTGCTTTTCCCAGGAAGACAGAGATGCAATAAATAAGGGGATCCTTTCTACTAGTTAATTTCCCTGAGGGTATGGGGGGTGGGGGGTGGTTTCAATCTGATTTTGCGTAAATCCTATTCTGAAAAATCCTCAGCTACCAAGGTTTGCTTGCAGTTGAGGGCAGCAGGGAGAAAAAATGGCTGAAAGAGGCAACATGTTTTGGGTTCCTTTGTGGTGCCTAGAAACATAAACCATAACTGAAATCACTCTGGAGCTAATCACGAGCTATGATAGGGCAGGCATGCCTCCTTAAATGTCTACAAAGCCTGTGTTGTCACATTTAGAACACACTCTTTTCTGTACCTAGAAGATAAGTTTTGAGCCGGGGCATCAGAAGAGCAGCAGAAAGAAAACAGTACTGGACAGGCAGAGAGGGGCATTTGGCTGGGATACCGCGGTGTGGGCAATAAGAAGGGAGTGGGTGAGTAGAGACCCCAGAACCTAGAGGTTACTTGCTCTTCTTCTTCAAAATGAGAATCACTTATAACTACATGTTATGAAGTCCACAGATCGTGACCAGGTCCACCGTGAGGACTTTGTATCACATGTACACGGTGAGGTTTCCCACTGGGAACTCAATTCTCAAGCACATGGAGGCCCAATTTGAACTGGGGCCATTGTACATGGAAGAGGGGGCTTATGCCTTCCGTCTCGTTATGTTTTCCTTTCCTGAAATTGTCCTGGGGGGTATTTGTCCCATTCAAGAAATCTATGTGTACTACATCAGTATGCATGGATCCCATAATGTGGTAAATAGCACCCCTGTGGCCATTTTTAGGGGAACTGGCAATACATATCTGATTAAATGTCCTTGCAGGCATGATGGACCATGTAGTCCTGATGGACCATGGAGTTAGACTTTCAGGTCAGGAAGAATTATATGCCATTGGAAGCAAAGGAGCAAAACCAGTTTACTCACTCAAGTAGGGGTGCTGTAGACAGTTTCACAACTGATTGTCTACAGTGAGGCCATCCTAGGAAATTACATTGTACAGTGCTATATATTTTTTCTCATGCGACTGATGAATTCAACCTGTGAGTTATTATTGCCATGCCTTTGGGAACTCTAAAACAGTTTCTCCAAACATCATATTTCAATATGGAGTTGACCACAATTGGACACAATTGGACTGCCCTACTTGGGAGGAAGGCATATACACCAGGGACTCCCAAATACCTGCAGCATTGTAGCACATGCCTCCTACATGTTCATAAATGCCTTTCTCTGCGTAGAAGTCTATTTTTGAATATAAAATCCCTGTTGAATTAGATCAAGGTCTGTATAACCCAGCATGGACTAACCAGATTACTCTGAAAAGCCTCCCTCTCTTGTTGCCCCTGAGCAACTGGTATTGAGGTATACTGCCCTTTGAACATAGAGGTTTAAGACATATAAAGTTGGCCAACTTAGCATAACTACAATAAGGGAAGAATTTTGTTCCAGATCAGTACAGATCTTATTGAGGGGGATGGCTCTTGGAGTATGCTTGCAAAAAATAATAGAATGATAGTCTAGTTAAAGTGATGTGACATCTATATCTAAGGTGGGGAAAACCTCACAGTTCATTTTGTTTTGTGCCTCTTCCCTATTCCTTTTATCACGAGACCATTGAAAGCAGTCTTCCAGAGATTGGAAGATTTTGATTCCCATGTAAAGCTGGCATTTACCTTTTCTGACATAACTCTGGTTATAATTATTGCTGGAGTATCCTTTGCATGTTGGGGACCATTCTAATCACCTCCGCACCCATTCCATTTTTGTTCCTAATTGTCACTGCTCAAACACAAGCAAGCTGGTACATCCTGAGGACCTGCAGTTGGATGGGGGAAATGTTTGGACAGATCCACCAGACTTGTGTTCCAGCCTAAGCATACAAACTTCAGTAGATTAGTTAATTGGTGCAATTAATCAATCCTAATAATCCAGTGGTAGTGCACTGGAGTAAATCCAGCAGCTTTCATATTTCTGCTTCTCCTCATACTCTGGCATTTCTGCAGGCAGATTAGAATCGTAACCTCCAAAATGCCCATCTGACAAGTTTTAGCTAGTCAGGTATACATTAAACTATCCTCTTTGGTCATTCTAGTCTATGAGCTGAGCACTCAGCTGAACTCTTTGAGACAGTCACATACTGGAGAGAACACCAAGGACCACTCAAGAAAGGTAGCTTTTATTTGACTTGAGCAAACACTCCAGGATGCCCATCATTACAGATTCTTCATACAAATAAATATTTTGGAATTCACATACACACCTGCATAGATTTATACTATCTAATATACCTTGAGTTTCAGTGAGATAGGAGGACTATACATAAAAATAAATAAATACAGTTTATGGTAGATGGATGGCACCTGTCTATTTTGTCTCTCAGACTTTGATACAATACTTAACTAACATGCCTTGACTTCAGTCATAGCCTTTCAGACATGCTTTCCTGGCCAACACCATATAAGGGAGGCCACAGACTTTGGTAGGAACAGGTTTGGCAAGTGAATATACCATGTATGGCAGCCATGATCGGCAGTGAGCTGAGCCGGAGATCTGTTTGGTTCACTGCCTTCCAAGCTTAACAGTTATCAAACAGCTTTGCACCTGCGCAGTAGCTGTGATGGTGGAGTTTTATTTCTTTGCCTTGCAGGCACTTTTGCATCTGGATGGTAGATAGAATCGATTGTCCACCATAGTCATGGTCAGGTAATTAAATGATGTGGGAGGAGGGGAACTATGCACATAATATAATCTGGATAACACAGAGTGAAACAAACACCCAACTGTAAAACTTATTTTTTTTTAAAATGGTTTATTTATTATCAGTGGCTGACTGATGTGTTTACTGTATATTTATACAATTGGGTATTGGGTGGCCTGCAGTGAGATGGGGGAGAGGAGAAGTAGAATTCTCAATGGAGTATATGAGAGCATGCATGGCAGATTAAAGAGTGCACAGAACTGCCTGAATATGTGAAAAGTAACCCAGCAAACGGACCTGAAGTGGTGATGAACAGCCAAATGATCCATGAAAAACTGGTTCCCTGTTCTCAGGCAGTGGACAGAATGTGGGCTCGAACCAGCAGTTGTTCAAGCATCCCAGCACCAGATCAGCCAAGCCTCAAAACACTAGAGAAAACTACCCAAAATACCCTAATTAATCAAGGTAAATTGCAGAGTGGAAACTCAGGTGAAACTGAACACAACCTGAAAACGTAAGTGATTTGAACTGCAAACTGGCTCAAACACATGAAGGGAGACAAAAGATGCACAAAGAATATAGCGCTGCAAACTGTGAGTTCATGTATAGTGTAAGTATAATGGCTTGTATCTCTGAGAGTCCCCTTAGCTCTTGGGGTGCCGAAGCACAATTGACCCCCCACTCTGCTCCTCAGCTCCCAATAACCAGCCATTTCTGCCTTAATCTCCAATATTAACAGACCAGAAAAGCATCTAGAGGCCATTAGTGCAGCACTGTGGCCACTAAGTGCCAGGGAATAAGAAATGTGTCTCTGACAGAAACCAACCACATTACTTACTTTGGTCTCTAGGTGGCAGCAAGCCAAGATATCTTCTGTGCGGGTTTTTTTAAATATACCCTGAACTCTGGGTTTGGCATTACAAAGCACTAACTATCAGAGGTTATTATGGACACTATATTGTCTGGACTTTAAAGCCAGGAACATAATGTTGACACAATCGTTGCAACAATAGTTCATTTTGCCTTACCTACAAATCCTTTAGGTGGCTACAGAAACTCAATTCGGTTGAAAACCTGAAATTCTGTGCTGCTTTGTGGACTGAATTTACCCTGAAAACATCCATGACACAATTCTTTCTAATATTTCTCACTACCTGGACAGCTGTAAAATGTGCAGCGGAGTGTTTTTTAAACCCTAGTTAAAACAAGCTTAAAAAAACAACCTCTAGTTGTTTTTTAATCATGGAAAAGTGCAAAGATCTGCTAAAAGGTGTTGCTCCATTTGAGTGCTGTGTTGTCATCTTGGGGAGGGGGCAATGCAAAATACATACTAGTAATCTCAGAATAAACCAAAAACAACTTCCTGAAAAAAAAACTTTGCAATATCAGTGCTACCAAATTGAAAGGCTGATCTTTTTGTTATTATATGAGATGAATGGCTGCCTGCGGTGTCCATTGGGAAAGAAAATCAGAGTATATACATTGAGAACAAAAAATATAAAACTACTTTGAATAATCTCCTGACTCAGGAACATCACACGACACTTTCCCAAGAGGGGATGTTTGTAGCATATTTTTAAAGTAGTCATTCTAGAGGAGTAGACATGTCGGGCTGAATAAGCAAAAATCAACAGGAATCTTGGGGTGCCTTAAAAACAAAAAAGTTCTTGTTCTGGCATAAGCCTTCTCCTTAACTGCCTTATTGTCTACAAGCTATCTTTTGTACCAGTGCCATTGGTTTAGCTTAGGGTTGCAAACCTCCTAGTGGCTAGGGTTGCCAGGTGGGTCAATCAATCAATCAAATTTTTATTTCAATACAATATCAGCTCTGAATAAAAACCAAAGTTAGGTTAAAATAATAAAATAATAAAAGTTGATGGTTCTTGAAGGGATGATTTGAAGAAGAGAAGGAAAGTAAATCACTTAGCTTTGGCACTCAAATCCCCCCAAACACCAGCATTTGGGGGGTTTGAGTGCCAAAGTGTCCGCAGCGATGCAGTGCTTCCGGGAGTAAACCCAGAAGTGACGCGATTGCAGCTTGTGCAATCACCCCACCCCCCAAAATCTCCTGACGATTGAGAGGGGGAACCTGGCAACCCTACTGGGGGCACCTGGAGATCTCTCACTATTACAGTTGATCTCCAGACGATCAAGATCAGTTCCCCTGGAGAAAATGGCTGCTTCGGGGGATGGACTCTATGGAATTATACCTTCCTGAGGTCCCACCCCTCCCCAAGCCCCACCCTCCCCTGGCTAGACCCCCAAAATCTCCAGGTATTTCCCAACCCAGAGCTGGCAACTCTAGTTTAGCTAGGAAGCAATGCCTCCAAAAGATTTAGAGGACAGGGCCTGGCCACCTGGGCCACCGATATAATCCATGATCAGTGTCGCGGTTCGGGTTGTTAAGTGCCTACACTCTTAGAAAGGACCCCTTCCTGAGAAGGGATATGTTATCTTATTCAGCGAGACACCACTAGACCGGAATCAACGGTTCCTAGAAACTTGTTATTGCTCCTAGGACATCTCTTGAACACGCCAATAAATTTATAATAATGGACAAGAGTAGAAGTATATAAAAAACACATTTATTTAAATTATATAATATATGCTTTCTGGTTGCAAAGCCTTAAAATATCATATAAGGATAGACATAATTAGTCTTAAACATATTTATGTAGCAAGTAATCATTCACATTCTCTATGCCTCCATAAAGGAGTATTTTAGTCAGAATATACTCATAAAGTATCCTTAGTGCAATGCACCTTCATTCAGAAGGTTACAGAAATCCTGTTAAAATATGGTTAATTCTTTGGAGAAAGATTTGGTTAGAAGCATCCTAACTTAAACCATTCAAAACATCATAACATTTCTGTACAGAAGACACACTATACCTTGCTGTGTCATCTGTGTCATCTGGAGTCCTCTAAGAGTCTAAGCTCTATGAGAACATATGAAGTTATCCCAGAGTATCTGTATTTGCTAAGTCTTGAATCCTTTAAAGACTTCTATTAATATTTTTAACTGATCATCATTAAGATCAGGCATTGTGTATGTACATGCTATGCATGCTCTTTCTAGTTTTAGACAGCAATGCTGAATGTATAAATACTATGTGTTAGCTTAAAGCTGTTTACAGTCTCTTTGACTGTGTCAATCTGTGTATGTGCATTGTGCATATCTCACAGAGTACAGAGAGTCTCCTTTCCCTTCTCTGGTCTCTTGCTCTGAGGAGGTTCAGAAGTCCCTCTGTTAAGTACAGGACGTTCTGACACAATCTCAGAGGTCTAGCTATTAGCCCTGTATTCAGGATGCTTCTTAGCATTGGTAAGCCAAATAGGCTTAGTTTGTAAGAATCCATAAATCTGATGGACTCTCAGTGTTCCAATACATGGAAAGATCACTGCACTTAGATTCCCATTCAAAGAATAGGAATTCTAAGGGCCTCTATCCTCTTCTAGGAATAGAGCAGTCTCACAAGAAGACTGTAAGTAAGATATGTTGAAATATCCAGATCTTGATACTTCAAGATATCTGAGAACTACTGTCCACGCAAGAACAGAGTTTCAATGTTTTACATCTCAAGCCTTTTGAGATGGAGAAGTGTTACTTCAGACAGCTGCAGTCTGCCAGCTATAACACTCTAAAAGTGCTAGCTGTTCTGCAGCTGTATTTATGCTGTTTCTAGACCCATTAAGAGTGTTCCTTTATCCCCTCTTCCTTATCCTTCAAAAGGGTACCTTTATTCTCTCTTATCAGATACCAGGAGCTTAGTGGCATCCGCTCCTGTCCTCTGATATCTTATTGTCCAAATATGGACATCCTTCCCTTTCATTCCTCTGTGCCTAAAGTATAAATACTCATTTCTGAGGTACATGATCACGTTACATATTTAATTTCTATACCATCCTCTTCGTTAGGACAATACGCATTAAATGAGACTACTTAGAAATCTGTAGCACAACGTTTAACTATATAACTCATGAAACACAATTATTGTTTACATTTGTCATTTTGTAACATCTTTTAGTAACTGACAGCCTTGGGCAGATTACAGAAGAGCAAGTAAGCCTGTTACTCTTATCTTTGAGAGAACTTTAATGCCTCAATAGCACAGTTTCAGCTATTGAGACCTTGAAAAGGCCTTTGAGATTCTGACATCTGGCAGCTGAGTCAGAAAGGTGACTTCACGCTGCCCCTTCAAGGGAAGGTGCTCAGCTCTGCCCCTTCAAGGACAAAGCCAGAGTAACTTTAGTAGTTAGCTTTGATAGAGCTAACCTTGAGAGTAGTCTGTCAGCCTGACACAGAGCTAGCCTGTCAGCATGACACAGACTTTCATTATACATTACACAATCCTCTATAGTGGCTCAGTTTGCATGATGTGTTTAAGCTCTATATGGAATTAATTCTGCACATGTTCACAAGATACCATGATCATGTCAGAGACTGCTACATCAGCTCTCCCAATTATGTATTTATTTAAAAATTGAAGTCTTTACTTTCCAGAGACATCACAAAAATATAATAATTTTTAACCTTAAAAAGCCGTGTCAGGGCTCCCAAAGTAGACCTTACCCGCCAAAGTGGACTCTGGTTCACAAAGGCTAGAATGAGCATTTGTTGGTCCATGGTGCCATATGTTTCCAATTTATTTTAACCTTTGAAGTGTACATGTAAATCCCCCTCCCGGTTGCAACCGGTTACTCTTCAAAGCAGTGGCATGTATCCAGCCATGTAGTTCTGACAAAAACCTGCACTGAACCTTCAGATTCAGGAAATTAGACATTCATATATCAACAAAATGTCCTTCCACTGGAAAATTCCACTTCTTTTCAACCAATTCTGATCCATGTATTCCTTGAGGACTATAAACATTTACCAAAGAACAGAGCATTGGCTTTCATTAACGGCATCCACCTAATGTTTGGGATAGACCTTAATTTGAGCTGGAATTTACCCTTTTACCAACAAGCAGGACAAAATGTTTCCAGCCTGTGAGTGCCAAAGCTGCATGGTAACGATAGATACCCTTCAACTATTAACTCTTTCAGCCATCCAGATCGTATCTTTAATCCAAGGCATTTTCCTCAGATCTAATGATGAAGTTTGGAGCTGAAGCAACATACAAAAGATGCCCTTTTCAATATACACCATTTGGATTATATTTGGAACTCTGTACCTGGCCTACAGTTGTATTGTTTCCTTCTTTCCCCTTTGCCTCCCTGTGGTTATTTTTAATTCCACAAAAGTATAAAACAGCATCATGCTAGAGGCAGCAGTTTGAAGTGGAACTGCAGAGGATTTCAATGGAAAGTTGATTTATTTCAGGGGATTATGAGAGCCCAAGGATAAAGCTGGCACCTCGCCACAGGGAGAGCCCTTGACCTAGAAGCAAGGAACAGTTACAAAGCTGTTCGTATACATAACTGAACAGAACACTTTAATTTTGTGCAGAGCGTAACCTGAATTCTTTCTCCAAGGGAAGATGAAAGAAACAAGTTTCTCTGCTTAGTAGGACATTGGGTGCTGTATCCAAGACTCATTCCTTTCTTTACATCTTACTCGGCAGGACTGCAAGAAGCAATTGTTGGTAACAAAGGGCATTTTGTTATTATCCATTTTTAAAAAAAACCCAACAGAACCTGTGGAAAATTAATTAAGTTTTCCAATGAGGGAAAGAAAATTAACAAGCCATAAAGCCATCTCAGGTAGCTCTGAATTAATGCATGAAACCTAATTTCTCTCTCTCTCTCTTGGCCCTGAGCTGTAATTATAAAGACCTCACAACTCCCTGGTGACATCAGACAGCTAACAAAATGTGGATCAGGGAAGGGAACCAAACCGTAGCCTCCTCACTAGAGCATGGTTCACACTCGAGGAAATACGATTTCTTTCAGGAGATATCATCCAACCGCTCTAGCTGATTAATTTTTGTGCTTACTTTTCAGTAAGCCTTGCATCAGGATTCAAATAATCAATCTTGCACTGCAGACAAAGAGTGCACAGCATAATAACACAGCAGCAGACCGTATTCCTGCAAAATCATATTAGGAAACATTTACTAATGCCATACACTAAATCAAACATGCCATGGTAATTACATTTACCTTTGTCGAGGTTCTTTAACCATCTTTAAGGTTAACCAGAGTAGGGTTTTTTCCTTCCCTGAAAAAGAGCCTTCAAATCCTATTTCACCAGTAAATGTGGGCCCAGTAAATGGTGAACCCTCTTGAATTTTGTGAAATCTTCTCATTTGTCAACAATCTACTGCGGCACTACTGTTTTAGTGTTGGAGCGATGTTTCCCAAATAGCCAGAGGGCATCTTTGTGGTCCTGGGCTTAGATGGACATTATCTACACACCTGCAGACTGAAATATTAATTACATTGTAGAAAGCAGGGTTGGCCCTGGTTAGTACTTGGATGGGAGACCACTAAGGCAGACCAGGGTTGCTATATAGAGGTAGACAACTGCAAGCTACTTCTGCTCATCTCTTGCCTTGAAAGCCTCATGGTTCTGGGGTTGACATGAGTTGTTTGCAACTTGGCATCACACAGTTATTATTATTAAAGGTGATGTGATGCTCTCTAAAGCATAATATAAATGCTAATTATTACCTTAACGAGAACAACTTACTAATGTTGGCTCTTATGCTTTTTGTAAAGACAACAAATACAAGTTAGCTATCTCTGCTGTAAGCACCATTGTGGTTATAAATTATACATCATATGAAGAACTACCAGCATTAGGGTTGCCAACCTCCAGGGGGTGGCTGGAGATCTCCTGCTATTACAACTGAGCTCCATCTGACATAAATCAGTTCACCTGGAGAGAATGGCTGCTTTGGCAATTGGACTCTATGGCATTGAAGTCCATCCCCTCCCCAAATCCCTCCCTCCTCAGGCTCCACCCCAAAAACCTCCTGCCAGTGGCAAAGAGGGACCTGGCAACCCTAACCAGCACCTATGCAATCTTTAGAATACTTTCATGGAAAGTACATTGAACAAATGGGCATACGTCCAAGTAGACCAGTTTAGGATTGCTGTCTACACGTAAGAGAAATCAGTTCCTAAGAAGGGGTAGGGAAGTATTTGTGTATGCATGCTAACTATCATTACTTCAGCAGAGGATGCCATATACACCACAAAGAAATCATAGGTTATCTTTCCTTCCATGAATACAGCCTTATGTTCTTCTTGACTTACTGACATTATCTTGGCCTGAGACATCACAAATACCAAGTCTCTCATACAAACCTGGGAATCCAAGGTATTTTGAATAACCCAGAATACATCTTTCTATAAGGCTTTCACTAAATTAGAAAGTAACAGAAGGATTTCCAGTGGGGAACTCAGAAGAAAAAATATCATTAAAATATCAGAATAGGCGTGCATGTTGACTGCATGCTGTCATTGGCGACTGATCGGGACAGAACCCAGTATTTTAAATTCTGTTACCCTTAACTTTAAAACTTCTCTTCTTGACCTTTGACATACAAGGCAGCTGTACCAGGAGGGAAGCAAGATAATGTTTTTAACATTCCCTTCTTTCTGATAACTGCAGTAAAACTTTGGAGAAATAATGTGGTTTGACTTCTTCATAGTCATTAAGTCTTTGTGGGCTGTGTTTTTTTAAATATTGAACAAAAGATTTCCATTTGCTTTAGCAGTGAACCTCAGATATCACATTCTTCTGGTGTCATTTTGTGTACTCCTTGTACATTCATGTCTCTGAATTTTGAAAGGGTCACACGGAAAACTAAAAGAAGAGATAGTTATTTTTAGGTATTCTGAATCTCTCCCTTCCCTTTCTCACTACAGAAAATACCATTTATATTATTGAGGGAGTAGAACATTTTGTAGGAAGGTTTGCTGTTCCTTCTCCCATTTGCCCTCGCAATAACCCTATGCAGTGGGTTTGGATGAGAGATAGCAACTGACCTAAAGTCACTGAGTATGCTTCTGAACTGAACTCTGGTCTCCATTCCCTCAATTTGATTTTCTGTTCATTAAGCTGCATTGGCTTCCTCTCAGTTGTTAGCAATCTCTTTTAGTCTGATTGTTTCTCTTCTGATCATCTAGGCGCCTCAGTATCCTTTTTTAGCATGGTGAAGAAGAAGAGTTGGTTTTGTACCCTGCTTTTCTCTACCTTTAAGGAGTCTCAAGGCGGCTTAAAATCGCCTTCCTCCCTCCCCCACAGCAGGCACCTTGTGAGGTTGGTGGGGCTGAGGGAGAGTTTAGAGAGAACTGTGACTAGCCCAAGGTCACCCAGCAGGCTTCATGTAGAGGAGTGGGGAAACCAACCCGGTTCACCAGATTAGAGTTCGCCGCTCTTAACCTCTACATCATGTTGGCTATAAGCCGTACCCTGATTGCTGCTGGGTCATTCTTTGATCCTACGTTTTCCTCCTGAGCCAGGTTGTTGGTGATACCTGCCCACTGTTCACCAGTGCCCTTTACCCTTTGAGGGATTACACAGGTACACGTATCCAAGTAGAAATAATGGATCCCACCAGTCTGTTTTGTTAGTGGGGGTGCTCTTATCTGGAGGAAAGTGGCCTCCCCTGCTGCTGTTGAGTCACAGGAAGTCTCCAGAGGCAAATCTGTTTGTTTGTTGCTGCCTTTCCCTTTAAAATATATGCAGGCACTATGCGGGCATTGTTTTAAAGAAAACATTCATGCATGCACCCTTCATACTCAATATATATATGTGTATTTTATCTTCTAGTATGGGTATCTGGGTACTAAAAGGTAATTTTTGCATGTATTTTAAATAAAGTAGGTGTTCACCTTGGCATGCCTTCCAAAAGCTGTGAGACTATCAGAGGCAGCTTTCCAAGATACGCCTGTTCATATCCCTTCTGCTACCTCTCCTTCACCTGCTTCCTTCTTACTGTGCTTTGGCCAGACTCTGCTGCACAGTGTCTTGCGCACTGATGCACCGGCCCCGGGCTCGTTAGCAGCTTGAGTGCCTGTCTGTGGATCCTCTGGCCTCTCCTGTTGCTCTGCGCTTGGCTTGATCCTCAGTCTGGTGACTGACGATCGGTGCCAGCCCCTCTCTTTGCCAGCCCACTCTACCAGACCTGATTGTACAACCACCGTCTATTCTTCAGCCCGGGCAGTCATTTGTTTCCCTTCACTTGATTTACAAACATTGTTGGCTGATGAAGCTCCCCGTTCTGTGCATTCATTTTCTACTTAAGGCAGGATTGTTGGTAATTTACAGTTTAAGTTGGCATGCTGTTTCTTTACGCTGTCAAACAGCATCTGTTACAATAGCTGTCTCTTTGTATGTGCAGACCTAAAATAAACCAAACCGGCTTATGTGGCAACATTAGCAGTGGCCAATGTTCACACTGACATCTGCTCTAGAGTTTGCTTAACTGTCTTTGGGTGGCCTGAGCAGCAAAGTGACCTAACTTTCTAGTGTTCTGTGTACAAAAACACTTGCCCTGTAAGCAGTTAGCTTCAGAGTTATGTTCATGTACCATCTTGAGTTTCTGGTATGGCACCCAAACACATACAGTTAGCACAAAGCTTGTGATGTGGCAGCGCATGGGGTGCTGGCGTGTTTGTTTCATTAATAACAGTACAGTTTTGTCACTGGGGAGTTACCAAGGATCGTGGAACCTGTTTTCTTTTTCTTTTTTGGGGGGGTAAAATTTGCCTCATCTTCAGATTGACAGGAAGGCAGCTGCTGGCTCTTTAAAAAGCCCTAACCTGCCCAGCTCTAGCCTAGTGCATCTGCTGAGGCTGCACACCTGGATGCTTCCCATCCACTGGCTGCTGCCAAGCCCCACTCCTTCACCCCATCCTCAGATGAGGGGAGTGGCATTGTCATTTGGGAGCTCCCAACGATCTTGGAACCATTTTTCCCCCTTTAAATTAAAACCATTATTAGTTATTCTGGTATACGTCCCCCAGTTAACACCATTCTGAAACAATTTTGGTCCCAACTACTGTAAAATACCTAATGGGGACTGCATACAGCAATTAAATCTTCAAATAAATTAGCAGTTGTTTCGTTGGCAAGTTTTGGTGCAGAAAGATGCCATTAGCTTCCCTGCAATAAGGAATGGTGTTGGTTTGTACTGCCCTATCCCTGCCACACAGTGGGGTTAGCCTAGCTTAACACCCCTGGCCCCACCTGCTGACTATAACGTTGTGCAGGCCAAATAGAATATCAGCCAAATAGAAGTTGCAGTACTGCCCAGTTGTTCATTCTTTGCAATCTTTCTCTTTCAGAGGTCATCTCCTAGCCAGGTGTGTTGGTGATTCTAACATGCCATCTCTGTCACTGTTATTTAATCAGGGTTGTGGTTGTGGTTTTTTTTTTTTTGCATTTCTTTATGAACATTCAAAAGTAACATGTCCCAGACTAAAAGGCATTGTTGAAGCCATTTGTGAGAGTGCTTTAAATAGGTGTGGGCGTTGTCTGGTTTCTGCAAGCCTTCTCGACCACATCATTTTTTATTCTTAAGTTTTCCATGAGAATTACACATTCGTGCATGGCAATCCCTCCTGCTTGTAATTAAGCAAATTTGTAGTGTTGCATAGTTGTGCAAAGCAGAAACAGAACAAAGCCCTTCAAACCCACACATCACTTGCCTTTTGAACCAGGGTGTGCACATGTAGAGAAGGTGGGGGTGGAAGGAATCATGCTAGACAGTTAACCCAGCTCTCTCCCATGGCAAACTGTTGTGGTCTGATTTGTGTGATTTTATCAACACTCATTTTACAAAAGGATGTAGCTTGTTACTTTCAGACCAGTGCAATTTTCTTTATGATGACACCACACCTAAACACTCTGTTAATTGTCTTCATTGTAAAGAATGCAGATCAGACCCGGTGAATTGTCTGGAAATGCCAGATGCTACAGAATTTGCAGAAGACCTTACATGCAAGCCCAATTAAGAACACAATATATATAAATATTTTAAAAGACACTGTGTGTAAGACAAACATCACACATGCAACTGATGTGTGTGTGTAACATGCCGTCAAGTCACAGCCAACTTATGGCAACCCAGTAGGGTTTTCAAGGCAAGAGAATAACAGAGGTGGTTTGCCATTGCCTTCCTCTGCATAGCGACCCTGGTATTCCTTGTTGTTCTCCCATCTAAATACTTGCCATGGTTGACCCTGCTTAGCTTCTGAGATATGATGAGATCAGGCTAGCCTGGGTCATCCAGGTCAGAGCATGCAACTGATACTGACCCTTAATGAAAAACAAAACCCCTAGTACAGCTCCGACCTGAACTGGGGTCATAAACTAGAAGCCTATGGACCATATATGTCCTTCTGATGATTGCAGGTTGACAACTAGTTGCCAATCCAGCCCAGATTCTATTTCCCCACTCCTACGCATAAAGCCAGCTGAGTGACCTTGGGCTAGTCACATTCTCTCAGCCCCACCTATCTCATAGGGTGATTGTTGTGGGGAGGGGAAAGGAAGGTGATTGTAAGCCGGTTTGATTATCCTTAAGTGGTAGAGAAAGTCGGCATATAAAAACCAACTCTTCTTTTTCTCCTTCTCCTTCTCCTCCTCCTCCCTTCACATGAAGCCTGCTGGGTGACCTTGGGCTAGTCACAGTTCTCTCCAAACTCTCTCAGCCCCATCTACGTCACAAAGTGTCCTTTGTGGGGAGGGCAAGGGAAGCCGATTGTAAGCCGATTTGATTCTCCTTAAAAGGTAGAGAAAATTGGGATATAAAAACTAACTCTTCTTCTTCTAATCTGGTTTTCCAGATTAGAGTCTGCTGCTCTTAACCACTACACAATGCTGGGTCTCGATCTGCATAGCAATTGAAGAGATATGGAGATAAAATACATCCTTGTCTGACACGTTTGCTAATTGGAAACCATTCTGCTCCTGCATATTCTCTTTACAGTAGCCTCTTGTCCAGAGTATAGGTTTTGCATCACAACAAGCCGTTGTTGTGGCACACTGTTTCTTTCAAAACCAACCATAGCTTTTCATGATCCATATAGTCAAAAAGCTTTGCTGTAATCTATGAAACACCAGCTGATTTTCTTCTGAAATTATCTCATATGCTCCAGTAACCAACGTAAATTTGCAATATGATCTCTAGTGCCTCTTCCTTTTTTGAATCCAGTTTGAACATCTGGCATCTTGTTCCATATATGGAACATATGCAGACCTTGTGAGAACGCTTATATCCTCCACTATTTAAACTGTCAAATTTCTGAACCGGTTTCCATTGGGGGTGGGGTGCTGATCCTGACAACAATACTTCAAGGGCATGTTTTCTAAGCTTCATGCGTCCACGCCTAAATATTTAACCAAACTATTTTAATTTGCAAGGTTGATCTTAGTCTAGTTCTTTCTTTCTTTCTTTCTTTCTTTCTTTCTTTCTTTCTTTCTTTCTTTCTTTCTTTCTTTCTTTCTTTCTTTCTTTCTTTCTTTCTTTCTTTACTTTGCACTCCATCTTTCTTTCTTTCTTTCTTTCTTTCTTTATTTATTTCTTTTTTTACTTTGCACTCCATCTTTTATCTGTCCATTTGTCTCCCACAAACATTCTGGTGTGCTGGTGTTGCATAACAACATAAAGTATATAGAACAAGAAAGAAAAAATTCTTACTATAGCGTGGCTGACATGGTTTCTATTTGAAATTCCTATCTTCAGGAAAATGCTATTGAGTTGTAACAAATTGCATGCAGGAAATCTGGGCCCTCCCTATACTCAGCCTAGGAGCAAACTCTTTTACCAATGCAAAATAAATAAAATTAATTAGTCCTTCAAGCAACTAAAACAAAGGAGAGTCATCCCCCCCTCCTCTGAAACAAAGAGTGGAAGAATAAGAAAAGTAAGTGCTTTATGTATCTATGCACAAATGTAAGAATCATGGGAAGTAAGCAAGGAGTAGTGTTACTGAATGAGAGAGGCTATAATTTATCCAGCGGTATTACTAAAAGAGGTATTACTGTTGCTTGTAACAGGAATATTGGTGTATGTGAGCATTAATCAATCGATAGGAGACATACAAGAGAAAGCTGGAGAAGAGAGGTCTATGCATCAAAAGTGATTTCTAACACCAGCACTTTGACAGTAGAAACTGGCAAGGTTAAAAGAACTGGAAAGTAAAGAAGGAACATGTGTTGGGGAATCAGTGTAGATGAGAAAGTTCTGGATTCTAGTCAAGGGATTTTGAACATCTGTGTATATGGATCCAACTAAAGGCATGTACTTAAAGCAGTTCCGACTCTAAACAGAATACCTTTCTGAAATCCTGAAATAAGATTCTAGAAAGCCACTAGAGGGGACAAAAAGGGGCTTGTGTTTGTCCCCCTCAAATACAGACTGATGGTCGCAACTACGTAAAATTCAAATTGTACCAAGAACTTTTTCTGATCACAATCCAATTACATTTGAATGGAACAATAAACAAGCATTTAGATGGCGATTAAATGATAAACTTTTAAAGGATAACAAGATTCAAAAAGAACTACAGGACCTAATTAAAGATTTTTTTGAAATCAATCTTAATGGATAATAATGGAGGAAATGAACAAAAATTTAAAATCTGCTAAACAAAAATACTTTGAACATGCTAATAAACCTGGAAAATTTGTAGCAACCCAACTGAAAGATTCATTTCAAAAGAAGATTATAACAAAAATTCAATCCGCTAAAGGACCAGTTTATACAACTACGGATATACAAAAAGAATTTGTTTCATTCTATACTAAGTTATATCAGAAAGAAAATATCTCAAAAAAGAAAATAGACAAGTTTTTAAATTCAATACAGATGAATGTCCTTTCAAAGCCCCAACAAGAATGGATAGATGCTCCAATTACAAAGGAGGAACTACAAGAAGCAATAATGAAACAAAAAATGGATAAGACACCAGGACCAGATGGAATTACTGCACTATTTTATAAAACATTCAGTGACAATTTAGTGATTTTTTTGTATTACTTTGTAATACAATTTTGGATAAGGGAGCATCCCCAGAGACTTGGTCACATGCATTTATATCGTTGATACCTAAGGAAGGAAGAGATCCAGAAAAAACTTCAAACTATAGACCTATCTCGCTGTTAAATGTGGATTATAAGATCTATGCTTCGGTCTTATCGAATAGGATAAAGCATTTTATTAAGGACCTTATACATGAAGACCAAGCAGGTTTTGTTCCAGGAAGGCAAATTAAAGATAATATAAGAGTTTTATTAGACTCATTGGAATATTATGACCAGAATATTCAACAAATGGCGGCCTTTGTATTTTTGGATGCAGAGAAAGCTTTTGATATGGTCTCCTGGGATTTTATGAAAAAGATATTGGAAAAATTAAATTTAGGAGACCGTTTCTTGAGAGGTATATCGGCCATATACACATCCCAACAGGCAAAACTTTTGGTGAATGAATCGATGTCTGATAATTGTTCAATCAAGAAAGGAACTAGACAGGGATGTCCCCTGTCTCCATTACTATTTTTGTTGGTGTTGGAATCACTATGTTGTAAGCTAAGGAGTATGGAGGACATTCGCGGATTAAAAATTAAAAAACATGAATTTAAATTGAGAGCTTTCGCGGATGACCTTCTGTTAATTTTGGAGAACCCAACACAATCAATGAAGATATTGCTGGAAACTTTGGACGACTTTGGAAGTGTATCGGGGTTTAAAGTTAACCAAGAAAAAACAAAGACAATATTTAAGAATTCACCAGAAATGGAACAGCAGGAATTTATATCATATACAGGTTGGGACAAGGCTAATAAGGTCAAATATTTGGGAATCTGGATCTCTGCGAAGAACAAAGAATTGATAACTAATAACTATCTTAAATTATGGGATAAAATAAAAACTGACATGATCATTTGGTCAAATAAAAAGCTGTCACTTTTGGGATGTATATCAACAGTCCAAATGAATATTTTACCAAGGATGCTTTTCTTATTCCAAAATCTGCCTATAATATCACATGTTAAATATTTTGATACTTGGAGGAAAGACGTATTAAATTTCATCTGGCAAGGGAAAAAGCCGAGGATTGCTTACAAACATTTGGTGGACTCTAAAGTTAGAGGAGGTTTAGCATTACCTAATTTTCAACTTTATGCTGAAGCGGCCGCTTTAGTATGGCTAAAGGACTGGATGAACTTATCTAACTTGCGTTTGTTAGATCTTGAGGGTTTTAACAATATAAGTGGATGGCATGACTATTTGTGGTATGGTAAAATTAAGATACAAGTATCATTTCGTAACCATATAATCAGGTCCTCCTTATTTCATACTTGGATGAGATATAAACATATTCTTGAACTAGTAACACCGATGTGGATATCACCTCAAGAAATGTTGACATTACGCCCACTTAGATTGGACAAATTTATTACCTACCAAGAGTTAATTAACTGGGAAGGGAAAAAAAGCTCACTAAAAGACTTTCAGTTACTTAAAGACGACTTACAATGGCTTCAATATTATCAAATTAAATCAGTATTTACACAAGATATGAAGAATGGATTCTCTAAAGAGAAATCGCCTTTTCACAGGATGTTATTAGATAATAACACTCAACTGATTTCTAAAATGTATAATCTTCTTTTAACAATTTATTGTGAGCAGGAAATAATTAAACCAACAATGATAAACTGGGCTCAAACTGTGGGACATGATATTGCTTTAAATAAATGGGAAAGATTATGGGTGAAAAACCTGAAAGGAATAAATGCGCAGTCAATTCGAGAAAATATATATAAAATGATGTATAGATGGCATTTAACACCTAAGAAGATTGCAAGGATTTATAAAGTGACATCCCCTAAATGTTGGAAATGTAATAAAGAAATTGGTTCTTTTTATCATATGTGGTGGACTTGTGACAAAGCTAAGGATTTTTGGGATATGATTTATAATGAATTAAGACTAATAGTACAAAAAAATATACCCAAAACACCAGAAATGATGCTATTAAGCATGATACCTGATGACTTGTTAATACAAAGGACTTTTTTGATCTATGCGACAACAGCTGCAAGATTGCTCTATGCAGCAAAATAGAAAGGGGCAGACACCCCTGGGAAAGAAGACTGGATTATGAAAATGTTTGAACTGGTGGAAATGGCAAAACTTACAGCTACTTTAAACCAAAAGGACAATGTTCAATTTATGGGGGAATGGGAGGCTTGGATGAAATATTGTGAATATGAACTAGGACTGGGGAAAATGGAAGAGTACCTTTTAATCTGATCTAGATGACATTGCTAATATAAAGAAGTGTAATTAATTATATTAACAGAATATTGTGATTGAAATTTAACTGAGATATAAGAATAATTAAGATCAGACTATATCATGATGGGATAGAATACTTTATTAAGAGGCGGACGGAGGTGATGGGGAAGTCAACAAATTTTCCTTTGTTTTTTTATTTTATTAAGTACTTAAATAACTATAACAACATTACTTATGACTTAATTTTGTATATTACTTTTATTGTTGTTTGTTAACATGGAAAATTTATATTATAAAAACCAATAAAACTTTCAAAAAAAAATACAGACTGATGGCAGTACCTCTTTAAAAAGGTAAAGGTCCCCTGTGCAAGCACCGGGTCATTCCTGACCCATGGGGTGACGTCACATCCCGACATTTCCTAGGCAGACTTTGTTTGCGGGGTGGTTTGCCAGTGCCTTCCGCAGTCATCTACGCTTTACCCCCAGCAAGCTGGGTACTCATTTTACCGACCTCAGAAAGATGGAAGGCTGAGTCAACCTTGAGCCGGCTACCTGAAACTGACTTCCGTCGGGATTGAACTCAGGTTGTGAGCAGAGCTTGGACTGCAGTACTGCAGCTTACCACTCTGCTCCACAGGGCTCTTTACTCAATTATTAATTAAATTGTGGAATTTACTGCTAGTGGACGTCATGACAACCAGTAACATGGATGGCTTTAAAAGGGAATTAGATCCACGGAGGGTAGGACCCTCAATAGCTGTTAGCCGTGGTGACAAAAGGGGACTTCCACATTCAGAAACAGCAAATCTCTGAATAACAGTGCTAGGAGGCAACATCAGAGGAAGACCTTGGCCTCTATGCTCTGTTTGTTGGCACACGAGAGCAGCTTTGTCCTGAAGCGCTGGCAGCCTGCAACCTCCTGGGCCTCTTAGGGGTGTCAGTATTCACCTGCGGAGTCTGCTGCTGCCCGAAGAGACAAAAAGGAACCCTGAGCCAGCCCGATGTCAGGAGCATGGGGGCAGGCCTGAGAGCCAGTGAAGCAGCCCCAAGCCTGCCAGCCAAGACAATGGTGGTGTGAGATGTGGCCAGGGTCGGGCCCACCCTGTCCGCACCAAACTCCCAGCACAGCTTCTGGGTGCTCAAAGGCCTGCAGGGCAGTGACAGCACCCAACGTGGCTTGGGGAAGAAGAGGAAGAAGAAGAGTTGGTTATTATATGCCGACTTTCTCTACCCCTTAAGGAAGAATCAAACCGAATTACGATCACCTTCCCTTCTCCTCCCCACAACAGACACCCTGTGAGGTTGGTGAGGCTGGGAGAGCTATAAGAGAACTGTGACTAGCCCAAGGTCATCCAACTGGCTTCATGTGTAGGAATGGGGGAACAAATCCAGTTCACCAGATTAGCCTCCACTGCTCATGTGGAGGAGTGGGGAATCAAACCCGGTTCTCCAGATCAGAATCCACCACTCCAAACCACCGCTCTTAACCACCTCACCATGCTGGGGGAGGGGCTAGGCTGACTAGGGAAGCAACTCCAGGCTGCTCAGGCTATGGAGGAACTCCTGTTGGCCAGCAAGCCTAGGGCAGCAAGTGGTCCAAAGGCTCCTCCCACCAAAGAGGGAGATCTGAAGAGAAACAGCCAGGACCACCTGTGAGACCGGCCGTGGTGTAAATCCAGCATAGACTTCAGGGAGCCAAGTTGGCTGAGCACAGCCAGGAGCAGGGTGGGGCCACTGGAAAGAGCCCATCCCTGGGCATTTACAGAAGGTGGGGCTGGAACGGCTTTCAGGTGCAGGTAGGCTTATAAGGTGTCACAGGGGGTAAAGCCGGGAAGGTTCACAGGATATGAAGGGGAGGAGCCAATACTTTAAAAGCCATTGTGAGAGCAGAGGCTGGGGAGGATGCAGGATATCTGATTCCTAGCACAACATGGGAAACACAGCAGCCGGGGAAGGAGCAGGATCCGCATCCTCGTCTCTAATCCAGTCCGAAGAAGCTCAGCTGGTGCAAGAGATGCCAAGCGTGGAGGGGCAACAGAAGGGGCCAAGGGGCAGAGCCTCACATAGTGGTGGAGAATGCAGGCAGCACAGCTGTAAGGCAACCCCTCCTCGATCACTGCTGCCCCCGGCTAGATGGGAAGCCAGCCCCTCTTACAACCACCCCTCTTAACATTAGGCAATGAGTCACAGAGAGCTGCCCCAGAGAGCAATGTGCAGCCAGAAGAAGGGGATCGGACCGACACCACAGATTTGGCCTCACTCGGTCAATGGCTGGTGGAACACCAGGAGAGGCTATTCCAGGATATGACTCAGCAGCAGCAGGAAGCTCAAACCTTTCTCATGAGGGATTTATGTCAGGCCCTGGAGGGTGGGGTGGGGCATCCCAGTAGGGTTGCCCGGTCCCTCTTTTCCTCCGGTGGGAGGCTTTCGTGTTTAAGCGTGTGTGTGTGTGAGCGCGCCGACGCACGTGCGGCAATTCCGGTTTAGAACCGGAAGTGCCACCTCGCAAAGGGCCTTTACCTCTTAGTTTGAGTGGTAAAGCAGCCCTTTACCACTCAAACTAAGAGGTGAAGGCCCCTCACGAGGCGGAACGTCTAGTTCTAAATCGGAAGTGCCACTGTCGTGGTTCGGGCCGTTAAGTGCCTACACTCTTAGAAAGGACCCCTTCCTGAGAAGGAATATGTTATCTTATTCAGCGAGACACCACTAGACCAGAATCAACGGTTCCTAGAAACTTGTTACGGTTCCTAGGACATCTCTTGAACACGCCAATAAATTTATAATACTGGAGAAGAGTATAAGAATAATAAAAACACATTTATTTACATTATATAATATATCCTTTTGGTTGTGAAGTCTTAAAATATTATATAAGGCTAGACATCATTAGTCTTAAACTTGTTTATGTAACAAGAAGTAGCAAGTAATCATTCACAATCTCTATTAAAAGAGTATCTAAGTCAGAATATACCTCATAAGGTATAATTAGTGCAATGGACCTTCATTCAGAATATAAAGTTACAGAAATCCTGTCAAAATATGGTTAATTCTTTGGAAAAAGATTAGGTTAGAAGCATCCTAACTTAAATCATTCAAAACCTCACACAGAAGACAATATACCTTGCTTTGTCATCTGCAAACCTCTAAGTAACTAAGATCTATAAGAACATATGAATTCATCCAAAAGTATCTGTATTTTCTAAGTCTTGAATCCCTAAAGACTTCTATCAGTATTCTTAGCTATAAAGAAGACCTCTGATCATCATTAAGATCAGGCATTGTCTTTGTACATGCTATGCATGTTCCTTTTAGTATTACACAGCAATTCTGAATATATAAATACTATGTGTTAGCTTAAAGCTGTTTAAAGTCTCTCTGACAGTGCCAATTGCAGAGAGTTTTGTATGTGAACTTATGGTTCAAATCTGTGTATGTGCTGTACAATGTATCAGCATTGTGCATATCTCACAGAGTACAGAGAGTCTCCTTTTCCTTCAGGAACCTCTCTGGTCTCTACTCTGAGGAGGTTCAGAACTCCCTGTGTTAAGTAGAGGACCTTCTGACACTATCTCAGAGGTCTATCTATTAGTCCTGTGTTCAGGACGTTCTTTAGCATTGGTAAGCCAAATAGGTTTAATTTGTAAGAATCCATTGATCCAATGGACTCTCAATGTTCCAATTTGTGGAAAGATCACTGCACTTAGATTCCTATTCAAAGGATAAGAATTCTAAGGGCCTCCATCCTCTTCTAGGAATAGAGCAGTCTCACAAGAAGACTGTGAATATTATAAGATATGTTGAAATATCCAGATCTTGATACTCCAAGATACCTCAGAGAACTTCTGTCCATGCAAGGATCAGAGTCTCAGTGTTTTACATCTCAGGCCTCTGAGATGGAGAGATGCTGTGTCTGTGCAGCTGCAGTCTGCCCAGCAACAACATTCTGAAGTACTGGCTATCCTGCTCCGCCTTATATACACTTCAGATCTATGCTATCAACACATCTGCAGTATGTGTTGTTGCCCCTCCTACATCTGATAATGTAGATAATCTGATTATTCTTCATGCATCGGCATATTTTGAGGGAAATAGTATTCCACATTGAGGAGTGAGTTGCAATTACACCATTATCCTTACACAGATATGTAACCATATCTGATGCTAGCCTCTTATCTCTATTAGAAAAGGTTTTCCAATACTACAATACTACTTTTCCCTTCTGGAGCAGGTGTTGTTTTATCTATTCCTCTGGCAATGTTCCCAGAGTACTGTGAATACAATTCTGTATTTTTCTAAGGCAAGTTTCTTCTCAACCTTCTAAGGCAGGATACCTTCTCAACATATGTCATGCTTAATCTTTTATAAGGTTTCTTATAGGGTTCTAAGGTGTTTCTATAGATTTTCAATGGCAAAACTATCAAAGGCCGTCACACCGTGCGCGTGCACGTCTGCCCGCCAACCCTCAGGTGGTCAGCGGGCAGAGGGGGCAATTGCCGGGGGTTTGCCCACCACCTGTGGGCACCTGGCAACCCTACATCCGAGACAGCTGGGTCCCTATGGCAAGGAGTCCCAGCGGGGACATCAGAGCATCTCCCACTTGTCCCTCTGATGAAATTAGGTCCCAACAACAAGCTTTTGAATGCATATGGGCCAAAGCCAATGGGGTTGGGCCTCGGGATCACTGGACCTTCCTCCTGGAACTGTATCTAACCAGCGCAGGGCAGGAACAATACCTGACACGGCTCAAGGGAGCCAGGGAGGGGCTAGACCAACTAGGGAAGCCACTCCAGGCTGCTTAGGCCAAGGAAGAACCTCCCGTCAGCTGCAAGCCTAGGGCAACAGGCAGTCCAAAGGCTTCTCCCACCAAGGAGGGAGATCCAAAGGGGAGAGAACCAGCCAGGACCAGACTGGCCATGGTGTAAACTTCCTACAGACTTCAGGGAGCCAAGCCAGATGAGCACAGCCCCAGGCTGCTTGATTCCTAGCACAACACAGGAAACACAGCAGCCGGGGCAGGATCCTCATCCTCGTCTCTGACCCATTCGGAGGCCGGGGAAGCTCAGCTGGTGCAAGAGATGCCAAGCGTGGAGGGGCAACAGAAGGGGGCTGAGGGGGCAGAGCCTCACAAACTTGTTGACCGGAGCATAAAAGAAGATGCTGAACTAGACGTACCGCTGTTCTGATCCAGAAGGGCTCTTCTTAAATTTTTGTGCTACTAGATGGAAATAGGTTTTAGGTACCTGTTTTTTGTGCTCCACACATCTGTACATATCTGCATACATGGGACATGATAAGTTCTAACAAACACATTATTTTAAGAACTTAAGAAGAGCCCTGCTGGATCAGAACAGTGGTCTATCCAGTACAGCAAGCTGTTTCACACAGTGGCCAGACAGTTTCCCTGGAGAGCCAAACAAGCAGCATAGAAGATGAGGCCTTCCCCTGATGTTGCCTCCTGGCACTATTATTTAAAGATATACTGCCTCTGAATGTGGAAGTTCCCTTTAATCACCATGGCTATTAGCTATTGATGGACCTATCTTCCATGGACCTCTCTAACCTCCTTTTAAAGCCATCCATGTGTGTGGCCATCACTATGTCTAAAGGTAAAGGACCCCTGTGCAAGCAGTGGGTCATTCCTGACCCATGGGGTGATGTCACATCCCGATGTTTACTAGGCAGACTTTGTTTACGGGGTGGTTTGCCAGTGCCTTCTCCGGTCGTCTATACTTTACCCCCAGCAAGTTGGGTACTCATTTTACCGACCTCGGAAGGATGGAAGGCTGAGTCAACCTTGAGCCGGCTACCTGAAACCTACTTCCGTCGGGATTGAACTCAGGTAGTGAGCAGAGCTTGGACTGCAGTACTGCAGCTTACCACTCTGCGCCACGGGGCTCCTTCACTATGTCTACTGGCAGTGAATTCCACAACCTAATTACTCATTGAGTATTTCCTTTTGAAAGTCCTAAATCTCTTGCCAGAATCTATTTTCTGATACAAGTATGGAGGGAACTTGTCAGTGTTCATGGCTGCAAATCACTGGGATTTTGTTTGGCTCCTCAGGGCATAATGCCGGATTCTGCAGTAAAAAATTTCTAGCAAGAAGGAGCAGAGAAAAATAAAATAAAATAAAAACAGAGCTTTTCAGCAATTTCAGTATAGTTTAAAAGTATGGGTTTACTCTCCCACTAATTAATGATCACTGTATCACATGTTTCATTCACAGGTAATAAAAAGACATTGCTCCAAACTGACTTCAGGGCAGCCAATCCTTACTTGATTTTGGCTGGATCAAAGCAGCTACTCTTTACTCTTTAAACAATAAAGGTTTCTTTCAAGTACGGCTACTAATTTACCAGAAAACGACTGGTCCAGCCAGTTTGAGGGCATCTATTCCTTCCCTCTTTTCTATCAGAGAAAATATTAACATTCTGTTTATTTTGTGCATGAACAGGTGAAGACTCAATTTTTGCATGCAGGGGACACAAGAGGAATTCAAATATCTATCAGCCATGTCACCATTCCCAGGTTTTGAGTCCTGGTCTACACATTCCAATTGCAAGTAGTGTTGCCAGTCCAAGAAAAAATATCTAGGCTGGATGACATATTTATATCAGTGTGTGTGTGTGTGAGAGAGAGAGAGTCTCTGTAAGAATGTGAATGCACACACACATACACGTTTTTGGAAGAGGGAGAAAACCTGTATTGCTGGCTCATTCATTTTTCTTTAATCTATTGTCCAATTTTGACTATTTTCATTTATTTTGCACCTGTGTACACTGGGTCAGGAGGATGCCCAGTACATATGTGCGTGCAGTGCATGTTGAAATTTAGATGGCTGACCATCTACATACTGTACTCCATGTGGTTGTTGTAACCTGGCTTGGCCTTCCCCATGGAAAGTAGTGGCAAGGAAGAGCTGGCTTGGCTTCATCCCTTGTCCCTGGGGCAGGTTTGTCGTGGCAAAGGAAGTGGAAGCTGGAAGCTCAAATAAGATGACAGGCAAAGGCAGCCAAGAGAAGCGATACTCATCTTGTTTGGCTTTCTATCTGAGTCTCATTCCATTTACTTGAGCCAGGCACTATCCAGCAGGAAGAGCACAACACAGGCCAGGCCAGTCAGCAGTCGAGAAGATCTGAGGATGGTGCAGCTGCAACAACCACATTGCGTGGGTGGGGGAGACAGTGCCTTCATAAGTGTGTGTATGTGAGTGTGTATGAAGGAGAGCAACTGTGTAAGTCCCTTGTCTCTATGTAGATGGGAGTTTGAAAAGCCATTAATGTATATTGGTGCTTGGATCTCCAGTGATGGAAGGATTTCCATCAGACGAGCACAGCTTTACTGTCACCTACTGCTGCAGCCCCAAATGCTGCTTCGGGTGGGGGAGGTGTCACCAGGAACAACATGAGGGACAGGTTTGCAGCAAGAGGAGAGAATCGTGAAAAACGTCCCCCTTTGCACATGCAGAAATGATTAGCAGGATCCAATCCCATGGAAATGAAATATTCATGGCCATAGTTCATGATACAGGTAGGGTTGCCAACCTCCAGGTATTAGCTGGAGATCTCCTGCTATTACAACTGATCTCCAACCGACAGAGATCGGATCACCTGGAGAAAATGGCTGCTTTGGCAACTGGATTCTGTAGCATTGAAGTCTTTCCCCTCCCCAAACCCTGCCCTCCTCAGGCTCCGCCCTAAAAATCTCCAGGTATTTCCCAACCTTGAGCTGGCAACCCTAGATACAGGTTTGAAATTACACAAATATAAATATATATCCAGTATCCCATCAGTGTGTTCCAGGAGTCTGCCTGATCTAAGAATGAAGCTTTGACTTGAACTGATGGGGAAAAGTCCAAGTCTGGCTTCCACTTGAAGGAAATAAGTGTGTATGGCCCATGGTCAGAAAGCAACCTTAGTTTGCAAGTATTCTTTAATGTCTTATGACTAACAAAATTGAATTGTACTCAGCCTCTTGTGATGTGGATTCAAGACAAATATCTTTACAACCTTCCAATCCCTGACTTTACCCTTCTTTCTGTTCTCTGAGCTACCATTTCTACCTGAGCCCCAGAACTCTACGCTGAACCCTGTCCAGCTACAACAATGTTGTCTTTCAAGGGTTGGCTACCCTAGTTTCAAAGCCTGTTAAAAATAACAGTAAGTTGTTTCTGCTAACCAGGAAGGAGTTTGGATTGTACCCTATTTGAGAATGGCAGAGAAATAAGAGAAATTGTCACTATGGACTGACTTCTGCAACTTGACATTCACAAGCTACAACAGTGCAAAGTAGCAGTTTGCTGAAAGGTAAATGATGAAGAAGTACAGTATGCACTTAGATGGTTTATGGATTAAATGTGTTGATTTTGCACTCATATTTAAAGTAATAGGATGTTGAATCATGCCTCTCAGGAAAGAAAAATTCGTATATGTTTCCTTCAAGCTTAGGCCCAGCTCCCTTGCCTAGCTATGGCAGGCTTCTTCCGGTTTTGATCTATAAATATCTTAGGGCTGAAGATTTGGGCCACGTAGCTGAAAATCTGTGTTCCTGTTGGAAGGAAGGCAGCATCATGTTGGAAGGCAGAAACATAGTCTCAAGAATATGGGGTCATAAAACTTTCTAGCTAATATTTGTTTTAAATGGAAGGAAGGAAGGAAGGAAGGAAGGAAGGAAGGAAGGAAGGAAGGAAGGAAGGAAGAAAGAAAGAAAGAAAGAAAGAAAGAAAGAAAGAAAGAAAGAAAGAAAGAAAGAAAGAAAGAAAGAAAGAAAGAAAGAAAGAAAGAAAGAAAGAAAGAAAGAAAGAAAGGTCTATAGAGTAAAATATATGTGGGCTAAGAAATACTGCAAGCATAATCAGGTATAGGACATGGGAAATCTGTCCCTTAAAATTGAATTTTAAGGAGGTTTTTTTAAGGGAGAGAATAAAGGTAAACAGCAACATGACCTTGAAGAGGTAGATGCATCAAGATAAGAACAATGAAGGCTTTGTTTTGCATTTTCATTAGTGATCTGAGAAAGATCTTGGTTGAGCACAACAATGAAAGGTACAGATGATGGCAGATTGTAAGGATTTTAAAGGCCAGCGAATCAAAGGGCTTTTCAGATGAGAAAAGAAGATTAATAGTGCAAAGTGATGAGATACATGATCAGCCTGTAGATGAACAGGCAGAATTTCACAACCAGTTTTGGTGCCTAACCACCCTGGAGTATTGTTAGTTCAACCAGTGTACTGTATTTGAACAGAAAGAGAAATCCAGCTATGTCTATGATCATGGCAGCAATTCTGTGAATTATTATAAATTGCAGACTCACTAAGGTACATTAGACATGATTCCCTCTGCTACTACACTGGGCTCCATAGACATATACATCCTGCCATGCACTTTGTATTGGTTGTTGGGGGAAAGTAAGATACATAATTAGAACCGGCACCATTTTATCTCATTGTATGAAGAACTGCTTTACAACCAATCCCATATTATTTATTATTTAATTGTAACATAAATTTAACATTTATTCTACAGGACGTTTGGATAGTCATTGACAATATAAGGCTGTTCCATAAATGCTGTACTAGGGATCATATTCTGGGCATAGTCAGTATTGAACATCAGAATTTCAGCATCTGAAATCTAGAACTTCACTTGGAACATTTAGATATCAGTAACTAACCACTTAAGGGGGTTGCCAACCTCCAGGTAATAGCTGGAGATCTGCTATTACAACTGATCTCCAGCCGATAGAGATCAGATCACCTGAAGAAAATGGCTGCTTTGGCAATTGGAGTCTATGGCATTGAAGTCCCTCCTCTCTCCAAACCCCACACTCCTCAGGCTCCACCCCAAAAACCTCCCGCTGGTGGCGAAGAGGGACCTGGCAACCCTATTGTTGTCTCCAGCAAACTCAATCAGATTGAAAGGAAATGGATTGTTTTGTATCCATGATTAAGGAACTTCTAAAATACCTACAACTTTCTGCCACAAGGAAAGAAGTCATAAGGGAAACCACTGTGACCTGTGGCACCAAGCGTCCCGCAGGGAAGATTACCTTCCTAACATGCCTATTATATTAGGTGCTTTGGAACACAGGCAGGACAATGCTGCTGCAGTCGTCTTTTGTTTGTGGGCTTCCTAAAGGCGCCTGGTTGGCCACAGTGTGAACACACTACTGGACTTGATTGTCCTGGGTCTGATCCAGCAGGGCCTTTCTTATGTTCTAACATGCTTTTACTTTAGCAGAAAGCATAAACAAGCAACTGTGAGGTACAACATACCATTCTTGAAAATGTTTTATATTTCTGCTCAACATTATATAAAGATTCCACCATTTTGTTCCTTTTGAACCCAGAGAATTTGCTTGCTAGATGTCAGAAGATCTCTGGTTTATATGTCAACAGGACTGGTATTTTAAATTGGCAACCCAGCTATTCCTATGCTGAAAAAGAAATATAAAGGGACAGCACTCTCCTCCAGGTTACATTTATTGACTAAAACATGCCATAGGTATTGTGTTCTTTGTTCTTGCAACATAACAGTCCACTTTATCAAACCAATGGCTCCTTCAGCCACTATAAAGAAGAGTCTCCACTCTGATGCACCAACATAAACTGACATGCAGAGTAAAGGAACTATTGCCCATTCTGTCTAGATTCCTGCAGCTGTTATGGAGTACAGAAAAGTGGTAAAGAGGGACAGGGATAAAGAGGGAGGTCTACTCTATGTTCCAAAGTGATTGCAATTCCAAGTTATCATTTATATAACATTTTGAACATGCAAAGAACACTGTGATCCTGACCTTGTTAGTTTTTTTTCCAAACTGTGCAGAACAGATCTTTTTAAATAGGAAACTATGACTTGCACTTTGCCACTCACCAATGTGTGGCTGAGCTGAATCCATATCTATCAGGTCGCAGTTAAACAGTATGCATTGGGTAGCACTTAAGCGCTGCAAACTTAGTCTATCATTCTGCCTACTTCCAGAAATATCTGGAGCTTTTTGTCTGGATTTTTTTAACATGGCCATTTTAAAGTTGCCTCTATCAATATTTTAACTGGACATTGACATAAGAACATTAATGCTTGCAGAAAAAGGCACAAAGCAGCCACTAATAACCAGTGTTTAGTGGCCTGATTCTGCATATTGGTAAGTACTATCACGGCTTCTGAAAATCCTGAATTTTCATGGAAGAGCTAGAGTTGATAATTGTCTGTTGAGGGGCAATTATAGTATACTTCTGACTTGGCTGTGAATTACAGATTTGAAGGTGGAAAACCATTACATTTAAGTGAAGCTGAAGATATCTTATGCCTCATATATTTTCATTATCAGATATTAAACATAGGAAGTATTATCATTAATATTTCTCCTATTATTACTACCATTCACAGAGCCAGTGTGGTATAGTAGTTAGAGTGTTAGACTAGGATCTGGGAGACCCAGGTTTGAATGCCCCACTCTGCCATGGAAGTTTGCTGGGTGTGTGACCTTGGGCCTGAAACACACTTTCAGTCTAACCTGCCTCAAAGAGTTATTGTAAGGATAAAATGGAGGAGAATGAGTCCCCAATGGGGAGAAAGAAAAAAAATTGCCATCAAGTTGCAGCCAATTTATGGCGACCCCTTAGGGTTTTCAAGGCAAGAGATGTTCAGAGGTGGGTTTGCCATTGCCTCCTGCACAACAACCCTAGACTTCCTTGGTGGTCTCCCATCCAACGGCTAATCAGAGCTGACCCTGTTTAGCTTCTGAGATCTGAGCAGGCTAACCTGAGAATCGAAGTCAGGGCTTGAACTAATTATATATAATCTGGAGTAATAACTCTCCATGAGTTGCACAAACATTACTCTTTAAAAAAATATAGGCAACTATGTCCTTATGTTTGAATATTACTCCAAAGAACAATAGTCAGTGGTCAACATAGGCTCTCCTATTTGGGCCATTAAGATGAAAGCATATCCATGAATTTCTTAAACAAAACACACTAGTATTACATATGTGACATGAGTTTTACATTAATGTTTGTATTTAATTTGTATAGCATCTTGTACTGTAAATGGCTGAAACCTTCCTGGCTGCCCAATGAACTGTTTGTCCAATATTTAATTTTGGGAAGTCTGTTGTGTATAATAATGTTCCCCCCCCCCATGAAAATCCTAATTTGGTAAATGAAAGAAACACAGCCCTAATTACAACTGTTCAGTGTAGTCTTCAGAATAACACAGGTCAAAGATCACTTGAGAAGTCTGGTTTGAAGTCCAATAACTTGTGCTGATAGGTCTGTTTTAGGAAATATGTCATGATTTGGTTTCAAATGCTGTAGACATAGCATTGTTACTTGTCAAACCATTCCATTTATCTGACAGTGTGGATTAGTGGTTAAGATTATCGAACTAGTTTCTGGGAGACCTGGGTTTGAATCCCTACACGTGCCATGGAAGCTGCTGGGTGACCTTAGGCCAATCATACTCTCTCGGCCTAACCTACCTCACAGGATTGTTGTGAGGATAAAATGGAGGAGAGGAGAATGGTGTAAGCTGCTTTGGGTCCCCATTGGGGAGAAAGGTGGGGTACAAATGAAGTAAGTAAATAAATACATAAATCTGACTGGTAAAATAATTCATATTTATTGAATGCCTGTTTAGATGTAGATTTTCTAACTTGTTTTTTGTCTTTAAAAAGGTTCAAACTAAAATTAAGGAGGAAAATCTGAAACATTTTATTTTACCTATATTAAATCTCAAACTGAAATCTGCTGAGGTATCTATATTAAAAGTTTAAACAAATCCTGAAATAACCAACATGCTCGGGGGGGGGGAACATTTTGTTTTTTGGCTGAAGTAGGAAAGTGTTTTACCCTCCCCAAACTAAAGATTCTGCGGGGAAAGTGTGGTTGACTGATGGCAGGATTTATTTGCTAGCTTGCCATATCAAAAACCCACGGTGATATGCTGAAAAAAAGTTGTGGATGTGTGAACTGCCTCACGTAGAACCATTCCAAAGGCAATTGGCTGGGCTCCAGAGGGACTGCTGTGAGTTTCCTGTAGTACAAAAAGGGTGTACTTTGAGAAATGGATTGCTGTTGTCCACTAGAGGCTGTAGTGAGACCAGCAATGTTGTTCTTAGGACAGACGTGAAATGTAGGCGGTCATCAATGAAAGTCATTGGCAAAATATTCCTTTGCATTAAAACAACGTATTGGGGTTTAACAGCTGTATGATTATTTGGTCACAAATAGAGGTATAATACACAAATAGCGGATAACACGTGTCACTCCATGTAATGAACTGGCTTCTAGACAGTGTGCCTCAGATCCAGAAATTAGCAATTTAGCTTTGCTAGTAGTCTCACAAACACACACACAGACCGAGAGCGATTTTAAGCAATGTGCTTGAGTTCTGTGGTATAAAAGCTGGCTCTGGTATCTTACATCACAGGTACAGCTATTCTAGTCAAGTTGTGTAAGCTTCCATTATTTAAAGTTTATTCGCAACTCAGTGTATATAATATCCAGGGAGACCCATAAAGGAATTTTTTTCATGGCTGATGTAATAAATTCCAGCAAGTCAGCATAGCAGTAGAAGTCCTTCTAATGATCCTTATTGGGAGACTGTGGATCCATCTAATAACATATATGGGAGCTGTGGAGTTAGCACATGTGGAACAGATTACAAATGGGGAATGTTGCACATCTCAAAAATGCAACTTTGTATCTCCTTTTTTGGGTACTGCTTCCTCTGCCTTCATTTTTGCACTAATGGTGTAATCCTATGCAGAATTATGCTCTTCTTAATCCACTGAAGTCAATGCAATGAGAAGGGTTTAACTCTGTTTAGGAACACACTATAAAGTACCTAAACCATGGTTAAGATGACAATTTACAGCCCATTCCTGAGGGGGGGCGTGAAACCTCTTAGGAGACGGCCTGACCCCGGTGCCCAAGCGCCACGGAGCTGTGCCTCTCCCCTCTGCCAGTGCGGCCTTTCCGTGGAGCTGGCAACGGTGTAGAGAGGCTGCGCCAGCGCAGGGGGGCGTTCCGGGGGGGGAGGAACTGCCGGTTAGACTGCTTCCTACCCACTTTTGGCCACTTGCGCCGGCGGCCGGAACAGCGCTACTGCGCCTGTTATTTTGCAGGCGCAGCCTCGCTGTTTTCAACGGGGGGGGGGGAAGCCCCAGTTAAACAAACAAACAAACAAACAAACTGCATAGGGGAAACGGCTTAAGAAGAGGTGCCCAGATTAGTACTGGCAGCTTTTTGGAAACAAGAGGACATTCCAGATTTGGAAAAGTGGCAACAGAAAATGGAAGAATTTGCGGTGATGGGCAGATTAACCAACATGATGAAAGAAAAGCCGATGGAAGAAACACAGAAGAAATGGCAATGTTATTTTGAATATGTTAAATGGAAAGAATAGACTAAATGTTGATAAATAGTGATAATATAGATAATGTTTAGATTATATAGCTACATGATTTATTAAGTATATTGTATAACACTGAAATAATCTTATAAGAGGTATTATATGTAAGAAGGAATCTATTCCCCGAAGGATTAGAATCTGTATGATTGTAATGTATGTATGTTCTTTTTTCTTTTCCTTTAAAAAAAATTAATAAAATATCTTGGGGAAAAAGAAGAAGAGGCGTGGCGCTGCTGCACCTCTTCCCCGCCGTTCCCCTACGCCGTCGGCTCAGGAATGGGCTGTAAGAGTTCTAAGGTTATGCATCTTAACTAGAACAATGTGGTGGTGGAAAGTGCCATCAAGTCACAGCTGACTTACGGCAACCCTGTAGGGTTTTCAAGGCAAGAGACATTTGGAGGTGGTTTGCCATCGTCTGCCCCTGCGTGGGCTGAGAGTTCTGAGAGAACTGTGACTGGCCCAAGGTCACCCAGCAGGCTTTATGTGGCGGAGCGGAGAATCGAACCCAGTTCTCCAGATTAGAGTCTGCCGCTCTTAACCACTACAGCACGCTGGCTCTCAACTAGAACAATACATAATGGTCGTACTCATCACCTTCCCAAATCATGTAGTGGCAAAATCAACATTCATGCTGCTTTCTTAACAAATAAGTATATTCATTCAGCAGTGTCTCCCCTTGCAGTTTTGCCATATGATCATGTAAAATGTTCATTTGGTTTGCTTTTTAAGGACCTGCAGTTATAATGTTATTGGAAGAGATTAATAGGTAGTCAAATTAGTCTGAAGAAAAATTCCAAGAACAGAAGTAATATACTAGCAAACTAAGTATTACAAAGCAGCATGCAAGCCTTTGGGGTTGTGGCAGAATGGTCCTGCTCAGACTTGCAGGCCCTATTCCACTCCTGCCCTCTCCCAGGGATTCTCAACCTCTCCTGGAGGGGGTTGCCTCTCTCTGTTTTTGGGTATCCGCTGCCACTATCTGACCATTGTAGGACTTGCCCACTAGGGTGAGGTCAGGATCCCCCCCTCCCAGCATCCCTTTCAAACCCTGAGGCCTTGCCTTGGTGTCTCCCACTTACCCCACTTCTGGGCACCAAGGGGATGAGATACTGCCTGGGGTTGCCACTGGAAAAATAGCTGCTTGCCAATTGCCAGCCTTCTGGGCACCCCCCCCCCCCGTTTTAAAATAGCATGTTCCAAGCAGGTGGAGGTCTATGTGGTACAGAGAACTATGGTCAGCATTCAAAATAGAGTTGCCAAGTGCCAGGTGGTGGCAGGCAAACCCCCGCCTATCCACCTGGCTGCCTGCCAACCAGCTGAAGGTCATCGGGCCACACGTGCACGCGCGCCTACCCACGGCGCCATGTCACTTCTAGTTTACACCCGGAAGTTCTGCATCGCAAAGGCCCGTTTACCACTCAAACTCCCAGTGTATGATTCTGAGGGTTTAAAAATATATCTTTACCAGTATATCTGATTTTAAACTCCAAGGTCTTTGAATAGGTGAGTTGAATACATTGATTAAAATGCTTTACGCCAGCTCAGCTGCACTGGATGTTCCAAAAGATTGCAGCATTCCTTGACAGCTATGACAAGTGACTACTGGAATTTATTAGATAGTTAAAGTGGCTTAATTTAGCTATAAAGAAAGCATAAACCTAAATTAAGTATTATCAGACTGGTGGGTGTGCCCTCAGATCTGGAAGACCAACTAGAACTTGAATGTTCTCCATTGTAAGAAACACCTGAAATATGGAGATTGCAGATAGTTGTATTGGTCCAACGTAAGAGCTAAAAACAAAGCAGTGTAATATCTTTATTGAGATGGACCAAAATAACACACACACAAATTGTGCAGGCTTTTGAGTTCTCCAGAACCCTTTATCGGGCTGGATGTTCAAAAACAAAAGAGGGGGAGATAGATCTTGAGGCTACATGTCCTTAGTTAAATGTCCCACAGTCTTGGTGATGGGTAGGGGTTGCCAACTCTGGGTTGGGAAATACCTGGAGATTTTGGAGGTGGAGCCTGAAGAGAGCAGGACTTGGGGAGGGGAGGGACCTCAGCATGGTACAATGCCATATAATCCATCCTCCAAAGCAGCCATTTTCTCCAGGGGAACTGGTCTCTGTCATCTGGAGATCAGTTGTAAAAGCAGGAGACCTCCAGGCTCCATCTGGAGGTTGGCAATACTAGTGATGGGTGGAGCTTCATATCAGTTGCACCTTGGGCCTTCTGGGAGCATAGGAGCCTCCAACTGAAAAATAAAAACTAACTGTTGATCAACTCCATAAGTATTGTGCTCACACCCATGAGGCTGTCCTATATTGTCAGACCACACTGATCTATCAAGGTCGATACTGTCAACTCTGACTGGTAGCAACTGTTGGAGATCCTGGGGAAGAGGTCTTCCACCATCATCTCCTATCCAATCCTTTTAACTGGAGAGGCTCAGGACTGAACCTGGGACTTTCTGCATGCAAAGCAGATGTTCCGCCACTGAGTCACAGTCCCTTCCTTCAAGACCATGCATGCTGTTGCAGAGCAGAGGGAAATGCAACCTGGATACTTGAGGCCAGGGATGCTTTAGGGCTGCTTCCAGGAAGGAAATTGGTTTAAAGGTACTGTCATTGAAATGAACCCCTTGTCACAAGACAGCCAGAAAGTTGCATTTATTTATTAATTAAGGCATTTATAGCCCACTTTCCCCCCAAAAAAGGGCTCGGAACAGCTTACACCAAGGCCATAGGAACCACCTCCTTGTGATGGAATAACAGTTGGTCAGCATTAATTTTCTTGTGATAATTTATTCACTATACTATAGACTTTGCTCAGGCTACCTCTAACTGGAAAATGTAGCTTTGGGTGTGCATGTGGTATAGGTATGTAGTGGGTAACTTAAACAATTCAAACAGGTGACATAATTCCTGCCATGCTATAACTATTTTGTGAGCTTTTTAAAAGTGTATTTAAAAACACACACACACACCCCTATTTGTTTAAAGAATGAGGGTTCTTTCAGGGAATCACTGGGACCCAGAATGAAGAAGAAGAGTTGGTTTTTAAATGCCGACTTTCTCTACCACTTAAGGGAGACTCAAACTGGCTTACAATCGCCTTCCCTTCCCCTCCCCTCCCCACAACACAAACCCTGTGAGGTAGGTGAAGCTGAGAGAATGTGACTAGCCCAAGGCCACCCAGCTGGCTTGGTGTGTAGGAGTGGGGAAACAAATCCAGTTCACCAGATTAGCCTCCGCCGCTCGTGTGGAGTGGGGAATCAGACCCGGCTCTCCAGATCAGAGTCCACCGCTCCAAACCACCGCTCTTAACCACTACACCACGCTGGCAGGAATATACACTGGCCCTTCAGTCTTACACATACTTCCTTGGGAATAGACGCGAATGGATTTAGAGACGCTTCTTAGTAAACATGCAGAAAAGACTGACTTGTGAGAATAAAATGTAAGGATTTTTTAAAAAAAAAAATTGTCTGGAAAACTGTCTTTTCCTCACACCCAAGAATACTTCCAGATCCAAATGCAGATCCAAACGCAGGGAAACGTTAGAGAGGTTCCTTGTTTATTTAGGGTACCGGTGTACTTGATTTGGAGTGAGGTGCAGTCCCAGAGGTGTAGCGATGAAAAGAAACATCCGAGAAGCAACCCCGGAAAGGGTTAAGCCTGGTTTGGCCAGGCAGTGTGGTGCGTATGCACTAATCTGTGTGGCTCTCTTGGCCGCCTGACAAAGTGCCGCCTCCTCCCCTTTGCATGAAGTCGGATCCTTGAGCTGATGCAGAGGCAAGCCAACTGCTCCATATTTGGCTTCGGTTACACATTGACACACTGGAGAGGAGAGCTTGTCGACCGCAGACATCGTTTCTGCTCCACTTGGGGCGGAGGAGACCATCCAGGGCCCGTGCAGCCGCGAGAAGGAAGAGAAAATAAAACATTTTTTATTTAAAAAAGTCCAAGCCTTTGCGATCAGCCGCCAAGACCCTGTGTGTGAGTCTCCCCCCCCTCCCCCATCACCCCACCCCCCCTGACACTTATCAGCAAATGCCTTAAAAAAAAAAGCCCCCCACCCCCTCTGCTTTCGCTTCTCCGCCCCTCCTTTCCGACCGAAAACCTCCAGCAGTTTCCAGCTGGGGAAAAAACACACGCCAGGCTCTGGAGGAGGAGGAGGAGGAGGAGGGGGGGGGAAGGGGAGCGCGACGTCCTGTCACCTCCAAGGGGTTGGTGGGTCTCCCTTTCCTAGAAGCCAGTCGGTGTATCTTCCCCCCCCCCCGGGAGGTGTAGGAGGAAGGGGAAACCAGGCCAGGAATGTTGTTTTGTCGCCACCGGGGGTGGCGCTGGCTGGAACGCCTGGCCCTCCGCGCGCGCCAGAAGCGTCCTCCCCTCTGCAGCAAGGAAACGGCGAAGGCAAGGAGCGGAGGTGGTCAAACGACCCCCCCCACCCTCCCTCCCTCCCTCCCTGGAGAAACGGGCTCTCATTTCTCAGGCTAGCTCAGGGAGGAGAGCGGCCTTCGCCCGTCCGTCCCTCGGGCTGGGCCCCATTACGCGCCCTGGGAGACGGTGGCGGCTGCAACCCCGGGAGGGGCGCGCGGGGTTTGCACAGGCCCCGGGCTTGGCGGGCGGGCGCGTCTGTCTGTCCCGCAGCAACGCCCTCCCCCGGCTGCACTGCCGGGCCGGGGGCTGCGTCCTCCCCGCCGCCGCCGCCGCTGCTGCTCGGCGGCTGTGGGCGAGCGGGACAGGCGCGCGCGCGCCCTGCCTCCCCCTCCTTCCCTCGCTCGGCTGCATAGTAGGGAGGGCCAGTCTTCCCTGCACTGTGTAGTACGGGGCTGGGCGGTTGCCGGAGGGGTGAATGAAGCGAGGAGGAGGCGGTGGAGGAGGAGGAGGAGGAGGAGGCGGTGCTGGGGCTGGGATGTGTCCGGCAGCCGCCGCCGCTCCGCTATGCTCCTCTGCTCTGGGCCCAGGTCTGCTGGAGTCTCCCCGGGGCGCTTCAGCAAGGAGCCAGTGAGGGGGCGCGTGAAGGCCGGCGCTGGGCACCGGGACGAGAGGTAGGGCTCCATTTGCAGGGGGGGGGGGGGAGAGAGAGGGAGGCCTGCGCTCCCCTTCCTCTTCACCTTGACTCCCTCCGCCAGGCCAGCTTCTGCTTTTCCCCCTTCCTGCAGCCTTTCCCAGAGAGAAAACCAGCTCAAGAGCGTTCAGTTCCCCCACGGGGCTGGCCAGGAGCTCTGCTTTTCAAGAACCGGTGGGTTTATCGGTGCATATTATAAGATTCTTCTCTCTCTCCCCCCCCCCGGTTTTTAAAGCGACACGACAAGATCCCGACACTGTTTTTAATATTTATGTTCCATGCCTCAGGTGCCCTTCTCCTCCTTGTCTTGCTCAAAATAATGTTTCGAAGTTACCTTCTTTCCTTCTTTTAAAGGCCCCGAACTCTTTGGTAGGTGCAACTTGGTTGCATGGCATCTAAGAATATTTCAGGCAGTGAAGATACATTCTTGCTAGGTTGGCTGCTGTCGAAATGCTACGATGGCAACGTAATGTGTTGGGCAGTATTGGAAACGGTGGCGATTAAAATAAAAAGCAAGAGATATAACCAGAAAGCAGCGATGGAAAAGAGAGCAAATTGCAAGCGTGTTATATAATGCCATATTATGTGGATAAGGAGAACAAGCTATTTTTATTTTGTTTACCGTATGGTATGCAATAGGAACTCCTCCAAGATAATATTCTTCGCAGTGATTGTGTGAACCCCCCAAATACAGTTAGAAGGAGGAAGAAACCTACAAGTTGTCCTGTTAATGCATAATATCACTGTTTATAATCTGTTTATACAGGCAGTTGTGGGAAGGCATACTTTGAGTTTGTGTATCCTTTTATGCTCCATACATATGGATAAGAAATGCTTGACACTGCTGGCGATTAAATATTTAATGATTCCTGTTATATATTTTATGCAGTTAATGGTTAGTTACATGTGTCTGAATACAGCCAATTACTTCGCATGACATTTAGGCAGTCCGTTTCAGTTTCTGATGAGACCCCTTCAGTGAACAGCAAATTCAGATTTCATCTGTGAATGTGAATCTGTTTGTCTGGCTGGTGAGGACAGCCTAGTTTTATTGCTCACAGGAATAGTGGTTATGAATGAGGAAGACATAGCTGAAAGAGAGAGGCTATGTTGCTAAGGGTTATTCTGAAATGCTGGAAGGTTACCCTGTCGATAGTAGATTATAATTTTTATTCAGTGTTTGTTTTTGTTTTTACTGAGCATAGTTCAGTGGAATAGATTGCCTTGGTCTCGTCACCAGTAATGTAGAGCAAAAACACTGAGAAATTCTCCACTTCATTCTCTGTGTGTAAGATTTTGTGTGTGTGTAAGTGTGATCATGTATAGACATGTCAGGGTGTAGGTTTTCAGTGTACTCACTCCAGCCCTGATCAGTCATGTAATTAGATCGGGCTGCCATGGTAACAGACAGTATTCATCGTCCATTCAGGTGCGCTTTTCTTGTGACTGGGATACCTCAAATGATGCATGTACTGCAGGGGCTGGGCAACTTGTTAAGCTTTGCTTGTTGTGTATTGTGTGCCGCAGCTTGTTTGCATATGATTAACATAATTTGCATGTAATTTGAAATGTAAGAAGTGGGTTCTTGGCTGCTTGATATAAAAGCACTTCTATTAGGTCAATGGTACAGTTTCGACTTTGAGTCTACAAGTTGCAGTTCGTAGGATTTTCTGTAGACAGTTATTTATTATTTGCGATGTTTTGTTTACACTGCTTTAGCAGGGGATGCATCACCAAAGAGGAAAATTAAGCGTGTTGCTCTTATTTTAGTCTTTGTCCCCCTCTAGAGATTGGCAGAATTATAAAAGGGGGGGGGCTGTTTTTCTCCACTGTTCAGCTGTATGAATCAATTGATGTCTTTTGCATGCTAGATATATAGTTGGAGGATTTGTAAATAGCAAGTAGCTTTGCTTATTGCCTTTAAAACTTGGAGAATCCTCTCTTTTAATTCCAACTACACTTCTCTACATTTGCCATGTATTTATGGCAATTGGCATTTCACTTTAAAGTAGACTTTTGTGGCATCTCTGGGGGTACAGGGAGACTTTCTTTGCTACTTCAGCAGAGGCCACCCAAGAGTATTCAAAATGACAACAGCTCGTTAATAGTACTCAAAATACCAACAAATCCTTTAATAATGAGATTTAAAAACAATAAAATGGCTCTTTTTATTTGGCTATTTTTAAAGCATTGAATTAGATGCACATAAATTACGAGTTTTCAAGTTTTTCTCTTTGAGGCACTCTAATCCTATGAAACGTGAGATTATTAGGTCTTTAGCTAGATCTCTCATACTACACTAAACTGCATTGGGAAGGTGTCTGTGGGTTGAATGTTGTCCGTGTGGGTTTACTGTATTCATTGTTATACAGTTTGTGTGTATCTGTAGAAAGTCAGGTATCTTTGCACTGCAACTGTCTAAAATGCAAAGTTTACAACTACTGCAGGATTAAGGGTTGCAGTTCGTTAAATTGAGCAAGGAATTGAGCCTACTGCTTTTTGGAAGGAATCTTCTGGTCACGCTGTTCTTTGATGACTGACATATGTGCCACATTTTAAAGTTTGTACCACCTCTGACAGAAGTGTGCAGACGTGCAAGTAACTTGTGCCATTTGCCTTTGATTCCTGATTATTGGCATCTTATGGAAGTTGATCTTCAATCATACAAATTGCTCGCCAATCTATTTTGTTTAGTTAGTGACATTTGCATATAGATAACATGGGTGTGTTATTAATGAGCCAGAACACTCATGTTGCTTTTTAAATGCTACCTAAGAGTTTGGGTAGGAAAATTTCATTTGCAGCCAGCTCTTTTTAGTTTGTTGGGTGTTTTAACCATTTGAAGCCAGAGAATTGCATGTGAAATCACAAACGAACTTGAACTTTAAGGAGTGTGATATTTTGACTTGTAAATATATACAAAGATTATGCCAGAATTTAATCATAAAGTTTAGAGCTAAATGCATATTACTGTGTTAATGAGATTTTCTTTTATTGTAGATATTTTCATTGCCAGGATGGAAAAAGCTTAGAGAAAACAAAACCAATGAGACCCAGTTATATTCTCAGTAATGCATCAATAATTAGTTAACAACTTTATTTTTTATTTGATTTCACTATTTTTAATCACAGCGTTAAACCAAGGAAACAGCAAAGGCCTTTTACTGTTGTTAATGCATTTTTAATGTAAAATAAAAGCATTTTCATAATGCTAATGGTTCAATATTTGCACACTGCCTTTTCCAACATATATTTAACAAATATTTCTATCAGAAAGCAGAGTGCCATGTTATTAAACAGATGGCTCGAAAAGCAAAAACCAGACCACTGATAACATTGAGGCTGGAAATGTATAGAGCATGTGATACTTTTATTTTTTTAGTATTTTGGATTGTGCGTTGCAAATTTGTTCATAGTCATAGATGCAGTCAGTGTAAGTGAACAGGCAGGTTTCTCTCTGTCTGCCAAAGCTCAGAGCTTCCTTTCTCCTGATGGGCCTTGGGAGCAGTTTCTCTCAGACTGAGCAGGCCCAGATCTTTCAAGCAGTGAAGATAGATTGGGCAATGCTGCTGTGGAGGTTCTGCAGTTCGTTTCCATTTCAGTCTGTGCCACATTCCATTCAACTGCTGTTTTGGGCCAGTGTGCCCACGTTGCTAGTCTGAAAACATAAGGCAGAGAAGGACATAAGTAATACACCAGGGAAAAGTGAAACAGCCATGTAGAGTGGGTAGTACTGAATGAATCCTTGTACTGTCTTGGTACGTGTTGTTGTACATTAATTTGTTTATAATGTGAGGTTTTATGTGCCTTCAGGTATGCTTTAGATGTGTGATTGAGATGTCTGAAGTACCAATTACATGATATTTTCCCGTGGAGTTCACTATGTAAAACCTTAGGAAAAGTGCTTATATTTTTAAGGTTATTTTATAAAACAGCCGCCCCACCTGAGTTTGTGTGTTTTAAATCACATCAAATGTTCTTTGTTTTAGTATTTTATAGCAGAATAAGCTATCTTGTACAGTAAAACACATGATCCAATTCTTTGTCCACTGATAGCTGGAGGGAATACTTAACTTACATTGATGTCCGTGGGAGCTAAAATAGGCCTGACTCTCTCTCCCCCCCCCCACTTTACTGTCATAATAGTGAATCCTGTCTTCAGTGTTTACTAGTTTTAAACACAATTCAGTAAGGGGACGGTTTCTCTGAGACAAGAGTGTAGAGAATTCTTGAGAGCTCTTAGCCGACCTTATGAGTGGTTGAATGATTAACTGTTTAGGGTACAATTCATGCACTCGGTTTTAACAGCAGACTTAGCTGGGTGTTATTTATTGCAGTGGACGTCACATGATATATGAAAACTATGCACAAACTATATCACCCAGCTATGATAATTAAAAAGTGCATAGTAAGTACATCATAGTTTCCAAAGGGAGTTGTAATGTTAAAGTAAAATTGGCAGATAGAAAAACTGAAATGTCAAATCTTCAGTTACTTGAGATGTAGTTTGGTGGCCATTTTACCTATAGGTTAGAATATTTATATTTGCATGTCATAAAGACATTTTAGATGGAATATCTTATAAAACCATAAAATCTGTGTTATATCATTGTGCCTAGGGTATGATATGAAATTTTAAAATTTAAAATTCATGATTTTAATTTTTGCAAAAAAAGTTTTATAGTAAGACCTTTTTAAAGCAGTACATTTTTAAATTACTGAACTCTGCATATAAAATAGTCAATAGGAATTTCATAAAATATCTTTTTTAATGCTGTGAACTTCTACATGTCGAAGAGCCCATTCCCGAAGGAAGGGTGGTTAGACGGTGCAGCCATGATGCCTCTAGAGCTGCTTGCTGCCAGTGCAGCGAGCCGAAAAATGAATTTAAAATTATTTTTAGCAAAAAAGACCATGGAACTCCCCATAGAGTTCATCAGGGCTGCGTCACAATTTTGCAGATGTTTCTCGCTGCCTGCAAAATGGCGCATTTTGAGGCTGAAAGGGGTTAGGAAGCTGCCTAAAAGTAGCTCCTCCCCCAGGAATGTCCCGGGAATGCCTCTCAGGATGCCGGCGCAGACATATGCCACTGGGGAGGTGACACGGGCATAGGAGGCTCATGCTATTGCGCGGTGCCCCAGGGGTAGTGTAAGTCACCCTGCACCAGCATCTGTGCCCGTTTGCATGGTGCAAGTGGCACAGATGCCGGCGTAGGGGTCACGTCAGTTCTTATGCAGCTCCAACCCTCCCCTTCAGGATTGGACTGCCTGGCTCCATTCAGATGTCATGAGAAGCTCCGATTAAAAAGATGGTTGTCAAGTCAGGCATGAACACTTTTTTCTCCATGCATCTTTTACTTCCTCTTAAACATGGCGCTTGATTGAATGCTTTTGGGTTTCATGAAGGTTCAGTTTTCCTTGACATCTGAATACAGGCACTTCAGCATATTGGAATCTTGTTTCCCTCATGAGTTAGACATCTACATGGATATTTAACTTTTGTAAGGTTTAGAATGGGGCGGGGGGGAATGTGCAAGACAGATTTATAGCAAACCAGAGCTTGATCTATGGGGGAGAGGAAGAGGGAGGTGGGAGAACATGGGAACCGTGCTTGCACAGCAAACAAAACAGCATCCATGGTTGACACTGGAAATCATCTGTTTAATTAAAGATAGCAGTCTGAGCATAAAATAATATAAGTTGGACGAACATAATTTTTTTTGAGGTAAGAACTAATGATCCAGTAGATCACTCCTATCTTTTTAATTCCACTAAAAAAAAAAAAAAAGGTAATTATGAGCTACCATGGAAGTTCTCCTGAAAAAGCTTCATTTCAGTTGGGGGCTTGCTCAGGAGAATTTCTTGGTAGACTGTGCCTGCTGCAGTCAATTTTAAATAAGCATAGAATTTAAAATTAATCAAAGTTGTAAGCCATTTTAATTTGGAACATGGTGCAATATATAATGGCGACAAGATGAGGTAAAAGTTATTGTTTCACCACTAACCAAAAGTTTAGTTTTTTAAAGTACATATAAAGCTTATGAGACAGAAACATAATCACAGTTTATGAGATGCTAAAAATAGTGTGGGAGAAAGAAGGAACAATGTAACATACTTGTTTACTTTCCCTGAGAATTTATACTCTGAATATCGGGTGTAACATGACATGACTAATATGGTAAAATGTAGATTCTTAGACTTCTCTTGTGACACAAATTTCCCTGTTTCTTTGTTGTTCAACCATAAGCATTTCAGTCGAGAGATTTACAAACAGTACATCCCCACACAGAATAAAAGCTATTTTATCTTGATTTTTTAAATTTTAATTAATGGTAATTCTATTACTGGATTTTTAAACTACGCATCGGTACAAGGTAGGATGTAGGTTTTTAAAATTTCAGACATTTCAGAAATATGGTAGGTAAATAATATACTATTACTCACACATTTTCTAAACTTGTATTATAATTGGGAGACTTGCCCTGTATTCCTTATGTTGTTGACAGTGCCATCTTGATGGCCCCTATAGACTTATGTAGCAGATGGGCAACCCGTTCCTGAAGGGGGGCAGTTAGGGAGCGGGGGCAGGCCGTGCCGCTCTCCACAGAGACTTCCTGGCTGCCGCAAAGAAAAGGCAGTTAAAAAATAAAAATGGGGAAATGCCCCCATTGAGTAAACCGAAGCTACACAACCAAAGTACCTGGCGTAGCCACGCCGCAGCACGAGGGGGGATTCCTGGGGCAAAAGGGGTTAGGAAGCTGCTAAAGGCAGCTCTGCCCCCAGGAATGCCCCCCCCCCCGCACGCTAGTGCGGGCTTTCCCTTCTGCGAATTCCCTGCTGGCGTGGCTGAGCTAGCAGTGGGGGCTGGCGCAGCTCTGCGGCTCCTCTACACCAGTGTTTGCTCCCAGGATGGCGTAAGTGCTCCTTATCCTGGGTTAAAGGGGCACTTACGCCAGTGCAGAGTTACGCCAGCTCCTAAGGAGCTTGCCCCCCCTTCAGGATTGCAGCCAAAGTCAGTAGCTGCAGTGCTTCCATGATTGGCATGTATGTCATTTCTTCATGTTACTCTGCTTGTAATTTGCAATCCCATTATAAATGTATTTGGCAGGAAGAGCTGTCTATATAGCTAAATTTTGTAATGGTCAAAATGCCCTTTTCTATACATGCTGACAAAGTATCCCTACTTTTGTGCACCCTTTGCCTAATTTTGCCTGTTCTGCCTGTCATTTTTGCTTGAGTCTGCAGTGTGATATCTAGCAATAGTGGCTGTTACCATGCCATGCCAACATAATTTAGAACATTATGTGGCTGTATCAGGCTTTGTTCTATAGATGAAGTAGTTAGTTCCTATGTCAGTTATTTTGGGGAGTACGCGTGTTGTGTACTTTGTGAAATTTTACTGAAATTAGTCTGAAACAAAATACACACAAGAGCCTACTATGCATCTAAAGAATGAATTTGATCGAAATATTAGGAAATGAAAAACAGAATTCTGATTATCATTATGTGTTTTGTTTGGCTCAAGTCTTTTGCATCATAAAGTTTGCACTCTAGTCAGACTCGTCTGTTTTCTGCAACAATTTATAAATGGTAGATATTTGCTATCTGAAGTTGGTTCTGAATATGGTTTTTCTGAATACAGTATCTTGTCTGGGAGAAAACACCAGTTTTCCAAAAACAAAACTTTTTGGATTTCTTTTTGAAGATGAAGTCTGCCAAAGCACACTGTTAATTCAAGTTATTCTGCTTTGTTAAAAACAGATTAAATATGTTTTCTAGGTCTTTCCTAGTACTTTATATAGTATATTAACAGCCTCTCCTTTTGTTTCTCTTCTCAGTCTTTGGATCAACAGCTGCAACCCAGAAAAACAACCCAAGTAGTGATTTTCTTCCTTATCCTTCTAAGACAAGAACCACCAGTTTTAATCTTCACCTTTGAGAGGGGGTACGTAAATAAGGTCAGAATTTCAAACTTTTCTTCACTTTAGTTAATATATAAATCTTGCAGAAACCTGGACATAAGATTTTATGGTCTGAAAAAGCGATAAAATGCTTTTATATGTTAAAATTATTTTTATTATACAATCCAGGAAGTTATATACTTACTACAGTGTTTCAAAAAATTGTTTTTTGTTTTGTTTGTTTCAAGATGTTGTTGCTGGTTGATCTCTGCTATGAGTAGGGTTTTCTGAATGAGAGGAGGAAATGAGGTTATTCTGATTTGCAAAACCTTACTAAATGGAGAGGGTTCACATTTAAAATTGCTTGTTGGTTGATCTCTGGAAGGCTGAGCTACAAAAAACTTAATGATGTGATAGCTACCATAGAAATAGATCAGAAACATGCTGAGGCATGTATATTAAAGTATGAATGGAAAAGAGTTGCAGTATTTGACCTCTGTAAGATGTGAAGCATAAATAACAGAAATCCTATCTGTGCTTTTATTGGTTATTTTTAAAAATAGTTATATAAATATCATAGCACTTGTAGGCGAGGCTAAGAAGTAGCCTAACTTCCTGTTCTTGATTCCTTGACTTTGCATGTAGGTGTCTGTTTTTCATATTTAGGCTTATAATATAGCCAGATCGTTAACTGATGAAATAAATATTATTTTATTTACTTTATAGTGTGCCTTTCCCACATTAGAACAGTGCAGGTAGATAGTATAAGACAACCAGTGAATGATAACTCTCTCTCTGTTTTTAACGTGGCTTACTTACAATGCATTCCTGAAAGGGGGGGGCAAATGGTCTTAGGAGGCAGCGTGACCCCTACACCAGCGCCCATACCACTTGCGCCATGCAAACTGGCACGGATGCTGGTGTAGGGGCACTTACACTGTCCCCCCTGGACCATGGTGCCGTTATGGTCCCTGGATGCTGGCGCGGCCTTCTACCAGCATTCTCTCAGTGCAAGTCCCTGCGTCGGTGTCCTCGGAGGCCTTTCCGGGGTGCTCTGAAGGGGGGAGCTGCTTTAGGCAGCCTCCTAACCCCTTTCAGCCTGAGAACACCCCCTAACGCAATGGTGTTGCTGTACCACCTTTTTGGTGGCGCAGCATCACTGTTTGCTATGGGGCTCCTCCACCATTTTTGTTTTTTTAAATTAAAAAAACCTCCCCCCCCCGCAGTGAACACAAAACCTCATTGGAGGTGCCACAGCAGTGCCACACTCATGCCGTACCTGACCGCTGCAGCTTTCAGGAACGAGCTGTTATTTAATTACATACTGCCTTTCTCCCCAAAGTGGCTTATATCGTTCCTCTCTTCCATTTTGTCCTGACAACCACCCTGTGAGGTAGGTTAGACTGGGAGGGTGTGATTGGCCCAAGGTCGCCAAGCAGGTTTCTGTGGCAGAGTGGGGATTCAAACCTGGATCTCCCAGATCATAGTAATGCCATTTAAATATTATAATGGGTTGTTAAGTGGCAAATTAAAAGTGCTAAAACATGACAGAAATATGTAGAGAATCCAGAAAATTATTTTACGTTATAACGGCTTATGAAAATGTGCTCAAAGCATGAGTGAAAATAACTTTTAATGTATACAGGGTTGCTTTAATGGGTTACACAGTGCATAATTGAAATTTTATTTTGGCGACGAGCTGGGATGTTGTACTTTGTAGGAGGGTAGTTTCAACAACTAGCTACATGTAAAGACATTCCCCTTGCAGTATACCACATCGGCAGAAATGGAGGAAGCATATTTGAGTCATTTGACTTTGAAGTATTTTTCTTTTTTCAATGGTTAATGCACATTTATACCCTTTGTTGTTTTTGGATGGCATTTATATTATGAATGATAGGTCAGCTAGGATAAGGGGTGTTGCAGTTTGCACTGATGTTTGTTGGGAGCCTGCAGTGGTGCGTGCAGGAAACATGCCATGCTTAACCAGCTTCTACCACTGCAGTGGTTAAGTATGAGCAATACAAGCATGGCCTAACAGCCTGCAAAGGATAACAGTTCATATTGGTACAGGGTCTCAATAGGTTTTCAGGATTCAAGTTTTATCCTTCCAGCAATTTTAAAGGGTACACTACTGTACAGGTTGATATGCTGTTGGGAACTGAACATATTTGCAGACTTACAGCCCAGTCCTAATGGGGGTGAGGTACTTACGATGGGCTCGGGGATGGCATAGCTTCGTCAACTTCTGAGTGGCTTGCTGCGGCACAGAAGCGAAAATAAAATAACTCCCCAAGCCCCGCGAAACTCCTCCATAGAGTTTCACAGGACTGTGCCTGCCTTTTTGCAGGTGTAACTTAGCACCTTTAAAAAAGGACGTTCCCAGCCCAAAAGGGGTTAGGGAGCTGGCTAAATCAGCTCCACCCCTGGGAACACCCCTTGACAATGATGCAAGGCATTGCGCCAGGGAAATGGTGCTGGCGAGGCTGCGCCAGCAACCATATCTCATGCTGCCACACGGCTCCCCAGCACCAGCGTAAGTGCCCAGCCGCCGGCATTAGTGCCCACTTAGCTGGTACAAGCGGCACTAATGCCAGCGGTGGGATCACACTAGCTCCTATCCCCTTTACCCCCCGTTAGAATTACGCAGTTATCATAGCAATAAGGATACTCTATATATAAGGATAGTTTTTTTCCACTTACGTCTAATTATTAGAAGAAATTATTCTTTATAACACTGTTTCGACCATATTGATTCTTGATAGCCCACTAAGTATTGCTAGAACTGTACTGCAGTGTCACATTCAGTATCCCTTTTTTCTGTACTTTAAACTAATATTGCAAAAACTAATAATTTTTTTTTTTGCAGGGATACTTTTAACAATATGGGCAAAGCCATCAGTGCTTGGAAGGGGCTGTTTTTCTGGAGAAGGTGGATAGAAAAGTGACATGACAAGATTGTAGCACTGCTTTGTACAGTTTTGAATGATAGCCCAGGCTAGGCCAGTGTCATACAGTGGAAGCTAAGCAGGGTCAGCCCTGGTTAGTACTTGGATGGGAGACCACCAAAGAAGTCCAGGGTTGTTATTCAGAGGCAGGCAAAAGCAAATCACCTCTGAGCAACTCTTCTCTTGAAAACCCTATGGAGTCACCATACGTCGGCTGCAACTTGATGGCAAGGAAACAAATAAACAAAACCTCTTGTTAGTTTGCAAAATTCTTGGCTTGGTGCCATGGTCATCCTGATCTACAAAGTTAATCCAGACATGCAAAAAAAATGTAAAAAGAAACCCCCTCTGTGTTTATCAGTTGTAACTGCATGCAGTGCCCCTTGCTGGATTTGGATAGCATACATGCTTGGTGACAGTCAGCTTGGACAAAGGTAACCTCCTGAGTAGAGGTGACTGACAGTGTCATTCTAAAGCAGCCTTTTTCTTTTGCCATCAAGTCACAGCTGAATTGTGGCGACCCTGTGATGTTTTCAAACAAGAGACATTCTGAGTGGTTTGCCATTGCCTGCCTCTGTCTAGCGGCCCTGGTATTCCTTGGTGGTCTCCCATCAAAGTAGTAACCAGGGCTGACCCTGCTTAGCTTCCGAGATCATTGGGCTAGCCTGGGCTATCTAGATCAGGGCAAAGCGAATTTACCGATGTTTAAGTCCTTAGAAGTCAGTGGGCTTATAGAAGGGTGCACCTCTGCTTCAGGTAGCACTATAAATCTAGATACCCTTTACTCTGTTCACCAGGTGATTAGCACTGCTAAAGCTCCCCTTCTTTAGGGATATTGTTGTGCACAGAGCACATGCAGTGCTTGTGGTACTTAAGTTTAAATACAATATTTAAGTAATTTTGATTATATTTTTGATTAAGTAATTAAGCCCGGATAACCCACAAGAACCAATAATTTTGATTTTATTTTTATAGACTCAAATTCTGAGTTATACCCCCACCCCCCAGACACTTAAGTATATATGTAGGTAATTGAGCTCACCCAAGTAGTTCTATGTTTGTATGTTTGTAATATTTTTGTGTAGTTTTTACTAAAATAAGTACTGCAGGTTTGCAACATTTTTTTTGCCTCTTTGGGGAAGATATTAGTGCCCCCTGCTGTCTATTTGAGAGCAATATCTGCCTTCCTTAAGAACGGCATCTTTTACTTTGCATATATAATGACCTGAAGGAGAAGTATGAAAACAAATTTGAGAAAATTTTATTGAACTAGAGGAACCAAGAGAATGAATTCCAGTTTGTCTTCAGTGTAATTAGCTAGTAATTAGAAAACACATTAGATTTTTGTAAATTGCATATTTAGTATTGAAGTAGAAGAGTAAATTTAATCTACTTGGAAGTGAGGAACTGACAGGCCTGGCTGGTAGATCACTAATACTGAAAAGCTGTACTTAAAAAAATCACGAACTCCTGAAAATCATGCTTGGTTGCCAGGTCCCTCTTTGCCACCAGTCAGAGATTTTTGGGGTGGAGCCTGAGGGGGCGGGGTTTGGAGAGGGGAGGGACTTCAATGCCATAAAGTCCAATTGCCAAAGTGGCCATTTTCTCCAGGTGAACTGATCTCTTTCGGCTGGAGATCAGTTGTAATAGCAGGAGATCTCCAGCTAGTACCTGAAGGTTGGCGACCCTATTTAACTAGCATGACATTTTTGAAATGGTTATCCTGACTTTGAGTCTGATCTCATAGACTATCTCTGGTTTGTGTAACCCGCTCCCCCCAATAATTGTGGGGCATGAAATTAATCTACTTTGAAAAGTAAGTTTAGATTTTCAAACAATTACATATATAATCTGTACTTGAAATTTTTATTTAAATCATTATTTATGTGCACCTACAAAAAATGATTCCTAAAACATCACTGATGTTCTGCCTTTTCAGCTCTTTGATTAATATGGAACTGGAAGTGATATCAGTCCTTTCTAGATATTGCTGGAAAATGTATGGTTTTACCAAACAGTTCCCAGTGATTCCTAGAACATTCTGAGAATGATTTACGTTATTTTGTTTTATGGCATTTAAAAACAAATAAGTATAATCGGGTGAATATTGAAAAGATATTATTACAGAAATAAGCTTTCTTTATACATTTATCCAATACTGTAACCCCACATGGGTTAAACTTGGCTAATTATTTGTCATGTTTTGTTTGAGGTTTACGACTATATCCCTTTAATGGGGCTAGTTGCTCAGCAATGGTCTCCACATCTGTAACTAATTTGATGAGATAAATGTGGTAGGATTAGGTTAGCACCTACCTTATGCTATAGAGTATCCCACGGAGGAACTAATGCAATAAGGCAAGTCTGTAATGAAAAGACTGAGCATGAAGATAAATAACTAGAAGTGGTAAAGTATGTCCATATTGTACTTTATTGTTATTATAATTATTGTTTCTGTATTGATGTAATTTCGATGTATTTTTGGTTATTATTTGGTAAGGAGAGTTCTATAACACGGAACTGATGAAGAGATTCGAAATGAGGCTTTCTCGAGAGGGATCGTCTTCCAGGATTTGAAGCACTCTCTCCTACAAAATAACAGACAATGTGGACATTTGAACCTTTGTCCTGCACAACCATACAAGTGCAGCATACTGTGCAAGGATTATTATATGGACTCTTTAATTTGACATAGACATCTGTGTGTGGTGCATTCTTATGTTGGATTGTACTTTATGGGTATGTTAGGATTCTCATAGTGTTACACCGTATAGAGATTTAATAGATTAAATACAAAAATTGATTCCTAAAACATCACTGACATTCAGCCTTTTCAGCTCTTTGATTAATATAGAACAGGAAGTGATATCAGTCCTCTCTAGGTATTGATGAAAACTGTATGGTTTTACCAAACAGTTCCCAGTGATTCCTAGAACGCCATGATGTTACTTGTGGGTTTTCCTGAAAGTGACATCACACGGTCACTGACAATAATTTTTTAAATTCTTCTTTCTGCTGCTGGCAGCTGGAATGTTGGCAGCACATGGCAACCCTAGTCTAAACTAAATGACTGCATGTTGGTTATGAATGTACACATGCAAATTGAATGGTGGTTTCGAAGTCATTGAATAAGAAGTCGAATCCTAATTCTATTGGAAATTAATGATGGCATTATAATTAGGGGCCAAAATTCAACCCCAAACATTTTTCAAACATGGATACAAACATCATAATTGCAGGTTGTTATAGATTCAGCCCAACCAGAGTAAGATGCTTTTAAGTACCAGTGATTTCAGTGGTAGATTTCCATGGGATTTAATTGTTCAATTTTGAGTAGATTGTGTGCAGTATGGACACGTAGTTTATTCCAGGAATAAAATAAGGGTTCCAGAAACTGATCTTTGCTGAATAGTGCTTCTTCTGTCTGTTCTCTTGTGTAAGTAGTCCTCAGTAGTATAATTTCAATGTTTTGCTGTAGGCAATCCAGCAGAAAGTCCTTTAGAGAAAACAGTGGCAAATTCCTTACACTTTTCTTGTGGTTGTCCTCCACATTCTGGAGATAAATGCCCTGTAGTGTGTGCTGCCTATATAGGTTGGATTTTCCTCATGTTCAAACATTGTGTCTCTATTGCCTACAGCAATGATATATTTGTGTGTGCCCGGCCCTGTTGCAATGTCACAGTTCTAGCGGTGATTAATCCTGCCTTCCTCACCCCCCCCCCGTACTGAGCTACTCCCTGTTTCTGATGACTCCAGGTACCTTGTTTGTAATTGGGTTATGGACAGGCTGGCAGCCCCCAGGTGGGGCCTGAAGGTCTCCTGGAATTATAACTATCTCCAGGCAACAGAGGTCAGTTCCCCAGAAGAAAATGGCTGCTTTGGAGGGTGAACTCTGGCATGATACCCTGCTGCACTCCCATTCCTAGTCCAAACTTTTCCCTCTCAGGCTCCATCCTCAAAATCTCCCAACTCAGAGTTTCCCACCCTAGTTATGGATTATTTCTGTGTTAGTCGAGGTCTGTTCTGATTTAACTCCATTCCATAGAGTTTAATCCCTGGGAGAAACAGTAGCTCAAACTGGAAGCAGTGCTGCCAGCTTCCCTGGGTATATGTGGTAATTAGTCTCTGATCCCAGATCACGGAGGTCCGTTCATGCCACTAGGTAGGCCCCCCTGGGTGTCTCCAGTGATTTATTGGTCCTGGTCATGTGGCTGACATTCTGGAATGCTGCTAGTTTCGTGAAACGGAACTCATATGGCTGTTTTCTTGTCTTTAGATTTAAAGGTTTCTATGGTGGAAGGATACCTGGAACACCTCTGTGTATAAGTGCAGTTCCCATTGTGTGTTTTACTTTCTGCTGTATTATGTGCAGGAACAAAACTTTCAGCAAGAAAAAAAATCCAGCCCAATTTGTAAAAAAAACCCCAAAAAACCTATGGAAACAAACAGTGAAGTATATTGGATTATTACAAGACTGAATTTTAGTATTACTGTCACCATGCCACAAGTAGTTAAAATGCTACAGATAATCATATGCAATATTTTATTTACAGAGTGTAAAGCTCTAGTTCTGACATATGACTAAGAGGGAGCCTCTCCTTGTAGCTGTTGTATGTCATCTGCTTCAGGGAAATAATTACTTGGCAATTCCCATTTGATAATTCCCTCCTTATTTGCTGATGAGTTAACAGTGATGGAATTGTTGAGCAGAGTGCATTTAATCTGAGCTTCAGAAGCTTCTATGTAGTGCTAGAGATATTGCAATACAGATGTTGGAAAACAAGCGAACAGTTGACAACCATGAATAATTGCTAATGTTTTTCTCAAATCAAAGTGGGATTTTTTAAGAATGCACTATTCAACATGCATTTTAAATATATCACATACAGTGTAAATAACCACCAAGAAGGATTTAAAAAGAAATCATGCTTTCAGGCTGATGGGTAAATTTAAAAATAATGTTTCACAGGCTACTTGTGCATGGATGGCATTATAATTAGGTGCATAATAAAGTGCATAATAATCTTGTCTCCACCATCAATCTGCATTCCCATTCTGATTCTTTTTAAAAATAACTGCTAACCTAGAAAATTCTGCAATACGACCTTGTAAGATCTTGGAAGCTAAGTAGGGTTGGCTCTGGTTAGTATTTGGATGGGAGACCACCAAAGAAGTCCAGGATTAGGACGTAGAATCAGGCAATGGCAAACCATTTGTTAAAATATTATGCTACAAAACTATTAAAGACAGTTCAGTTTAGTTTATTTACAGTCATTTGACCAGCACGTAGCAGTACAAAATTTACCATTTTAAAACCCCAACTGAGGACCTCTGTATCTTACTGGCTACATAACAGAACTTTGCCACGGAATAAGAGATAAAAGCATCTTTATCTTCTAATAAAAATGTAACAATAAAATCATCCGAGTGGCTAACATTTCTAAAATTTCTAGACAACACTGGTAAAATCAGCTTATTTCTAACCTCCTGATAAAATTCACAGTGTAATAAACTATTAAAGACATCCACCATATAGCAATGAAATTACTAATGGACATGCCAACTGGAATATATGTTAATTGAAAGACCACTACTGCTCCAAGTTTAGAATTATTAAAATAATCCCAAAGACCATAAAATACCATCGTTGCAATAATTTGTAAATCTCATATAAAAAGATGAAAAATAATACTAATAACTTAACCCTTCCAAAACATTATGAATGTATACCACTTCTTTATAAAATGACCTATGTGAGAGAGCAATTATCCCGTCTACAGGGAGAAGTGTAGGGAAATTTGTACATTTGTTAAATGCATGTTGAAGCGCTGTTTACGGTTCCAGTGTTGCTCTCTCTTAAGGTTGCAGACTGTTGAAATAAAAAAACTTTGGTACTTAAGGGAGGTTTAGGGATGAAGCCTTTTATGTCAGGTGTGTACCCCAGCAGCATTTGCTAGGTCTGGGAATGCAAATCAGTATAACCCCATATGTTCTTCTAACCTGTACAGTATAGAAAAATGAATTGTGGGGAATGGGTGTGTTATTGTGGTAAGTATGTTTGTATTTTAAGTAAAAGTAAAAAATAATATCATTAATTGGCTGTGCCTGTGTCTTCTATAAAGTTTGTATCTCCTGTACCTGGCATTATATTTTATGGTACACATGGCCCGACCCATCGAAGTGACATTTCTGTCATATACAGCCCTTGTAACAAATGAGATTGACACCTCTGATCTAGCTCCTTAAAACTAGCCCTGCTAGCTTCTTAAAACTAATTCTGCTAAGTTGCAGATGAGGAATAGAGCCTGAAAAATAGTTCTTTGCCTAAGGTCGAGTAGGACTTCATGGTAGAGGTGAGGTTTGAAGCCTTGTATTTAGCAGAGCCTCTAAAATATAATACTATATTATGCTAGGGGAATTTTTGTTGATTTCTTCTGCTGATTGTGAACTTACATGCTGCCGTTTGTGCTACCAGTTCTTTGAAGATGTTGATTTGTTGATGATAGTGATCTATCTGGCTTTATGGTTCTATTATTATAATATTTGTATGTGCATTTGCTTACATGCAGCCTGCCTTATTCTTTGGGAGCTCCCTTGAACCCTTTGCTAGGTACTGAAGGCATCATCTTTGTTCATTCATGGTGCTCTACCTTATTGTTAGGGGGTACATAAAATGGTTTAGGTAATATTGAAATATTGGGGCCAAACCAGAAGTGATAGGGACAGCCATGTATTCATGCATCTGCTGCATTTATGTATAAATCGGAGAGTAAGAGAGTATTTCTGCTTGAAAAGTTAAGCGCTAGTAAGTTGAGTTACAGCCTCCTTCCTTCCTTCCCTTCCTTTGCTGCATTCTATGCTTTGGACATTTTTCTATACTTATGCTATTGTTGGCACAAAGGTGCTTAAAGCAAGAGAGTGCAACATAGTAAGGGGAGGGTACCTATAGTTCCTCTCACAATTCATGTAGCAAGTAGGCCATCCCTACTTTATGGAGCAAGCATATGAGTTAGTACAAATGGCTGTCCTTGTCACATCTAATTTGACCATTGGTTACATAGTTGATAGACAAGGGCCTAAATATTACTTCATAGAATCAGGTTGTTTAATTAGCTGTTCAGGTAATTGGAACAAATGTTTTGAAATCTGTATTTTGCTTTATGACAAAAGAACAATGGGAAGTGTCTGCTGACTAACCTGTGTTTTTTGTTTGTGCTTTTTGTAATAAAGGTCTACATTATTAATTGTACCATTGTTCTTATTACAGCTTTCATGTACAGCATGTATAGTCTTGCTCCTTGATTTAAAGTGACATTAGAGTGGAAGATAGAATATGCTGTCTATTTTGAACACTGCATTCTATATTAAATGTATTGCATATTTATGCAAGTGTATGAAATAATTTTATACATTAAGTCTGTCTAACAACAGAAGACCAGAAGTCAAATAAAGTGTATGTGGGTTTCAGAAAATATTGGCTCACAGAGGGCTTGAATCTCAGCTAGGTCATGGACTTGGGATGTATTTGGCCAAGGGTAAATCTGCTTTCTGATGTTTGTGTGAGTTGTGTGCTGATTTGTAACTTAGCCATGGGTTTGTGCAACTGCCTAGTGCGGTCACTGTGCTGATTACTGCAGGGATCGGTAGTAGTGTTAGTACAGGGCTGTCCCTGATATTTAGAGTTACCGTACACCTTGAAGATTTTTTCTTCTGGATACCTTTAACATGTAGCTGCGGTATATGAGGTCACCTTGGTGGCTCTTGACAAAGTGGTATCAATCTCAGTTCTGTGCCTGTAAAAATTATAATAATAAAGGACTGTCTCATAGGAGTGTTGCAATATTGTAAAGTATTTTGTATGCAGAAACTGTTATATTGATGATGAATACTACATTAATTTATTGCAGTAATCCCCCCTATTTTACAGTTTCTGTGTAACCCAAACTGAAATTATTATATTTTCTCCAAGTTCTTTAAAAGAATCTAGACTCTACCCGGGAGCACAGTTATTTTAGCAAACTGAACTGAAACCGAATTATCAGTGTCCTCATAAGCAGTTTTTGTTTATCAAGCAACTGATGATATGCCCACAAGCCTTGATGAATAAGAATACCAACTATTTATGTTAATTTCTGGGTTGGTGCAGCCACGCCTGCTGACGAATCCATGGCCCAGTGGGTATGACCAAAGATCAGTAGTGGTAAGGGAACATTTGTGGCATTTTGTTCTTAATTAGTTGAGTGTATAAGTGAAACAAATTAGGAGAGATAATTCTGGGCTCTGTAATGTATATGAATAGCTTGAGACTGTGTTGTTTGGTTGTTTATAAATTATATACTTGTGGTGTTAGAAAGTATGAGACATGTGTGATACAAAAGTTTAACCATAAGTGCTTTGCTGAAACTTGATGGCTGTAAGAAATGGGGGATTTTTGGGGTGGTAGTGGTGGTTAGATTGGCAAAAACGTAGTTCCTTGATATTGAAATTAATTGTGTGGCTTTCTGTCACTCAGGATTCTTTGTCTGTTCTGGAGATAAAAGTGGACTAGACACATTTATGGGGGATTGGTTTATCAGTGGTTTATAGCCATCATGGCTAAATCAGGGTTGCCAACCTCCAGGTGCAGCTTGGAGATCTCCCAGGCAACAGAGATCAGCACCCCTGGAGAAATTGCTTTGGAGGGTGGACTCTATGGCTTTGTACCCTGCTGAGGTGCATTCTGTCCCCAAACCCTGCCCTCTCTGGCCTTCACCCCCCAAATCTCCAGGTATGTCTCCACCCAGAGCTGGCAACCCTGTGGCTAAATGGATCTTCCACATTCAAAAAGCAGAATGCTACTGAATGCTAGTGGTTGGAGCGGAGTGGCAACAGCAGAAGAGGGCTGTGGCCTTCATGCTCTGATTGTGGGATTCCTTGGTGCTTACCACTATGAGAAACAGGATGCTGGTTTAGACAGACCTTCAGTTCATTCCAGCAAGGCTGTGCTTTAGTTCTTATGAGCTACTAGATTAGGCCAAGCAACTCTATTGTGGAACGAGTCTATTAATCTTTGATATGTTTTAGAAAAAATGCAGTGTAATTAAGATGGTTAGCTGGTGTGACTTTTTTTGGTCTGATAATACAGTGCATATTAACTTGAATCAGTAATGTGTATAGACATAGGTTTTTGTTTTTTTACTTGTATTAAACAGAATCAGACAGTATACTCCCATGTCAGAATTTCAGATTGAGTGGAATGTTACTTAGGAGAAAATGAATGCAAATCAAGCGACACTTCATCAACATTTATAACAGCCACGCATACTGGAAAATGTTCGGTCCTAACAAATAGATTAGTACTGAGTATGTTATGCTTACGAGAGCTTAATATTCCCTATTTTGCTTAACGTGGGCTGTGTTTTGTATATTTCTTAAGCTAATAAACTCAGAGATAGTAGTTCAGTGCCGGAAGCTGATTTCATTACTGTAGGCTTTATTGTGATGGTTTGTAAGGAGCTCCGCTGGTGAAGAGAGCCAACATTTCTGAGAATAGGGCTGTAGAAACTCTGCTTGTTTTATAGGAAGCAGATATGAACTGCAGTTCTGCTTGGGGAGAATGAAAATAATAATTCCATGGTCAAAACCATATTTCCTTTTTCTCAATCTACAACTGGTATGGATGATGTTTCTGTTTAACTTGATTAAACAGGGTGTTCCCCCCCCCCCCGAGACATTTTCTCCCATTATTTCCCCCCCACATTTGGTATCTCAGTAACGTTTATTCACTTTCATTTTGTTGGATTTCCTTCTGCAGAGGTCTGTTGCTATATATCATGACTAAATTCTGTTTTTTAAATGGTCATTTCTTGTGTAATGTGTTGCTAAAGGATTTGCTAAAGCTCTCAGCATTTCTGCAGAGTTGTATGCAACTTTTTTTGTAACCGCCTTCCTTCCTTATTAGTCATAAATGAATCTCAAGCTTCTATATTCACATGATTTGTGCGAAGTAGCTTTTCGTTCCAGGAACCCTGCCCTCCCCCCAACCACTTGCTCATGGGAAAATCTTTATATATACACACATTCCTCTGAAACATGCCGGGATTTTTTTTTAATGCTGCATGTCCTGGCCAGCTTGTTTTTGGTTCCAGTTGCAGTATTTCTGTAGCAATCTTTTCTCACATATGCTAGTTTTTAACGTAACGGTGCATAAAATGCAACCCTTTTCTGGCACCTTATATATTTCCTATAATATAGCCCGTCCTTTGTTAAACAGTTAACATTCATTCAACTGCTTTTTCCATATTTATGCTGCATTTGGAAGCCATGCGTTTGGTTTACAAGCTTAAGAATGTGTTAAATGTGAAAGACCGGCTTGGTTCAGTCTTTTAACCCATGATTTGGAGAATCATGAATGAGCTATGGAGTCACATAGTCTCTCCTTCTAATGTAGGGCTTTACATTTTATTTGCTGTTTAGTTCAAACTGTAGTTAGAATAGTCAAACTCCTGGGTTGTGCTGAACAGAAATGAAAAGTAAATCTGCAGTCCTTGGAATCATGGTGCCAAACGTTGAATATAATTAGAGGGTTCATAGCCCTTTGACAAAAAAAAACCCACCCTTGGGTAGAATTCATATTTCTGGTAGAAAGGGGGATAGTATCACCCATCATGTCTCTTCCAGTTCTCTAATATGTAACTAGAAACCTACATTATTATTTATTAAAGCCATTTGTAACTTGCCTTTCCATCCTGAACAGGAAAAGCAGATACAGCAATATAAAATAACATCTATCTAAAAAGCAGCTTCTACCCAAAATACATTAAAATAAACCATTACAATTCCAGCAAGAAAATATTTTCCTCAAAAGCAACAGCTCTATGCTGCATCTGCAAAGGAATATGTACATTTAATGCTCTGTATTTAACTTCTTCCACACAGAACAGCTCTGTGGCTCAGAATCAGAGCATCTGCTTTGTATCCAGGTTCAATCCCCAGCATCTTCAGTTAAAAGAATCAGGTAGTGGATGGTGTGAAAGACCTCTACTTGAATCCCGGGTGAGCCATTGTTAGTCAGAGTAGACAAGACTAACCTTGATAGGCCAGTGGTCTGATTCCATATAAGGCAGCTTCAGTGTATTCATGAGTCCTTCAGGAGGACATTCAATAATTGTAGTGTTGCTATTGAGAAGTCCCTTCCTCTTGTAGTTCCTTTAAACGGACCAGATCACTGGAATAACATCAAATCACTTCCTTCAAATCACTTTCTTCAAATACTTTGCTCTCTGTGTGTGTTGTGTTAAGTGCCATCAGGTTGCTTCCAACTTATGGTGACCCTATGAATTAATGTCCTCCAAAACGTCCTATCATTAACAGCCTTGCTCAGGTCTTGCAGACTGAGGGCTGTGGCTTCCTTTATAGAGTCAATCCATCTCATGTTGGATCTTCCTCCAAAATGTCCTATCATTAACAGCCTTGCTCAGGTCTTGCAGACTGAGGGCTGTGGCTTCCTTTATAAAGTCAATCCATCTCATGTTGGGTCTTCCTCTTTTCCTGCTTCCTTCAACTTTTCCTAGCATTATTGTCTTTTCCTTTCCTTTCCTTTTATCCCTTAGAAGCGCCTTGATCCATGGATCTTGAGCAGCATATATCTAGTGTTTGAGGGATATAAGGACTGAAACAAATCTTGCCACTGACAATGTAGCCTTGGGATCGATATTGTCTTTTCTGGTGATTAGAATCATGGAGTTGGAAGGGATCATGCAGGCCATCTAATCCAACTCTTGTCTTCTCATAATGTGAACAAAGTACGATAGCCTCAGTTTAGTCATTTTAGCTTCTAGGGACAATTCAGGCCTTGGAGCCAAGGAACAGAAAATCTTGATCAATTTCAATTACTTCATCGTCAACCTTAAAATTGTGTTATTCCCCTGTTGTCATTACTTGCATCTTCTTGATATACAGCTGCTATCCTGTTTTGCCACTTTCTGATTTAACCCTCATCGGTAGTCGTTTCAAGTCTTTACTATTTTCTGCCAGTAATGTGTTGTCATTGCATATCTCAATATCTCAGAGATTGCATATCTCAATGTTCCTCCACCAATTTTCACTCCACCTTCATCTAAATTGAATTCAGCTTTCCTTATGATGTACGGATTGAACAGATAGGGAAATAGAATACATCCTTGTCTGACATCTTTTGGAATTGGAAACCATTCTATTTCTCCATATTCTGTCCTAACTGTAGCTTCTTGTCCAGAGTACAGGTTGCGCATCAAAACAATACATCCTTGTCTGACATCTTTGCCAATTGGAAACCATTCTATTTCTCCATATTCTGTCCTAACTGTAGCTTCTTGTCCATACAGGTTGCGCATCAAAACAATAAAAAATTTACTCTATTTTTTATGATTTTTACAAAGCACAAAGGACTTCTTTGCTGATTAACACAACACTGGCTTTAAAAGACACCCCATCAGCATGGTATATAATTGAATGTTTAAAAATGTAAAAGCATTATTCAGAATGACACTGATTTCCAAGTTCCTGAAAATGAGTGTTTTCTGGCTGGAATAAAATATTTTCCTTTCTTTCTTCCCTGACTAAACAGATGATGCAGACGATAGTGAAACTAACTGTAAAACATTACTGTCAAATGAGAAATGCAGATAAACTAGGAAAGGTTCTCTTTTTCTCCTGTAATATATATCGTTAATAGTAACTGTGTGAAGTGTACTGTGGTAACCACTTTTTTAGAATTACCTTCTGAAAAGTCTGGTCTGTCCTTACCAATTGGACGTGTGCCATTTCAAAGGGCTCTACAGTCTTTATCTTCACTAGCCTCATGTTGCTCTGGTAATGTCAAGCTTAAAAAAGGCTTCTGATAACCTACTTTTTTTGATGCAAAGAAGTATTAGGAGAAGCATATTTGCTGCACAGAAATGGCAGTGTGCAACCCTTCCCTGTCCACTGGTTTTCCTCCACATCTCCCATATAAATATGTCTCTGGAGTTCTACACTAGGAAGAATTAGTTGAGAGAGAATGTGGAAGAGGAAAGGTTAGCACCTCCTTCCCCCATTTCGAATCACCCTTCCTAGTGCTACTTCATAAAAAAGAATGTGGCTTTCTTTATATATGTAATGAGTGGTTACACCCTTCTAAGTCCATTGAATTGATTGTGCTTAGAAGTGTTTACCTCCTTCAGATGACACTATCTGTTACCCATCCTTAATTTTACCAGGTATCCTGCCTGTTGCAGTAGATCCTATTTAAAGGAAGGACATCTTAAATGAGTGTTAAATAACTCTTGCTTTTTTTTTTGAGGACAGCACATATATAAATACATCTGTCTGTCTGTCTGTCTATCTAGTAATTCTTATTATAGTATGCTGGCCAATGGCTGTGACAATAAATTAAATTACAACAACTTATTATCGATATAATTCTCTCTCTATATATAATTCTAATTATATATTATATAATTATATATATATATAATTCTAAGTATCCCCATCTGTGGATACTTAAATCCAGAGCTCCGAGCCATGAACAGACACAACTAATCATTCTACAAGCCTGAGAAAAGCCCCACATTTTCAGAAAAAAACAAATCTTATTAAAAAGTACAATTGAGGGGGTTAACCCCCACCAGAATAATAGTAGCGGTACCTATAACTTTAAGAAATTGATGCCTTCTGGCCATTGTGGGGGTTGCTAGACAACTCCAACAATATTGCTTGTCTTCAAACCTTGGTTTCTGTCAGTAAGAGGCAGGGGGAGGGGCTATCCAGGGCTATTTGGATCTCCTGGTCCACCACTGCTCTCCTTCCTCCTGCCCTGGAGGGAGGACTCATCGGGTCCAGGCCCAGCAGCAACCACCAGGCAACTTGCTACCATGAAATCTGTGCAACTCACCCAAATGCGGTGGTGGCTACTATTTGGTGTCATACCACTTGCCTGGACCTACTGGCAGCTTCAATACAACTTGATTACCATACAACTTTCCTGAGTGACTTGCTGCCTCATGACTTTTGCAACTGGACCAGACTTTTCCAGGGAAGGCTGCCATAGGAAGGGAAGAAGGGAAAGCTGAGAGCCAGTGTGGTATAGTGGTTAGAGTGTTAGACTAGGATCTGGCAGACATGGGTTTAAATCCCCACTCTGCCATGAGAGCTTCCTGGGTGACCTTGGGCCAGTCACCCTTTCTCAGCCTAATCTACCTCAAAGGGTTATTGTGAGGATAAAATGGAGAGAGGAGAATGATGAAAACTCCCATTGGGGAGAAAGATGGAGTATAAATAAAGTAAATAAATAATAAATAAAGCTGATGACTGGAGGAAGAATACAAAAAGGTTAGTTTGTTAGTGTGAAGGAGAGAAGAAAGAAGGGAAAGAGAGAGGAGAAATATTGGGAAGGAGATTCAGGGAAAAATGACATGACCCCTCCTGCAGGTACTTGCAGATTCTATACACACAAACACACACACACAGAGGTGTGAATTATATCTCAACATGAGTTTTGCAAATGCACAGGTTTTAATTCAGAAAAAATATATTTATTTTGCTTGTTTGATGCATTAATCTAGAATTGTAGAATCATAGAGTTGGAAGGGGCCATACAGGCCATCTAGTCCAACCTCCTGCTCAGTGCAGGATCAGTCTAGAGTATCCCTGACAATCATAGAATCATAGAGTTGGAAGGGACCACCTTGGAAGGGACCACCAGGGTTATCTAGTCCAACCCCCTTCATAATGCAGAAAATTTGCAACTACTTCCCGCCTACACACCCAGTGACACCTACTTCATGCCCAAAAGATGGCCAAGTGTTTGTCCAGCCTCTGCTTTTTATATCAAGACACTCAAAACAGGAAGCAGTTCTTGCAAACCATTTTGCAGTGTGGAGATGTTGGCATATACGTTCAGCTTATAGTTGATCAAATCACAGAGACAAGCAACATGAAGGCCTCAGTCTTCTATCTAGTCACTTTTTGCCTACTGCTATCTTACCATTAGTATTGCTTGCTATTTTACAGCATGAATTATTATATTCAATGTAAAATTTCACCCTGAGAATAAGAATAATACTTGTAGGAATGGAATTATACACCTGCCTCAGTAGAAGTATTTTGTTTCATTTTTCTTCTTATTGTCTTCCAAAGTCAGATGTAATGTGAGAAGTGGATTTCAGCTGCAATGTTTTAGTCTGATCTTTCAACAAATAGTGGGTTGCATCTTGTGGAGCTGCTTTCTTCTGGGTAAACAATTCTTTTCTTGACCAAGTGCCTTATATTAGGGGGGAGGCTTCTTCCATTGCAAGAAGGCATCTCAGCTAACAGAATAGATCCATGGGATCCAATCCAGTATCTTGTAAAATAAAAATGGATCAGATTTAATTTTTGATTACAACGGAGAAAGTAGCAATTCTTGCTCTGAGGCACGTGGGGTGGTGGTCGTTGGTCTGACATTGCTGGAAGTCAGGTGCCTTTGGAATCACCATGCTGCCAGGAGCCACTTTCACACTTTTTAAATTAGGTGCTTCGGTCCTCTTCTTCGGTGTACTTTGTCCTTCCCCGCATATTTCCTCTGCGTGTCTGTGTCAGCAGCCACTAGAGGAACCTGTCCTGGCATGGGAACAGAGAGCCTTTGCACACAGTCCTCCTCTGAGATGAACCTGTCAGCTTCTTTGCCTTCATGGGCTGCCATTTTCACTTTCTGCTTAATGTTAAGAGTGGGAGAGGGGGATCGACAAGACAAGGATATATGAGGAGGGAAAAGTCGCATATGAGGAGAAGAAGACACCAAAAAGGAGAGTAAAGAAGGTAAATAGGAAGAAACAAGAAAGATGGATTACTATTTTCTGATCAGAAAACCTAAGCAGCTACAGACAGCCTTCTCTACGCTTGCACACCCCAGTGTGGCAGGAAGGAAACTGACTGGTGGGAGATTCCCGCCTTGGAGAAAGGAAGTAAAGTTTAGATCCTGCCTCCCCAAGTAGCCAGTGGGAATCACCCATCAGTCAAGATGCCGTCCATCCTCAGAGCAGAAAGAACCCTCATGGTAAATAATCAAGGTTTCATTACTATGTAAGGAAACAAATCTATGTAGTTTGTTTATTTCTCTGAGTGTGCACAAATGTTGCTCAGATTTGTAGGAGGAAGCATGTTCTGAGCTATATAATGAAAGTACATGTTACAGCTGAAACACTTACATGTAATAAAAAATAACAGCCATAACTAAGCATGAGTACTTAATTTAAATAACTGTACAGATAATCACAACCAATGAGTATTATAAAGTTGAGAATGTGTTACAAAACATTAATGAAGAAAGTGCAACAGAACCACTTAAAAATAGGACTGTGATGATTCAAAACACATGAAAGTGGCTATCAAATATAGCGTATGCATGAAGCAAATGTCATGCTGAACGCTATAAATTCAATTGATATGTCAGTTTGAATAGCACTCCATAAAAAGAATAAATATGTATTATAGCAGGAAGCTAGAACAACTATTTCAAGGGAATACAAGAGCACTGTTATAAAAACACACACAAAAGAGACTGAAAAGAAAAATTTATATAGATGTTTTAAGTGCTGTTTTTCTCCCATTCAGAATTGTTGAAATTGCAAGCTGGTAGCAACATTAATGCTTCACTGAAAATTGCTCCAAATACCTTAGATAGCACAGGAAATGTGTTTTCATATACTTGACATTTAAAAATTAATACTGATACCAAAACTTTTTGACCACAAGCTACATTTGAAGCTACATTTGGAAAGGGAAACTTTTTTGATTAGGTGAAGTATAGAATTCTACCACAGCTCTGAAATTTAAACTGCATATTTAGTCTCTTTCAGCCCATTCCTGAGAGCTGCAGCGGCTGGGGACAGTGTGGCCATACTGTGCTGCCTCCAAAGAGGTTTGGCTGATGTAACAAGGGGGAAAAAGGGCTTTTAAAAAAGTAAAATTTAGAAAGAGGAAAAAGTTGGTGCAGCATCACTGTTTAAGGGGGCGTTTTCAGGCTGAAAAGGGTTAGGAAGCTGCCTACCAGCAGCTCTGCCCCCCAGAATGCCCCAGGAACACCTCCCAGGACATCAGCGTGAGGAGTTGCGCTGGCAGAATGCTGGCGAGAGGCTGTCCGAGGGCTGCACTACCACGGCTGTCCAGTAGGGCCGGTGAAAATGGCACTACGCCGGCGTCCATGCCAGTTTGCATGGCGCAAGTGGCACGGATGCCGACGTAGGGGTCACATTGCCTCTTAAGGCAATTCGGCCACCAGCCTCAGAAATGCACTGTCACTTACAGGGCAATCCTATGCAGAATTACTCCAGTCTAAGGCCGTTGATTTCAATTGGCTTAGACTGGAGTCACTCTGCATAGGATTGCACTGTCAGTTTCTTTATTTAAGATATTTATAAATCTGCCTTTCTCCCAGAAATCTACAATTGAAAGTAATAAAAACAATTGAAATCTTATAACAAAGTCAGCATTACAATTCACAAACAATAGCTTGTATCCAACCACAGGTCTGGAGCTTTCCTCCAGGGTAAGAATCCTTGCTGTGGTGGAAAGGGTCTTACTCCAAAAGTTATCCATCAAAATTGCCACATTGCTGCTCCTCTGTCACTTCCGGAAGATCTGGGTTGAACAGCACTCCCAAACTCTTAACCAAATCTAGAGAAAGCTGTATCCCACCTAAAGATGGAAGTACAGTTTCCTCCAGGACCTCAGCTTTACCAACCAACAACTTTGTTCCTGCACAGCTAGAAATATCATTTATTAGTTTTTAAGCGCCCTTCAAAAGCCATGTACAGAGCCAGCGTGGTGTAGTGGTTAAGAGTGGTGGTTTGAGTGGTGGATTCTGATCTGGAGAACCGGGTTTGATTCCCCACTCCTTCACATGAGCGCCGGAGGCTAATCTGGTGAACTGGATTTGTTTCCCCACTCCTACACACGAAGCCAGCTGGGTGACCTTGGCCGAGTCACACACTCTCAGCCCCACCTTCCTCACAGGGTGTCTGCTGTGGGGAGGGGAAGGGAAGGTGATTGTAAGCTGGTTTGAGTCTCCCTTAAGTGTTAGAGAAAGTCGGCATATAAAAACCAACTCTTCTTCCTCCTCCGTACATAGGCCGCAGTTTGTTAAACTTCATAAATGTAGCTTACATTATGGCAAAAGGGCCTCCTGACAATTTCATTTTACATAGAAGTTAAGGTCCCTGCCCTAGCAAGAGGTCCTGGTTATAAAATATGTCTTATTTATTTATTTATATTTGATTAGACTTATACCCTGCCCTCTCCTGGCAAGAGCCAAAGAATGACAATAGGGAGCCAAAACCCAGCTTCAATTTCATTCTTTCAAGGGGATGGAGACTGAAGGGCACAGAAAAAGGGAGAACACAAAGGGGGAAGGGAAGGGAAGCCAGCTTGAGATGTATTACCATTGCTGTCTTCAACCATAGGCTTGGCGGAACTATTCTCGTTTTGCAGGCCCTGCAGAACTAGGCCAAGTATCACAGGGCACGGGTCTCACTAGACAGAAAGTTCCATCAGGCTGTGTTATAGAACAAATAATAGACCTCCCTCCCCCATGAATCTTATTCTTCCTGTTGTCAAGCAACTATAATCTCTAAACAAGAGGCCATTCAAGGTGGTGGCAGTTTCGTTTGCTACTGGAAGACTGTATAGACATAGATGTTTCACCCCTTCCTAGACAAGAGTATTATTCCCACATTATGGAATCCTTTTGAAACATCATCCTGTTGCGGGTGTGGAATAATTGTCCTGTTGAGGGCATGGGATAGTACATGTTACAGTCATGGTGAGTGATGCACTCCTAACAGAAGCTGTGCATAGAGGAAATGTGCTTGTGGCAGAGATCCATGGGGTAAATATGTTTGCGACAAGGGTTATTTGCCACAGTGAACCAGTTTTGGGTAGCATTCCTATGACAACTGTAATATGTGCTTTATCCATCCATTCTCTCACCCCTAGCTTTCTTTGCTCCTGAGAAAGTGTGGGTTAGCACACTTTTACTTCTGGTAACTAAAATATACCTGGAGATGCCCTTAAATCTATGCAGCAGGGGCTTACTAGAAAGCCAACGGGCAGCGCTCATAGAATGCATGTTGAAAAGTAGGAGTTTGTTTGAACTAAAAACGCAGTAGGATTTCACAACCTTGCTGGAGCCCTTAGGGTTTGACAAGGCTGTATTTGAATGCTGTGATATTCAGCTCTGTTCTGGTGAACTGGGCTTGCTTACATTGGAGTTTTGTTTGTTTTTTAATAGAAAAAGTTGATAGTAGAAGGATTCTGCCTTCAGCAATACTTCATGTACTTTCGGGTCCTCTCTCCTCTAACCCAGTTCCAGACATGATTAATGTTCACTTTTATCTTTAGAATGCAAGGATAGCTCTAGCTCATGTTGTTTCTAACAATACTGGATTTCTCCTTGCAAAAATTGCTTACTGTGCAGTTCAACTTAGTAGTGGGTTATATACATCTAACCAGCATTCTCTTTCTAAGGTGACTGTGTAAGTAGATGTTGCTATACGTGGTTGTTTTTTAAAAGACATACCGGTATTTTACAAAATCACAGCTGCTCACCATTTGTGTAGTCGATTAATTTGTGCTAGGTATAATTCAAGATGTATACATACAGATAGAGCAAAAAAAATGAACCTATATTCTACTGTGATCTTTTTTGATTGTTACAGCTTTGGGGGAAGAATACTTGAGATGTTTTCCCTTAGGGCAGGCTGGGATATTGTTTTGTTTCATGAATAAGTTTTGCCTTGAATTGCAACATTTGGCTTTCATTGCAGTATTCCCAGCTTTTGTTTGTACAGATCTCTTTCCCTTTCCATGGACCAGTTCCCTTGCCTCAACTAGTCACTAGTAGGTTGTGAGCTGCTGATGTTTGACTTGGCACTCTTTTTTGTAATTAAGACAAAGCATGGTGATACAGGCTGAGACAAGTGGCTACCGCTTATGTGCTCACAGAATCAAATGTACTTGATTTATTCCGTTCTGTGATGTGCATTAATTAATCTGATTAAACGTTTGGTTTTTAACTTCACGTTCTTGTGTTTGGCTGAGAATATATTTGTACTTCCTTCCTTTGCAGTACTTAGCCAAGTGATGAGCAGTTGTAATTTAAAAGGAGGGGGCTTTTCCCACTCATAATACAACACAGTGCTCAGTGTTGCTGTTAAATAAATGTTCTGGAGGAGAACTGTGTTGCAGCAAAAATAAATGGGAGTTTAGTGGCACCTTAAAGACTTGCCTTATACTTTGTTTAAAAATAGCTAAAAAGTAGCTTGTATAGATGTGAGTGAGATATCTTGGAAGCTAAGCAGGGGTAATACTTGGATGGGAGACCACCAAGGAAAGCCCTGCAGATGAAGGCAATGGCAAACCACCTCTACTTTTCACTTGCCTTGAAAGCCCATTGCTGGGGTTACTATAAATTGGTTGCCATAAGTTGATTGCAACTTGACACCACTTATGTACGTATAGATGTGAGTATGTACAGAAGATCTAATAAATAAGCATTTCTGCAATTGCGTAATAATAAATGATTTTGGACTGTCATGTGCTAGCAACCTTTTGGTCATAAGTCAGTTAACTAGTAGCATGTATTGGATAATTCATAGATGCAAACATTTAAAACTAATAACAGGACTGTTATGATTATTGAGTCTAGTACTATATAACATACTCAGGATGTAGAACTTTGCTAGTAATTCCTATATTTTGCTTATACTGACCATTTTCTTCCCTGAACTGAAGATCTTGATAATTTGTGGTCTTATGAGGGTAGCAAGATTGCTGCTATACATAATTAAGGCTGATACAGAGTAGTTCATGTCCCGTCATGTTAAAAACATTAAGCAGGCCTTGTTGCAGGCTTTTTGGGGTGTAGCAGCCCCTGGGGGTTAAGGATGGTGACTGAGATTCATTCAGAAGTTTACAAACCATTGGTACCAGTCAGGGTACTTTGTATGAAACATAAAAACATGCTTTTCTGATACAAAAGATGATCAAATTAAGCAAGTGAATGGGGCCTGTGACACGTAACTCACAGAGGGTGGCTGTAATGAATGAAAATGGCTCTAGTGGAGTCACCAGACAGTTTAGTTAGTTAGTAGGTCACTGACACAGGTTGGCATGATCGTTCCAGGGCATGCCACAAACAAAATGCTTTAAACTTTGCTACAGTATAATGTGGTAGTAGACATTGGCTTGGATCCCATGTTTCCACTGATGGAAAGGATTTCTGTCAGCAGTACGTGACTTTCTCACTCCCCCACCCCACCCCCGGCCTGCTACAGCTCAAAATGCTTCTGGAGAACAGTTCCAAAAACTGCATGGGGGGATATTTTGCGCAGCAGCAGAAGGGGGAAGGTGAGAAAATTGTGCTCTGTTGATGCAAATCCTTAAGGAAATGCTGCATGGGAACCAAGCTAATATATTTATAATATGCAGAAACTTTTAAAATAATACTTATCCTATAATTTTCTAAATAAATGTTTAATGATGTAAAATTTTTTACATCTTTTATTACAAATCCAAGGTACTTTACCAGCATTTGCTTTCTCCATCTATTCTTAAAACGTATAATTCAAGGTTGCAGTATAGAATGCTTTCATCTCCCCAGCCAGTCTCTTTCTTTGAGAGGTTGTGATGCCAAAGCTCTTTCCTTTTCCTTTCCATTCCATTCCATTCCCTTCCCTTTTCATTTCCCTTTTCTTTGGATTAATGTAAAGAACAGGATTGGGGCCTAATATATTTTGTTCTTGGGAACATTTGAAAAGAGCTTATTGATGTAGCCGGAGAATTATTACAGCAAGCAAAGGTGTTTTGTTCTGCAAGTTTGATCTTTGCAAAATAGAAATTAAGGCCATTTTTGGCAGTTATGTCTGTTTTATCACACACTGTTACGTTTATAAAACTGAAGAATTACAATTACAATGGTTGGAAAAATTGCAAGGATTTCTTATGGTGTGGTAAGATTTTTTCCGTAAAACTAGTTGTGATCTCCTGGATAAGTTAATTTTAGAGGATCCAGTTATTGTCTAGTTTTGCTAGTAAACATTGTAAGAAAATTCTCTATCATTGTAGAGTAGTATCATTTTTCTCAACCCAAAGTATACCTTGAAAGCAAAATGGTGCAAAACAGGAGTGATTAAATGTTGCAAGAGCTAATAAGGATGAAGTTGGTTCCCTGTTCCTTATCTGCATTTCATAGTGCCTGATTTGAGAGTCCAATCACAAATATTAAGAATAACTTAAAAGCTCTGGATCCCAAAATAAGGTTTAGAACACCACATATCATACATCCCCACATTCAGGGGAGTCTGCCCTCCAAGTGGACCTATGCTGTCTCCTGGTCCAAAACCCAGTTCTTCTGCTAACTGCTCCAAAGTTGGGTGCCCCCAGGACAAATGCACATGCAGCAACTGGGGCAAAGCTGCCCCCCCCAAATCTTTGGACCACCCCAAGCCATTTCCCCAGACTCTGGAAAACATCTCTAAGAAGACATGCACTGGTACCCAGTCCAAACACTGGAGATGTTGAGGAAGATGCTCTGGTATTTGGGCAAAAACTCTATGGTAGAGGCTGTTTTTACCATAGAGTTTTGCCCAAATACCAGAGCATCTCCCTCGACATTGCTGACATGATAATTTCACTTCAGGAAGTGATGTCATGGTGCCGATGGGGCCAGGGCCTCATTTTTAGCCTGGTCAGACCCCCGCTGGCCAGCTGGATGGCGCCAGGGCGAGGGGGCCCAAATCGGGGGTCTGGCAACTCCAAGGAGATGTGAATACGGAACTGGAAAATAACTTTGGCCTGCTGCAGAGTTGTGTGAATTTAACAGAAACTGAATTAATAGTGGAACTATGGTGGGAGTAGAATTGGGTGGGGAGAGATGGCCTAAGAAAATGATTCACTTGACTATGAATTCAATACAGTGTGTCTTGCCTTCTTGAATGATAAGTAAGCAGTAAAACAGCATGCTGGTCAAGTGAATTTTTAATTTCCTCCTTGGATGTGCATCTTCAGTAAAGTTATAGTGTTTTATTGTTGAACATATCTGGTAGAAAGTACTGATACAATGTAGTTCTGTGTAATTTTAAAAACTTTCTGCGGCTATGTGGTAGCTGAATTTTTGCATTTATTGTGCTATCATTTTTCTCATCAAGTAAAGTCACTGAAGCATTGTACTAGGAATACTCATTCTGGTTATTTTAAGCCCTTAATTGTTTTTCTGAAACCACCACCCATTTGAACAGAAAATTCCACTGGCTTTCCAACTGCTACTATTTTTTTCTAGTTAATTAGTACTATACAATTTCTGTAAAAAGAAGGGAAGAAAAGCCAACCCACTCCTTCAGCTTTGAGAAAGAGATGAGTCTAAAATGCTAACAGCCAAACAATGTTCAAGGAAGTTCACATCCACTAGCTTTCCAACTCCTTTGAGCGTTTTGAGTGTTTGCATGCTTCATAGGAAACTCACAATATTACATTGGGCTGAAAGTATGTCCTTAGTAGAAACAGTTTAGTGCTGAAGTCATACTCTTCAATATATGGCCAGGTCACAACTTGTCGTATTGTGAAGAATGTTCAAAACGCAGAATAAGGTGTGCATTGGGAACATAGATCTACAAGACCGATGATACATCCTATAAATACTAATAAACTCCTGTGACTTCAGTGGTTATGTAGTCAAGGAGCTCCAAGGGCCAGTTTCATGATATGGAATACTTCATAACAGTTTTAAGCAGATGTCAGTCAGATGTGTGAGATTTTGGTGCCTTCAGTAAACTCATGAAACCTTAACTCTACCTCAATTTCACTTGGAACCTGCATTGTTGGCTATGGTGGGGTTTGGATGCACATGAGTTAATTGAAAATAAACCCAAATAAGATTGAGATAATAATGTTTGCTGGGTCTTATTACTTGAGGGTGTGATAGGAGTCAGCCTTCCTACTTATAGCCTTCAAATTTATAGACCTGGTAGACTTCACAATCTATTGTTGGGCCCATGTTGTGATTAGGATTTGAATAGCTGATCCAAAACAGTGCCTGAAATTCCCATTTTTTGTTTCAGATCAGAAATATGCTGAAACAAACAATGAACTCCTGAAATGTTGGGATTACTAAAATTTGTCTCCCAAAATTTCAGGATTTTTTCAGGATTCCAGCAGTTTTCAGTTGGCAGTAGACTTGGTGTGTGGATGGAGGCTGGGTTTACCGATATCTGATATTCCCAAACTCAAAATATCTATCCAAAACTGATTTTGGAAATGATACCAATACTCTCAAAATTTTAGGAAACCGATAATCATGCCTTTTCTGAAATAACAAAATGAAAATTTACATGCCTAGTTCTAATAGTGCCCAGAAGTACTTTTTACTAGCATTCAGTAAGGAGGCTGTCAGATGCATGGCTCTCAACAAACATTTATGTTTTCATTACAAAGTGGCTAAGCCACTGTAATGGACTCACCATGACATTGCCCTTGATGAAAGTTCAGATGTTTCTGGTGGTGCAGAACGTGGTGATCTATATCTTAGTGATAACGGGAACAAATTACGCCTTAACTTCCTCATGTCCACAGAAATTATTCAAGGACCTGGTTTTAATCTCCCAAGTCCTAAACAACTTGATTCTTACATACCAGTCCACCTTTAGTATCCTGCAACCTCAGATAGCACTCACTAAATTGAGTGAGAAAGGTGTTAAATGGTTGCTCTATGGCTCTATTACTCTTTTCCTCTTGTCAAAACCCAGGTCTGGGTATCTCATTGAGGTGGTATAAGATCTTTTTATTTCAGGAAGGCATTAGTGACTAGGAATAAATAAGAGCAATTTCAGCAGAATTTTTAAGTAATCTAGTTTAACATTTCAGGTTTAAAAAAAAATCTGTATCTGGTTTTTATAAAGATGCCCTCTTTGCTTGTTAATATGATGTGTTATATGCCTAAATACATAAAATTAAGTAATGTTTATCATTGAAGCTAAAAGCGCAAAAAATGAAAACCGAATTAAAGCATTTTTCAACAGGCTGGGGGGCTGGTTATGTAGACAAAACAAATGAAAAAGCTTGAGTAGTTTTCCCCCTCTGTGAAACAAAAACATTCATAATTTTGTTGAGATTCAAATGGAAACATATGACAATACCTACATAGAAATACAGTGCATGAAAAAAGTTACAAAGCTGTTTTTTCATAATAGACCGTAACTTGTTTGCTAGTTTTTGAAAATGTGTGTACATCAAATAAATCTGTGGTATTTGGGCCAGAGTGTACCAGCATTATGCAAAGAGAAGCTTAACGGCACTTGGTATAAAGCTATGATCCACTTTACTCTTGATTCCCAGACACCATCAACCAAATCAACAAAGAACAAAACTAGTGAAGAAGTCATGTTCTTTAGTTCATTTGCATCATTATAAAGGAAAAATTTCACTTCAGCTAGTTCATTCATCACAGTATACACTGAAATATTATGGATGGAGAAGAAACAGCCAGGAAAACAAGTGTACAAATCGTCTCAGATGTTAAGTCCAGGACTGTTGAAGCTGTGGTCTTTGTTTTTTTTTTTGTTTTTTTTTTGTTTTTTAATTGTTTTTTCATACATTCTATACAATCAATTAACATTGCCTTTCAATCTTTTCTAATTCTCAATTAAATCTAACATATATGTAACAATCATCTTCCCCTACTTTGACTTCCCCTCTTCCTTCTTCTATCTCTAACTTATCTTCATAATCCTCTTAGCAATTATTTTCTAATTCTTTATAAGAAATTTATAAAACCTTCTACAATTATTAAAAAAGGAAAGAAAAAAAACAAGAAAATTAACTTAACTTATAACAAGTTGAATTAGTCTAAGTCATAGCCTTTAACATTTTGCACATTAAGTTCATTTTTACAATAAACAATCCACGCCTCCCATTCCTTAACAAATTCATCATTGTCTTTTTGATTTACTAACGCAGTCAATTTTGCCATTTCTGCTAGTTCAAACATTTTATGAATCCAATCAGTATTTCAGTCATTTTCCATTTAGCTGCATAGACCATTCTCGCAGCTGTGGTGGCATAGAGTAAAAAGGTTCGTTGTGTTATAATATAGTCTGGTATAATGCTTAACAACATCATCTCTGAGGTTTTAGGGATATTTTGTTGTAAAATTAGCCTTAACTCGTTGTATATCATATCCCAAAAGTTTTTAGCTTTATCACAAAGCCACCAAACATGGTGAAAAGAACCAACTTTATCCTGACATTTCCAACAGTTTGGTGACATTGTACTGTACATTGCGGACAATTTTTTCGGTGTCAAGTACCATCTGTAGATCATTTTATAGATATTTTCCCTTATCGATTGGGAAAAAATCTTTTTCATGTCTCTTGACCAAAGTCTTTCCCAACATTTCAAGGAAATAGGATGACCAATTGTTTGTGCCCAGGTAATCACTGTTGGCTTGATTCTTTCTTGTTCTGTATATAGCAACAATAAAAGCTTGTACATCCTAGAAATTAGATGATCAGTGTTGTCCAAAAGTGTCTGTTGTAGAATTGATTTTTCTTTAAGAAATCCCTTTTTCATATCTTGGATATATACAGATTGTACTTGGTAATATTGAAGCCATGTTAAGAGTCTTTAACCTCATCAAAGTCCTTCAGGGCACATTTATTCTCTTCCCATTTTAAAAGATCTTGATATATTATAAATTGTGATGGTCTTAACGGTCGCAAAGTTAACATTTCTTGCGAAGATATCCATAGTGGTATCTTTGTCTCCAATAGATGTTTATATCGAAGCTGTGGTTTTCTTCAGCTGGGTCTGACTAAACACATGAATAAATAATATTCCTTATACTCTCTTATGCTGAGTTAGACCACTCGCCTGTCAAGGTCAGTATTGCCTGCTCTGACTGGCAGCAGTTCTCCAAGGTTTCAAGGTGAGGTCTTTCACATTACCTACTACCTGATCCTTCTACTTGGAGGAGGGGTTGAAACTGGAACCTTTTGCATGCAAGGCAGATGCTCTACCACCAAACCATGCCCCTCCTTGTTCTGCTACCATTGTAGCTAGGTACCCAGATCTTTTGATTTCCTTGTGCCTTGAAAGGGCAGCAATTCTTTAAGGCAGATGGATCAGACAAACCCATGTACATGGCTTGACATGACAGCAGCCTCAACCACTTCTCTTGGCCTTATGGGTACAAGGGCAATGGGTAGTTGGTGCCTATGCTCTCCTTCCCAGTGGTACTTGCAGGACAGGAGCAAGGATCCATTGCCACCATTTCTTCACTGGAGTACTGAGGTTTAAGAGAGGTGGGGGTGTCACAGCACACTACTAATGGCACATGTCTTGTTTTGCGACTTTCTCCCTCTTTTGTGTTAAGACCAGAAGGTGTGAGGGGTGTGTACGCATGGTAATGAGATCTTGGGCTACGGGTGGACCATAAGTTAAATATGAGCAGCCAGTGTGATGCAGAGGAAAAAAAGGCTAATGCGATATTGGGGTGCATCAACAGAGGCATAACATCCAAATCGCAAGATGTCATAGTTCTGCTGTACACTGCATTGGTCAGACCGCACCTGGAGTATTGTGTGCAGTTCTGGAGGCCTCAATTCAAAAAAGATGTGGACAGAATCAAGTGGGTGCAGAAGAGAGTGATGAGGATGATCAGGGGCCTAGAGACCAAGCCCTATGAGGAAAGGCTAAGGGAGTTGGGAATGTTTAGTCTGGAGAAGAGGAGGTTGAGGGGGGACATGATTGCTCTCTTTAAATATTTGAAGGGCTGTCAGTTAGAGGAGGGCAGGGAGCTGTTCCTGTTGGCAGCAGAAGATAGGACTTGCAATAATGGGTTTAAATTGAGGGTGGAAAGGTATTGGCTGGATATTAGGAATATTTTTTTTACAGTAAGAATTGTTCGACAGTGGAATCAGCTGCCTAGGGAGATGGTGAGCTCCCCCTCACTGGCAGTGTTTAAGCAGAGGCTGGACAAACACTTGTTAGGGATGCTCTAGGCTGATCCTGCATCGAGCAGGGGGTTGGACTAGATAGCCTGTATGGCCCCTTCCAACTCTATGATTCTATGATGGAGGGGTAAGGTTCAAACAAGTGAAGAACAGAAAAAGGAATGAGTTACTATTCCCTGGATGTTTTTAATGGTGTTGCTTTAGAATGTTGAATCTTCGCTATTTTATTAAGACATCTGTTATTTCTCAGCAGAAAACTATAGCATGGTTATTGGATACTGGAGACTCAGAGGATTTCTTTACATCAAAGTTAGTAGGGAAGAGCCTTTGTGATTAAGATGTTTTTATTCAGTAAGTAATGCTTTTCTATTTTGTGTTTGTTGTTCTATATACTGTTAATGTCAAAAAGAATTTGATAAGTGAGCAAAAATGCCTACATCTGACATAGGCATTGAAGATTTGAGATCTTGAACACTGAGCAGATTAGAAATGTTGCACTCCCATACTCCATGTGAACAGATCAACAGGGGCCAACTTCATTCCAATTAATTAGTTTTCATACAATTACAGAGATCTTTCCAGTCTGATCACAAGGCCACAGTCAATAACATGTTATGTGTGGGGGAAATGGGATAGGAGCTCACCTTGGTTACTTTTCCCAAAGGTGAGTTGTGTTTTGTTTTATTTGTATAGCTGATGTTGGCACCTTGTTGTGGTAAACATAAACTGCTCCTTTGTGGAAGAGAGCTGTGTATTCGCAGAAGATGTTGACCTTCTACCCCATTGTGAAACAGTGGTTAGAGAAGCAGACTAGGCACAGGGAAAAACCTGTTTCAGATTTTAATTCAGCCACAAAACTCACTGGGTGACCTTGGATTAGTCCCTCACTCACGGCTTAATTTGCCTCACAAAGTTGTTTGGGGGATAAAATGGAAGATGAGAATATATGTTGCCAGAAGCTGCTTGGAGGAAGAGGGAATAGAGATGCCAAATTCCAGCGGGGCCCTGGGGATCCCCCAGAATTACAGCTCATCTCCAGACTACAGAGATCAGTTCCCCTGGAAGAAAATGAATGCTTTGGAGGGTGGACTCTATGTCATTGTACCCCACTGAGGTCTATGTCCTTCCCAGACTCCATCCCCAAATTTCCAGGAATTTCCCAACCTGGATCTGGCAACCCTACCCCCCATCCCCTGCTGATGGCCAGGGGGGACTTGGCAACCCTAGGATACAAACATGATAGATTGAACTACAGCATTTTAGAACTTTGTACAGCAGTGGCAAAAGTTGTATCTGTTTAAAGACAAACAAACTTATTACCTCTCCTGACAATGCGAGTTACCTGAGAGAAATACTGTCGTCGTTCTTCTCATTGCTAATGTGGTCATTTAATACATGTTACTTTTCTCCTTGGAGATAATCTTCATGTGTACATTGGGAAACCTTTAGGTTGAGATTTGGTGTACCTTGTTAGATATTTTAATATCTAACAAGCCTGTGCTCTTGTGCTCAAATTTAAGTGTGTTAGTTTGTAGTATAATTAATTAACAGACTTAAGCAGAATCAGCATGTTGTATAGGGCTGACATTGTTCTATGGTGATGGTTTATGACTGAAAATTAATATAACATCTATTTCATTTTTGAGATTGTAAAAAATCTGACTTTTCTTACAAAAACTCCTGAATTATTTTATGAACTTGCATTTAATTTTAATGCACCAATCAATAGAAGCTTCACATTTATTGACAGGAATTTCTTGTCTACTGCTGTTTATCATGGTTGAAGAATATGAGATTTTATTGACCCAGTAAAAATTGGGGCATAAATCACTGCCCATATACATTCCTGCTGTATGCAGATGTACTACCCCTCTGGGGATTTTCCCATATGAAAATACTGTTGAAGCAAATTGTATAGTAGAAATGTGATGAATTCTGTGGAGCCCCTAATAATGTACAGTAACACTCTGAATTGTCTAGAAATGCAAAATGAGGGTTTTCTCTAAAGTTGCAACTTTGCATCTTTGTTATGCAGATTGAGAGGTAAGAATTGTAACAGTATGGCTAGGGAAGAATTATTTGATTATATCTGGGTCCTTCTGTCACTTTTGCCTCTTTATTTACTTGTATGAAACATCAGATTTAGCAACAGTGAAACTGGTGCAGTAGTGTGAATAGGGGCCAATTGGTGACATTTTACTTTTATTTGGATTTGGGCAAATAGCAGTTCACTTTTGCTGCTGAGTGATCATTCATTCATTCATTCATTCATTCATTCATTCATTCATTCATTCATTCATTCATTTCCTCCCCAGCCAAAGCCAGGCTCAGGGTGCGTAACATCATTTAAAACCATGCATCAGTAACATTAAAAACATTTAATAATAAGCCCTATAATTTAAGAACATTAAAATCCCGAGATGGCACCCAATTTTCATTGTGTTGACTGAGACAAAAAGGCAGATCCATACAACATATAACATAAAAGAAAGGTGGTAGGAAGGCCTGCAAATATAATACTTGCAGCTGCCCTCTACTTTAGGCCTGGTGGAATAGCTGTGTCTTACAGGTCCTGCAGAACTCTTTAAGGTCCTGCAGGGCCCTGATGTTACCAGACAGAGCATTCCATCAGGCCAGAGCCAGGACCGAGGACAGCCGCACACTCTTAGGGCTGGGTACCACAGGTAGATTATTATCAGATGATCGTAATGATCTTCTGGGGGAGTAGTCTTAAGTAGTCTAAAGTGCTGATTGGGGGCATAATGGTGAAATTATTTGGCTGCAAGTTAAGCCAGTTCGGAATGATATCCCATTATTCTGTTCCTCAAACTCTTTCAGTCTGGGCCTCTTTTCTAAACTCAGTTTCAGAGGGTAACCATGTTGGTCTGCAGTAGAACAGCTAGATTTGGGTCTAGTAGCACCTTAGGGACCATCAAGATTTTTGGGGTATGAGCTTTCAAGACTCAGAGCTTGGTATCTGATGAAGGAGGCTTTGACTCAAAAGCTTCCTGCCCTGCCAACCTTGCCCAAGCCATGTGTTCTGCAAGTGAGGTTGCAGCGATCCTTGCATCATCATGTCATGGCAGAAAACCAACACTACAATTAGAAGAGGAACAGAAGGGGATATCTTTTAATAGCTCCTCCCAGAACCATGCAGAGGGAAACATAATTGCAGAGGGAAATGTGTATTAGCTCTTGCTAAATCAGACTGAGACAGTTGTGGGACAATTTTCCTCACAGAACAATGTGAAGAAATGTTTTATTTCTCCTCAGTGAAGATTCTCTGATAGGGACCATTCAATCCACCTGTTTCTAAACTGGTTAGTAAAGGAAGCTCCATCTGCTCAAAGAGTCTCTCTTTCCCTGGAACTGTGTTTGAACAGGCCTAGCTTTGGTTCATTCTTTTGTGGTCTTTCAGCATCTTTGAGACTTTTAGTGCGTGCTGGCAGTTTTTCATGCATTGTCATGTGATGGTTGTTGGAAATTAAATGGTGAGTCAAAATGAAAGCAGCGAAAAGGTGATATCATAAAGGCTAAACTTTATCTCATGAATGGAAAAACAATATTTGCCCAAGTTTATAAACTGGACAGTATATGATGAGGAAGGGAAGATAATGAAGATAGAGAAAGCAAAACTTTAATTTCTTAAGCCTCTGCGCAATATGCTGGTCTATCCATTGGATGTGTGCTGCTTCTGTTTTACATTTTAGAAATTTAATATGCCAATATTTAATTCTTGGATGTATTACGCAACAAAATGCAGCCACTCAAATAAAGCAAATCTTGTGGTTGAAAAAATTGAGCCATTTATTTAAAAACATCCATTTTGCCTATAATTTGGGGGGAAAGTTGTACATTCTCTTTTTCTGTTGCCATAACTCACTTTCTGTTCACATGGTCTATGTACAAAATGTATAATTCTTATCACTCTTTCTTTTTAGCTTCATCGTGTACAAATACAAATTATATTAATCTCCTATACCAGTGGTTTCTCTTTTGAGAAATGAGTATTTGCTGAAGCTAGCTTTTCACGCAAGTCTGAATTGACAGTCATTCTGCTCGCCCAGCTCAGCTTACACATGTAGATTTGACTTTGTCCATTACACATTGGTTGTTCTGTAATACCATTTGTTTTCAGTTTCAATCCCTCCCTTCCTCCAGGGAGCTTAAGATGGCATGCATGGTTCTCCTTTCCTCCTTTTTATTTTTGCAGCAGCCCTGTCAGGGAACTGAGGCAGAGAGAGTTGACCCAAGGTCAACCAGTCATCATCGCAGCAGAAATGGGGATTTGAACATGGGTCTCCCAGATCCTCCTCTGACACTCTAACCTAGTGGTCCCCAACCCTTTTGAGCATGCTGGCACCTTTGGAATTCTGACATAAGATGGTTGCAACTATAAAATGGCTGCCTCAGGAGGCGGAGCCAACTACAAAATGTCAGGGATTGAAGTTATGATTAACTCTAATAGTAAGGCTTCAATATTTCAGGCAGAAGCTCTGTTTAACAGGATGCCTTTTAAAATGAACATTTTAACAAAACTTCTGGCATACGCAAATGGTATCACAGTGAAGATCCTTGTGTTGTGGTGGCAGCTGTAGTTGAAGCAACTTTAAAAATATCTGCACAGCCAATCATATCTTCAGTCAGAAGACCTACTAGGCAAAAACCCAGCCTGCCCCAACTGCTTTCTCAAAACGACTGGAGGGTGCCAGTAAAGGTGTCGGCAGGTGCCACGTGAGGGGACCCCTGATCTAACCACTATAGTATTCTGAAGGAGGAGAAGAGAGTCAAGAGAAAGGAACTGAACATACTGAACATGTCTGGATTACTAGTTCTTCCCATGCTATTCTGAAAAAGGCACATGCTGATGTAATGCATATGGTTATCCTCAGATGCTTATGGGCAGCTTTCCACAATAGTTTGTCTACTCTCAGTTCTGTTTTAAGCATCCTTTGTAGAATAGAAGGGGAGGATGATACTTAGCTTTCAGACTAGTAGAAGTTTGCTAAAGGAGCTAGCTGTGAAGAAGAAACACCTCCCCCACCCAAGGCAGATAAAGGAAGTGTCTGCCTGCAGTTGAGATTAAGAGAAAGGGAGGATGTGAGAAATATGTTCATTGCTTTCATAAATATTGGCACATTCCTCTCCTAATATCCACAGGAAAACATCCCCTTTTTCTTGAAGCTTGATTATAGATTTTTATGTGATGGCTACAAGGCATGCCCCCATGGATTTCAGTACCTTTGGCTGGTAATCCTTTTATTTTATGCTGTCCCTTGTTGTAACTATTTGCATAAAACTGCATTTTGATAAACAAGAACCATATGTAAGGAAGGAAAGTACAACTTCTTTTCTCAGCCTTTTCTGACTGTTAATCTGCTAGAACAAATCTGTTCCTTTTTCGCAGTGTGTTAAACCCTGTGCAGTTTCTCTTCTTGGGCAAATCTGTCACATTTCATAACGGGATTTTGGTAAGCAAAATAAAACACACCTTCCAACTCCATTGAAAAATTGGAAACATGGAGCTTATTTTGGCAAAGATTATGAGGAAAATGAGGGGGAAAACAAGCTAAAATATATAAGTTATCCCTCCCAAACCGAAAAAATTGTCACAAGCAGTATACATTAGATTTACTTATAGTTACAGACTATTTGTGCACCTGGCTTTAGAAAGAAAGAAAGATTATTCAAATAGACTTTATTCTCCTGGAATTGAATTTTTGCCACTGTGGTGACTTCAAAAAGTCGTCTGTAGCTTTGAATAACAATAGATCGAGCAACCTTCTGTCTCATTCTCATAGGCAATATGAAACATACCTGTTTATTTTAAAACCATTATTTCCTGTTAGCTGCAGAGGCCCTGTGCAGACAGAATTCTGCCAGTATCTTAACTTTTATGCCCCCTCTCCCTTCCTCTTCCCCTCTTCTGTATGAATTCTCTCCTCCCTTCTCTTGTCAGTGTTAATCATAGTGTGATGTTATGTCTGCACCGGCTCCTGAGCCAGAGTTAACAGAAGATTCTTATCTTCTCAAAAGAACAGAACAAAATATTAGCTGTGTTGCAACTAATACTGATGTTTAAAAACTATTAAGATATGCATTTCTGTTACAGCTGTAATATGTGGAACAAAGTAGGATAGAAGCAAAACTGTAAACATGTAAAGAAGATTTCATGACCTAACATTAGTTCTAAACATAGGATTGCATTATAAGAACTGGAAGTTGGCAGCCCCGCAGTCAGAAAATATGGTACAACTTGGAAAGGTACTTCTGCACTCCAGGGATTCTCCGTTTCTTTCGTTGCCACTGTGTATGGGGAGACATACATGTTCATGACAGAGCTTCCACATGTGGAGTTCTCAGTGTACTTTTTCCAGTCTTTCCCCCCACCCCCCAGCTTTTGCTTTCCCATGTGTGCTCTACAGTGACTCCACATTGGCTCTGGAGATATGACTGTCATGGCTGCCATGGTGACTCATTCCCACTTTTTTTTATTCTTCATGCATGCTCTATTAACACTTAGAATGGAAATAGATTGCAACAGGGGCAAGAGATTATATAGTGCTGTAGCACTATAACAACTGCCAGCGTGGTGTAGTGGTTAAGAGCGGTGGTTTGGAGCGGTGGACTCTGATCTGGAGAATCAGCTTTGATTCCCCACTCCTCCACATGAGCAGCGGAGGCTAATCTGGTGAACTGGATTTGTTTCCCCTCTCCTACACACAAAGCCAGCTGGGTGACCTTAGGCTAGTCACTCTCTCATCCCCACCTACCTCACAGGGTGTCTGTTGTGGGGAGGAGAAGGGAAGGTGATTGTAAGCCGGTTTGATTCTTCCTTAAGTGGTAGAAAAAGTCGGCATATAGAAAGAAGGAAAGAAGGAAAGAAAGAAAGAAAGCTCCCAAAAAGTCTGCTGGTGGCATGGCAGGAAAACAGTGGCATCTACATGGAACTGAAAATGAGAAAAGGGCGCTGATATGGGTGGGACCTTTTGTGGCCTAGGAAAATGTGCACCATTTCTTCCAGCTGGTGTTCTAACTCCCTTGGGCTGCATTTTTGACTGATTTGGGAGGGAGTGTATTGACGATGGGGAAACTTTGGAATCAATACAATTACTGCACACCATTGTGTGGAAGCTCCCCCACCCACCCAGAAAAAAAGTATTCTTGTTTGGACCCATCCCTGCTTTGGCTGTAAAATGGCCAGTAGGTTCAGATCCCCCCCCCCAAAAAAAAAAGAATCCCGCTGTGGGGCTGGCAGGGGCTGGTGATGTATTTCAAAAAAATACACCTCAGCCAGTTACAAAGCAGCGTTATTGCGGGGAGGGACTCACACATGGTTCAGAAGCTCCACATTTTTGCTGGGGATGCATAATTGATCACAAGGTACTCCTGGAATTTCTTCGGGGCAAAAAGCCCCTGTGCTAAGTGTTTTGAGAATTCGACTGCAAACACTGTGCAGTTAGAGAGCAGCAGATCCAGCACAAATAGACCAGGCATAAAAGGCCTGTGTAATATATTTAAGACAAGCTGCATTTGCTTCTCTTTGTATGCTGATATGTGCTTTGCTGGGATTCACATTGCCCTTTCTGGCACTCTCTTTGCACTTCACATTATCTTTATGGTGATGCCCCATGCAAGCATTTTGCCTTGACATACCAAAACAAGTCTTGATTTTGACTCTTCCATTAAGAAGCATGGTCTAAATAACAGTTGACACCTGCAGCTGCGATTCCCCCCACCGAACATCTCTACAACTTAATCCAAGTTATCAAGACCTTAGAACCCACAATGAGATTCAGGTTTTAAAAGTATTTAGTACATATTCAGACTTATAAAAGATATAGTATTAACACAACTAAAGGGCCATGAAACAAAAACTCAAAGCTGGAGGCAGAGGACTCCATTGTGAAGCATAATTTGATTTTTAAAAGCAATGTGGAATGAAACAAATAGCTGATGATTCTATGCTGAAACAAATAGGGAATGTCAGAGTCATAGCAAACAGTTAATAGACTGTCCATTTTTAAAATATATATATATATATATTCTATTGCTTTTATCTTAAATATATATTGTTTTATTGGCGTATGCTGCATTCATTACACACTCACACACACACCTTGAAGACTTTTGCTGAACATTCAATTTATTCTGAATAACACTCACACTGAGTAACACTCACACACATTTAGATATTAAGAAATTACATATCTGATTTTCAGTCATGTTTTCAGTAATTTGCCACCACCACCGGCTGTGAATTAGGTTAATCTTTAAAATCTGGCCACAAGTAACTCCAATGGGTGCTATAAGGAGATTGGGAACTGTATACATGTTCCAAAAATAAAAGTGAAACACTGATCTCATAATAAAGTTTTAAAATCTACATTGGTTATTATTTGTATTCTATGTTTACCTATTTTAAGGATTTGTCCAGATTAGTACAAATAGATATTGAAAATTGCCATGTTATATTAAACATAAGCAGGAAAGGGTGGGTAACATTTGGTATCCTAAGTACACAGGTGGAAGTTAAGTTTCTCTGAAATAAATAGGGAGGTTACAGGAAATGGTTTGGTGCTGGCTGTTTAAGAATCCCTAGTCAATCTACACCACAGGTTTCAAAGAGAGGTAAGCATCCTCTTCTGTGTGTGACTTATGTCACATGTGAGAAGTAGAGGGGAAAGTTTTCAATGGTTGTCTGTGTTTAATATATTAATTTACAATAGATCTATACTGGCTTTCAGTTTTTAAAGACTTACAGTATAGTTTACAAATTAATTTTAAACAATAAAAGCCAATAATTGGTTAGACAGCAACGCTGCCTAAAAAAAAAAAGTATAGCTTGTAGGAACCTGAAATCAACAGTATCATACACAATCAAATTTAGGGGACTAGACTCCAGATTGCCTGCTCAGCTATGTAGATAAATTGTAATCTGTCTCTGAAAAGAAGCAAGTAAAGGAGACTGTAAGTGCAATCCTGTGCAGAGTTAGCACTGCTCATCTTCCGAGTGGTTTGTCCACAGTGTTGGGGTAACTACTGAAAAGGCCTTTGCAGGGCCTCACTGACGGAAGGACTCACATGAAAGTAGTCACTCCCTGAGGTACTCTGGATCCAGAGTATTCGAGGCTTTAAAGGTAAAAACTAGCACCTTGAAATGTACCTGGAAGCATATAGGAATGCAATATAGCTTTTCGAACACCCATATAATATTCTCTCCTGGCAAAAGAGGCAACTACTGGTTTCAGTAGTGGGTGTAGCTGGTGAATTAGCTGGATCTGATGAAAGGTGCTCTGTTCTTGGCTGTCTGATGTTCTAGTAGCAACATTAATTCCAGGGGAAGCTCAGTGGAAGAGCTGTTGTTTTGCATGCAGAAGGTTTCAGGTTCAATTCTTGGCATCTCCAATTACAAGGACCAAGCAGCAGGTAGTGGGAGAGTCGCTGACAGTCTGAGTAGACAGTACTGACCTTGATGGACCAATGGTCTGATTCAGTATGAGGCCCAGACAGTGGCTGAGTTCCTTCAGCAGAGTTTATTCCCATCCAGAACTGGTATTTGTACTCCTGGCTAGGACTCCCATTGTTATCATATCCGTCTTGTCTAGGTTAATTCAGTCTCATCCCGTCTGGAACCTTCGTGGCCTTACCTAGGTGGTGTGAAAAGGAGAAAGAGAGCTGTGTATCACTACTATACTAAAGGCATACACGAAGCCCAGCAGTCTCACCTGTGTTGTATGAAAGGATTTCCTAGAGCAATGAAATTTTTACCGGTGTTGGGATGAGATTGTGTGGCCTGGAAGAATAACATCTCAGCTTGACACTCCCTGCTGAAGTTTCCTGGAGACTGTTCCTGAATCTTTAATCATGGGGTGCACAACATGCAAAGTATATGCCCTGCTGCTCATTGCCCTGGCACCCATAATCTGCCCTCTGCCCTGAGACTGGCAACTGGGAAGCCACAACGTTAGCTCTGTGGAGAGGCACCACCAGTCAGTGGAGTCAAGTTGTTGTGGCAAGACATTGCCCAGGAGTGGGGGGTGGCAACAAAGAATGTCCTCCCAGCTAAGAGCATAGTTAAGAGATGACATTCTGAAATGCACTCCTATGCCATCTAAAAACCTTCTGTTGTGCCCCTACTTTGGATGCAGCAGAACTTTCTTCTGCATGGGGCGGGGGCGTTGCATTCAGAATGCCGCTTCCCAGATGAGAGAGAGGTGGCACTCTGAAATCTGTCTCCTACGCCGAGCTGGAAAACTTCCTCTACATCCTGCTTAGGATGCACCAGAAATTTCCCAGGTGGCTGTGGGAAAGTTCAGAACACTGCCTCCCGTCTAAGAGAGTGGCTGCATTCTGACCCCCCTAATTGGGCAGTTTCTCTGCTGCATTCAATGGGCTTATAAATGCAAATTTATATCTCTGGGATGCAATGGGGAAATTTCCCCTGAGGGTGTGTGCGTACGTCAGAATAGCAACTTTCAGACCTGGGAGCAGCTGAGAGTCAGCGTTCTGCAGTATTCTGACCTCCCCCAAGGGAATGCTCTCCATTGCATTTCAGGTGCTTGTGTTTGAATGCAATGGGGGAATTTTCTATGGGGTATGTGTTTCAGAACGGCACCTTTCAGCCAAGAGAACAACTGAAAGGCAGCATTCTGACCTCCCCAAACAGTTACGTGGGTCTTAAGGTGGTCCACTTATGGCCAAACTAGATAACACGGCATCCCTGAGTATGCTGCTGCTATCACCATTTTACCACTGGAGTTCCCTCATTTTACGAATACCATGGGGACCTGATCCATCTTGGGACTTTGGCAGGAGGAGGAGCTTCTGTACCCTCCCACACTTTCAGGAGCCCAGACAGGGAGCCTTTCCTCCTCAGATGTCACAGTCCCAGCAGGATCAGGTCCCTGCGGTGTTTGTAAAATGAGGGGACACCATATCATTGAGTCTGGCCCTTAGTTTAAGCCAAGATCCCTTATAGCCCTCTCAGTTGTTTGACTTGTACACACCTGCTTTAATTGCTCCAAGGGTCTTGCCTTTTCTTCATCTTGGTTCACTTGAGAGCTTCCCAAAGGCACTGGATTGACCACTGATGGAGACATGGAATAGATGAACCGTTAGTTGTTTCTTCACAGTAGTTCTTACATTCTTGTGCATTTGCAGATTTCTTGTGCATTGGCACATTAGAGTGTTAAAAAGAATAGGCACCATTTTCCAGGGGAGGATCTGGCAGCCCAACTCCTCATCCTCAAATTTCACTTTTCTATGTTAAATAGAGAGGCAGCATTCTTTTTCAGGTGCTGAAAAGCATATTATTCCTACCAGTGACTTTAAAGGAATTTTAAAAGCATATGTTACTGATTTTTGGTTCTCAATACAAGTAATAGTTGGTGATAACTGACAGTAATCCTGATTGCTTGCTAAAAGCTCAGACATTAGAACCAGCATTGAGAACCGGAGCAGCTGGCATGCACATTGGTTTTCAATTTGCTTGCTGCCAAATCTGAGTACCACAGGTATTACGTTTCTTTAGATGTTAAAATCCCTGTTGGAATCTAGTACTTCTTTTTCATTTTTCATTGCTATCTTCTTTTTCATTTTTCATTGCTATCTTGAAGTTTGAAAGAGCAGAATACTAGGCTTGTAGGATTTTAACTCCTATATTTGAGGAAACAAATGAAAGAAATTACTGCAGCAAATCTTAAGAAACCAAAGGAAGAAGAAGAAACATATATATTTAATGTGATGTGTAATTTTTGTTTAGTTCGTAGCTTGACAAAATATATGTGATTTATCCAACCAAATACTTTCACCATGAAGAAACCTACATGGTTGTACTATTGTAGAACTTTTAATCATGCGACTGAAGGGGAACTCATCAGTCAGGGCATCTTTTACACCAGTGTACATCTTCCTTATCTCGGAATAACAGTCTAATTTAAGCTTTAGTGATTGCACCAGAGAAATACACATTAAGGCTACAAGCTTTTGATGCTGTTGGTGTGACCAAGGGCAAACACACTTGTATGTGATAGGAAGGGCAAGCTCTACTTGATGGAAACTCTCAGAAAAGCTGCATGCTAGAGGGTCATGAAATGCGGGGGCCGCAGTAGTATCTTCTAAAAGTGTATGGAGTTCAGATAAGTAGCCAGTTCAAAGAAGACAGATAGATGGTCTTTTTGATATACTAAAAGAGGGCTAGTTCTGCCAGCCATGACACACTATTCTGTGCAGAGGAATCAAGTACAGAGAATATGGTTATCTGATGTTCTAATGGAAAAGAGGACTTCTTTTTCTTAACCTCAGTGCTGTGTTTCATTTTGGCTTTCTGGAGCTAAGAGGCATAGCAGAGGCCTTCAGAAGAAGCAGTGCAAGAACTAGGGTTATACATACAGGCCAGTAAGTAGTCGTTTGTCATATATAATCCCCAGACTTATTATTACAAAATTTGTTCTCTTCCTTTGATTTAGAAGCCTTCCTGCTGTGTTCCGTCCATCCACTGCTCCCCGCCCCCCACACCCATTGCTTGCAGCCTAGGAACTTGGCCACAAATCACTTGAGACACGCCCTTTAGGAAGCATTTCATTAAAACAATTATATATCAAATTGTGTTCCTCTCTCAAAGGGCTTTCATGCCACTGCCCATGTCATATTTATCTAGGAAGATATCCCCCTTTGTTTTCTCATGCCTGTAAAAAAGGAGCAGGCATCGGGCAGAGTCATTAATGCAGTCGGCACTCAGGGTCCTTGCCAGCCATTTTTCACAACACAGGGCTGTTTCCTTTACTAAATGTCATGTGTCTTATGTAAGCATTCTTCAGGAAGCCGCATTAAGGGGGGGGGGGTAAACGTTGTAAAAATGTTCAGTTCTGTGGAAGAGCAGTTTGTTGTTGGTTTTTTTTTTTTTTTTTAATCACACAGTGAAAATGTCTGAGCCCCAGCTGTGTTGGAGAGAAAGAGTATCCATTTAACTTTCTTTTCCTTCAATCTTTTGCCACCTCCAAGGTAACAATTTTCTTTTGAAAGCCACGCTTTCCCCCATCAGCGTTTGACCATGGGGGTGGTGGGCCAGCGACTGCGTACATGAAAGGGTTCAGGAGGACAGAGGTGTGTCATGTGAAGAGAACGTGTCCAAGAATGTTTCTTGTTCAAATGGGATTAAATGGAGGAAGGCGGTGATTGTTTTTCATGTGATGGAAATCCAAATGAATTTAATTAAAAATAAATCCTCACCCCTCTGCATGCAAGCCCCAGCAGTCGTAATCTCCTAATTTCATAGTTAAAGTCATAGATGTTTCCAACTCTCATGTTCCTGAGGTACATGTCAGTGCTTGAAAGAATGCAAAGAAATAAGCCATCTCTTGCTGCATCTCTGCTATCCATTGGGCAGGATTGTGTACACATAAAAGAATCTATTCAAGGCAAAAGCTGAAACCTGTGGCAAACAGTTAAAATTTGAATGCATTTTCTTAGCTTGTATAATGTATTCTGCCTCTGCTAGTCATAGTGAGTGACAGCAAGTTGTGCAGGTTAGTGAAATCTAGCTCCTGATGCTTGGAAATCTTTTAGAGCCCTGTTCTCACTTTCTTCAGGCATTTTCCATACAGTCTATCTTTGAGGGCATAAGAGTAATACATTTGCTTTAACACCGCCTCCCCCAAAACAGTAGTTTAGGTTCTGACAATGTCAAATTTTGCAGCCAGTAACAAATTCAGCTGGCTTTTCTGCATTTTCACAGGATTGAAAGTTATAAAAAGCCCTACCGTAGGTCCCCTCTAGGCACTACCATTTTGTGTTTCGTGGAGGCTCCCAAGCCATTCGGTAGATGCTCGATTTGCAAAATTCTTTTACATTTGGTATCAAAAAGATATCATGTTCATCTAAAGGGAGGTCAACTGATCCTTCCCAACTGATCTAGGCTTCTGTTCTGGCACCGCCTTGATCTGAATCCATGGTCTCCACTGCATCTGTTTTGGCCCTGACATCTTTATAGTGGGAAATACTGGGGATTGAAGCAGGGACCTTCTACATGCAGTGTGCATGCTATACTACTGGCTTCCTGCTGAGAACATTCAGCCCCCTACTAGTCTCCATCATGGGGAAAGGTCAGATATGATCTTGACAACACCAGAGGAGGTAAATTACTATGAATAAACTTCAGAGCATATTCTGGCTGCTGTAGACTGGACTGGCCTTTTAATGTACCAGGAAAGTTCCCAGTGGGCTGCTGCCCTGTGTGGCAACTGGGTGAGGGGCCGAGCCGTTGTGATGCCAGCAACATCACAGGGGCAACTTGGCTATGACCTGGCCTGTATCAATGACAACAACAATTGTAGCTTGCCCATCGGATGAGCTTATACTCACTGTTATCCTTTCCACATCCTCCGTCTGAGCTGAGCAGTGCTGAGCTGAGCACTTCCACCTCCGTGTAGGGGCTGCTTAGCTCACTTGCTACAGGGCGGTTTGAAGTCCCACTCCACCGCTGAATGCAGCAGTTTTTCTAAAGTGAAGAGGGATTGTCCGGGTTTGGTTTGTGCCTGGGAGTGCAATGTATGCCACTTTGAGTTCTGTAGCAGAAACGAGGGATATGAATGCAGTAAATAAATTACTGTGTCATATCAGCAGGTAAGTCAAAATGCCTCCCTGCTTCCCAACTAGCAGAAAAAAACCACAGGGCTGTCACACCGCACAAACAAAATGCTGCCCGATTAGGCATGCAGATGTCATGCTGAAGCCTATGTTGGGTTTTAGGGATTTTTTGCTGTCAAGTCACATCTGACTTATGGCGACCCCTCTGGTGGTGTTTTCAAGGCAAGAGGCGTTTGGAGGTGGTTTGCCATTGCCTTCCTCCACGTGATAACCCTGGTATTCCTTGGAGGTTTCCCATCCAAATACTTGCTAGAGTCAACCCTGCTTAGCTTCTGAGATGTAACAAGATCATGCTAGCCTGGGCTATCCAGGTAAGGGCTGTGTTAGTTTACAAGAGCTGTAAGGACCAGTGATGTCACATGGGCAAAATGTGACGCCTCCTTCACTGCATTATGCTTGTACGTGTACCTTGAATTGCCATGAATGTGGCAAGTGTGGAGATGGACTTCCTTTTCCTCTCCTATCACATTGGGATATAATTGGTCCCTTAATATTTATACTTGCCCCACCACCTTTCATTGCAGAGGGCGTGCTCCAGAAGCCTTTTAAGGGATGCAAATCACAGCACGACTCATCTGTGTGAGCTGGCTGACATTACAAATGGCATTTTTCTCCAGACTCTGCTGCAAAGTGTTCAAGCACAGCAGCATTGTTTTTTTCTGAATCAGAGCAGTTACTGTTTATAGAGGAGCCGTCAAGAGCAAGTGTGGAACTTGAATCATTATCATTTGTAAACAAAATTGTCAAGCCAAAAGAAAAGCGCAATGTGTGTAACTGAAAGTGAAAGCCGGGTTCTCACATGACAGGTCAGCGCTCCTTTGTTTCTCCACCATTATTGAGAATTCTGAAATCTTTTTAGCTTGTCTCAGTCATGGTGTACTTGATCAATCTAAGTGGCATTTCTACAATGGGTGCACAAATAAACAGCAATGCAACCTGTACTGCAACCTGGCTTTTTGTTTCTACTGCATCGGCAGATTTTGGATACCGGAAATATTTTCTAAGGTTATTTTTTTAGGTTCTGCAAGCAGCTATGCCTTGACCTGGATGGCCTAGGCTAGGTTGATTTCAAAAGTTAATCAGGGTTAGCCCTGGTTAGTACTTGAATGGGAGACCACTATGCTAGCTAGACAAATTAACGAGTGGAGTGATGTTAAAATATGGTGACAAACAGGCTGGTAAGGGTGAAGTGCTGGGATTTTGTCATCTATCCAGGGACAGGCAAAATCTGGTTCATGCACTGAACGGTGGCGCTCAGACTAGACCACATTGTTTGACACTCAGGGCTGGTTTTCTGCCCAGCAAATGAGGTGTGTCCCTGGAGGATGGGGGAACGTTCCCTCTTGTGCATTCCCAGTAGTCAGCCCTCATTAAGGGGAATGGTATTTTGTGGGTGGAGCCTGCAGACAACAGGTTTGGGGGAGGGGAAAGAGCTCAGCAGGGTACAGTGCCATACAGTCCACTCTCCAAAGCAGCCATTTGCCCCAGGGGAACTGTTTTCTGTCATCTGCAGATCAGTTGTAATTCTGGGAGATCTCCAGGCCCACATGGAGGCTGGCAAGCATGGCTGTAGTCCATGCATCTCTGATCTCTTGTGACCTGTCCCTCCTCCCACTGTTTTGTAATTGATTAAAGAAATTTCACATCACTATCCTCTGAGCCACAGAGCGTTACTTTCAAACAATTGTATCTTGGGGGTGTTTTTTCTGATAAGGTTCATAGCTTTTGTGAAAACTCCCTTTGAAAAATTAAATTCTGTTCCTGATAATCTAGTGAGTAAAATTTGATCTCATTAGACTCAGGAAGTGTGTTAGACTCCCTATTGTCACAGTGGTAAAAGAATTCATACTTTAAAATTGTAAGGCTTGATGTTTAGGCAGTGAAATACAAAGTTAAAAAGCAAAAACAAAGTTAAAAAGCAATTAACTAACTGTATTTCTTCATTGTGCATGGGCTACCAATGAACCTTTGTGGCAACGGAAGTCATTAGCAGTAATGTGTTGCAAATGAGCCATGCTACATCTTGCCTCATGACAATCCAGTGCATCATTTGCTGTTAGATTGCTATTAGTTGCCATAGGTTTAACCTGTATTTTAAAGTAACTGCTAGGTTACCGTGGCGCAGAGTGGTAAGCTGCAGTACTGCAGTCCAAGCTCTGCTCACGACCTGAGTTTGATCCCAACGGAAGTCGGGTTCAGGTAGCCGGCTCAAGGTTGACTCAGCCTTCCGTCCTTCTGAGGTCGGTAAAATGAGTACCCAGCTTGCTGGGGGTAAAGGGAAGATGACTGGGGAAGGCACTGGCAAACACCCTGTAAAACAAAGTCTGCCTAGTAAACGTTGGGATGTGACATCACCCCATGGGTCAGGAATGACTCGGTGCTTGCACAGGGGACCTTTACCTTTTTTTTTAGGTTACCACATATGGAGTTAGACTGATGACCAGTTGTTAATTCCTGCTTATGTGGTCATCTCAAGATTACAGTCCTCAGCATACCTGTGCATGTTCCATCTGTGCAAAGAAATATTTTTGAAATGGTCCTTCCACTCTCTGTTCTCTGAAACTGAAGAACTGGCTCCTTGCTCAGTTTGCCACACAGGGTACTGTTGTTTAGCTCATGGTTCAAAATATGCCTCTACACTTTCAAGCGAGAAATCTAGCAAGTCTTCTGATCTTTGTACCTTTACTTTCATCTAGACATTTCCAACTGTGTTCTGTGCATCAGTTTCTAAAGGTTTGCATTACTAATAAGGGACTTTTATGCTTGGCTGTTTCCCTTGTGGTCACCCCTCCAAAGACTTTGGGTCTTTGTCTTGATTATGTATGCTGTTTCTGACTGTCAGAGGTCGTCTCGCTCTCCCCCTGCATCTCCCCACATTTTGCCTGCGTTTTCAGAGACCTATTTTATCTCAAATTTGAAAACGTGGGCAAAACGTGGGAAAATGCAGGGGGAGAGCAAGGTGACCTCTGACGGTCGGAAATGGCATGCATAATAAAACAAAGACCCGAAGTCGTTGGAGGGGTGACCGCGGGGGAAACAGCCAAGCATAAAAGGCCAAGGAGGGCTGTGTGGCCACTTCTGAAAATGTGTTTCTGTTACAATATATCTCAAGGTCAATATTTTTTACTCTTGCTCTAGTAACTCTTCAGTTTTATTTATTGTTTATTTCTTGTTATGTAGTTATCTTTTTTTGTCCTAACCTGTTATTGCTTCTGTAGTCCAGGTAGATCTTTTGTAGTCATTACAACTCCATTGTATGCATGATTCCTTCGAAGCAAAGGGAATTAGTTCCTAGTAAATGTGGTTAGGATCGCAGCCTTAATTCGTAAGATTTATTTTAGGCATGGAATATTGATCTGCAGTAACCTTGTAAAATCTTTCATGCTTAATCGAACACCTTAGAGCTGCTTCATATTTAATACAGTACCTGGATTTCAGCAGTGATTGTCATGATGAGTAACAAAAGACTAATGGGGGCATGACTGGGGCACCATAGTTACCGTGGCTTCCTGATGCTTACCCACAGTTTATGTGGGTGTGTGTCTTTGCTTTTTAAAGTGACAGTCCTTTTTGTTTTGCCAACTATTGAACTTTGGTGTTTTCTTGGCCAACTGTATAACAATAGTCTCTAATCAGTTCTGAAATTATTTGTCATGTGATGTTCATTAACCAATTATTAAAGCATCATTACAACATTATGGGAGTCCATGACTTCTGTGTTTTAAAATGTAGCAGCTGTCCACTTTCTGATTACTATGAACATACTTTAAAAGTGAGAAATACCCACTTTTAATTTTGTGCAGTAATTCAGCAATGAACTTAGTAGTTCATTATTGTCTCTCAGCAGTGTATCCCCGTTCATAATAAGTCTGAAATTTCACCCGGGTGTTTAGTATCATCACAGACTGAAGATGGAATTACAACTTTAATTTAGGTAATTTAACTCAAGTGCCTTTCTGCTGCTAGAATTCCTGGAAGTGGTTGTAACAATTGTGGGTATGTTGTAGTGATATAATTTTGGAACCCTCTGTGTTCCTATACTCTAAGCCTAAACTACTCAATTTAATTTCCAGGTGAATATGCTTTTTCTTACAGCCCTACTGTAAGAACAACACTTCAGTGAACATCTGCTTAATTCACTGGGGGCTGAAGAACATTCTTCAGGAATATCCATACTTCTGCTGAGTGTGAGGATTTGAGTTCTAAAAGTACTACTATTTTTGAGTTCTGCATTAGGTGTTCACTAGCCATTGTGTGTGTGAATTTGTGGGTGTTATTGAAGACTGAAAGTTAACCTACCCTTTTCCCCAACGCCATTTCTAGTAGGTCAGAGATGAAATGAAGTAAGGGTACCCTGCATGTACTAAAATACATTTATTTTACTCTTCTCCCCACACTATCCAAGGATAGTATGCTGGTAGTTTTCAGAGAATTTCTGGGGCAGTGCTACCACAAATTATCTCTGTTGTAAAAGTTCAAATCCCAGAAAACTGAAGGTGATTATATCCTGATGGAGATGACATAGGTGGTTGACATGGTCACCTTGAGATACTCTTGGTGTTCCTCCTGAGCCCATACTGCTCCTTGGTTTATTGGGGAGCAGAGAGAAATGAAGTGGCCAGCAGACTACAGCGCAAATGGAGAAAGTCATACCATGACTGTGACCTTCAAAGGCAAGGCTTGCTGTTTTCTGCTGGTGTGGATAGTGAAGTGTGTGTACTCCTTTGCGATCACTGCATCTGTGCAGGCACAGACTTGTGGTTTTAGCAGATTGGTCCCAGAATGTCATGAGAGTGCAGTCTTGTCATAGTTCAGATGAAATTCAGTTATTGTAGCCTGAGGATACGGGCAAGTTGCTAGGGGAAGTGGAGCCTATGATCGACCCTTGCCTTTCTTAGCTTATTGTACCTGAACAAAGGTGATTGCCTCTCTGGATCCTTGGAGCAGTAAGTATGATCCTTTAAAAATCCTCTCTTTGGCCTTTCAAAACTCATATTCCTGGGCATTGCTGTTCTGGTAGATGTATATTTTAAAAGGTTTGCATCCTTTTCGCTAAAAATAATTCACAAAGTATTTTACAAAAACTAAAAAACGTTAGTTCTTCTGGGGTTTGGAGCTTGCTGGTTATTGCAGCAACCTTGTCTTGTCTTAATCTGTAAGAGCTGAGCTGGGCGTGGGATTTCCCCCTCCTCTACAGGCTTCTGATAGTCACGCAGTCCTCCTGCGCTCAGCAGGAGTAGGGCCACATGAATTTCTTGGAGGTGGGGAAAGTCCCAGCTTATGTATTGGTGGTCATACAGAGAAGATGTTGGTTGCAGTAGTGTCAAAGTTAGAGAAACAATACTGAAGTAGTTTAGAGAGTTCTGCTAAAAATCAAAATACTGTTGAAGATGTTGGCACAGTGCATTTATTAAAACTGGGGCCTTATTTTGGACTTGAGTAATGTAGTTTTTACTACCCTTCCTAATTTAAAAAAATGAAGACTATTGTATTTCTTTTTTTCTTTTTCTTTTTTTATGTGTGAAGAAATTATAGTCTCCTTGATAGAGGAGACTTTACAAAATGGTTTTGCAGATTCTAATGTCATAGTTTCACAACTAGAAATCCGGAGAATTTTTTGCTAGAATCCTGGGTGTTTATTAGCTCTGGTCCCCCTCCTCTTCTATCTATGCAAAGGCAAACTCAGGAGCTGCATTGAGGGGCTGAGAGGAAACAGACCCACTGAGAGGTCATCACACTGCCTGAGGCTACCTAAGACCACTATGAAATCCATCAGTACTCTCACACAAATGTTCCTCTAGCTTAGTTTGAACAGCATATTCGGCTTTTTTTAGGGCCCCCCGACTGACTTTAAGCCCTCCATTGCATACCTGAACAGCCAGATCCCCACTTCCATCTGGATGGCAGATGTGAGACCATTTTCTTAACTACCAGTTCTGTTATGTTTCACTTCATCAGTCTTTGTTACTTAAATGGCAGTGGAAGGGGATTTCAGCTTGTGCTGAGTTTCACTTTGTGGTGGGGATTAGAATCTTGTTCAGTTATTTAAAAACACTGAAAAAAGGTGTGAAATCATAAGTGTGAGGCAAGGGATGATACAGTCCTCCCCACATGGAGACTGTAAGACTGGTTGGCAAAATTTCTAAACCAAGTTCTGCTAGTAATCATAGCTCATGCCATCTCACCTGGAAGCCATTCTTTCTATCCATAAGAGCAGCACCAGAAGAAGAGTTGTTTTTTATGCCCCGCTTTTCTCTACTGTAAGGAGTCTGAAAGCGGCTTACAATTGCCTTCCCCCCCCCTCCTCCACAACAGGCACCTTGTGAGGTAGGTGGGGCTGAGAGAGTTCGGAGAGAGCTGTGACTAGCCCAAGGTCACACAGCTGGCTTCATGTGTAGGAGTGGGGAACTTGGTTCTCCAGATTGGATTCTGCCACTTTTAACCACTACACCACGCTAGCGAATAGCTGATGTTTCTCAACAGGGAGACTGTGGCTACAGTCCTAAGGACACTTTCTGGGGACTAAGCTCTATTATATAACATAGGACTTACTTCTGAGTAGACCGTCTTAGGATTTTTCCCTATGGCATTTTGTACATGTGTTAAGACTATTTTCTTCTTGTAGTGTTGTATAATTTCTGGAGTGGAGAAGGGAAAGTGTTTTAAAATTCAGGACCCCTCCCCCCAAAAATAGTCTCTGGCTATCTCAGGAGGAAAAGCCCACTTATTTTGCTCTTGCCTTGAAATAATAATGTTTCGATATTCTCATTTTGACGATGTTTGTACCTTGGCGGTGTTTGCCTCAGGTGTACTGTGTGAATGTGAGAAGTTATGTAATTGCAGTGTACCGTCACATAAAAATGACTAATGGCATAATTTGTGTTTTCAAAATACATAAACAGCTCCGCACGAGAAGGTGATACAGTAAGCTACTTCTATGAGACAAGGGTGTAGTGTTAGGGTAGAAGATGGAGATGGCTGATATTTCGCTTTAACGAGCTGGAGCTTACATATCTCTTTGAATAATGTATATTGTTTGCTTATATTCTTCCATATACATGAGCTATTTCACACCAAGATCTGGCAGTAATTGGAAGCTACCGTACTCTGGTATAACAAGATGTTACATGTTATTTTAAACAGCTGGCATTGTTAAAAGAGTGACTGTTGAACCTTTAAGCTAGCCTTGGGAATTCAGCACCGATTCTGACAGAATGGTTACCTCCTCAGGAATGCTTTCAGAATATTTCATAGACAAGGGTATAATCTTTTTGTAATAACTAAATAACCATGTTGACTTTCAGCTCCAGTGTATCTTTATTTTTATATATATATTTCTATGGGAAGGGCCCAGTATTGCTTCTTTGTTGAAGGCAGGGTTTTTTTGGTCAACACTAAACTTGTCAGACAACCATGAATAATATTGTTTAGGCCAGCGGTTCTCAACATTTCATATCTAACATCCCGCCCAATCACTGTGTTAGCCCACCGCAGTAGAAAGAAAAAGCTCACTTTTCGCAAGAAAGACGTTTATATACTTACAGGCTTTCTGTTATGATTAGCAGCATTCCAAAAGGTCGCATATGGATAATGCATGGTAGTTAGGGTTGGCAGGAGATGGCCTGTCATGTTTGCAGGTGGACATGGGGACTGAGAAGAACAAATTCTTACTGTTATGAAAACCCTGCAATTTCTAACGTTTCAGCAGCCACGGAGCTCTTGGCAGTGTCACTGCAGTGTCACAAGCTTTGCAAAAGAAATTAAAAGTTTATGCCAAGTCACACTACAGAATCGTAGGCCTTAGGTTACTTGTTGGCTGCCCAAAGAGGAGTTTGCATGCTAGTAAACACCATGTATTAAAATGCAGTGAACATTTTCCATAAAGTTGCAGAAGAACCCATTGACTGGTAAGGGTGGCTGAGTTTCACTCAGCTTGTGCTGAGTTTCACTTTGTGGTGGGGATTAGAATCTTGTTTGGTTATTTAAAAACACTGAAAAAAGGTGAAATCATAAGTGTGAGGCAAGGGATGATACAGTCCTCCCCACATGGGTGGGGATGGAAATTTGCTTAAGACTCTAATGAAACATGGTCTTATAGTCCTATGGATTGTTGTTGTTGTATACATGCTGGTTAACTTGTTTCTGAGTTGCTATAAATGTGCCATGAAAAAGACTATCCAATTAATGACCAAAGAAGAAGCTATCAAGATGGTGTTGCACACGAAGGAGACTGATGAAGAATGGAATAGAATGTGTACAATAGAGTGTGAATAAGAATTCACATAAGGGAGAATGTGGAAGTAAAAATGACCTAGAGTGGAGACATAGTAGAATGGTGAAGTCAAGTAGGGTAGGTGGGATGAGCTATGACTGCAAAAAAAAAAAAAAAAAAAAGGACCTCAAAACTAGAACTAACTGGTCTGGATCAAGCCATGATCAGCTGCAGAGAAAAGATACTAAGATGTCAGTTTCACTGGAAAATTCCAAGTTTAAGTTCTAGTTGTGCATGCCTATCTGGGGGACTATAAATGTACTTGGGAAAGATAATTCCCCCGAGATTCTGCTTTTGCTGTCTCCTGTGATTATACAATAAAGAATGCAACAGCTTTGGAAATTATTTTTAGTGTCTTTCTTCAACAAGGATATATGTGAAAATACAGTTCTAGATTGAAAATGCAAGTGGCTTTCACAGGAAAGTTATTGGATGCCGATGTTAGGTACCCACTTTTTTATTTTTTGGGACACAAATATTTCCAGGAGAATGCACATGGATAGGGCCTAAAAATAATTTCCAACAAAAATGTCTCTGTAATTCAAAATGGTGTAATCTCTTTTCTGGATTATATACATTCTTCTGCTTCCCTCCAAGTAAAGTGGTTAGTTCAGAGGTTCACTGAAGGCACTTGAAGTGAACCACATTGTGCCCTGGCTCCTGCTTGGAACAACTGGGAAGAGTGCACTTCTTTTTTCTTTTTTTCAGTTGACAAACTTTAGGTCTAGTATGGATCTCCAATCCCCGTTTTTCTTGGGGACCAAGAAGAAAACCGAATACACCTATTTGGAGCTTTCCTCTGTTGGGACAGCCTTGATGTCCCCGATCCGGAGCAGATGGTTTATGGCCTCCATAGTCCTCAGGTGTTTGTCTGTGCGACGAGACTTTGGTGACGGAACAAGACGGTCCGGAGGCTTGTGTAAGAATTCTATTAGATAGCCCTGTTGGACTAGCTGAAGGACCCAGGCATCCGGCTGGGACTGAACCCATTGTGGAAGGAACAGCCGTAATCTTCCTCCCACTATCTAGGACCTGGCGTCACTGTTTAAAACCTTTGGAGAACTTGTCACCCTTGTCTCCTCTAAAGGGCTGGAGTTGAGGGGGACGGTTGAAGCCAATGAAATGGCGAACGGAGCCTCCGGAGTTCGTCCAGGAGGGGCATCTCTGATCCTGACAAAACCTGGGTAATGTGTGGAAAGAATGAAAGGACTGGGAAGGTTGGTTAGGTTTAGTGTCCTTTCTGTAATGCCTTGGCATCATTTGCTTCTTATCTTTAGTATCAGTCAGCGTCTTATTGAACAGCTTGCCGCCTTTGAAAGGGTAGGCCAACAGAAAAGACTTGGATTTAAAATCTGCCTGCCAAGGCTTGAGCCACAGGGCCCTTCTGATGGAAGTGTTAGATGCTACTGATCTGTCTGAGAAGATGAGGGCATCCAAGGATGCGTCTGCCAAAAAGGAAGAACCCTTGACAGACCCTCTGCAACCCTATTATCTGCGGTTGGGAGTAGTTGAACAAGTTTCTTGGTCCAAGCTATAGAGACCTTGGCTATGATGGCAGTAGTGGAATTAGCTTGGATTGCCAAGGCTGAGGCCTTGTGGACCTTCCTAGAAAGGAATTCCGTCTTCCTGTCAAGCTGGTTCTTAATGGATCCCGCCCTGTCCTCTGATAAAAGGTCAGAGGACTTCAAGGCTGCAACTGGGGCATCTACCATTGGTAAGTCTAATAGCCCCGTAGTGTATGACATAATTTCATAGAGCTTTTTGGTGTTGGTAGAAAACTGTCTATTGGAGATAGGCTTGTCCCATTCCGCCCTTATCACACCTTCAAAGTATTCAGGAAGAGGCACCTTTTCTGTCTGGGTATCGCATTGTGGAAAACATTCCTTAACCCCCTTCCTTCTAGCTTTAGGCTTGGTCTCATCAGAGACGTCGGGTTCATCGGACAAGTCTAGTGCAAAAGAGCCTTAGCCAGCAGGGACTGATAGTCTTCAGGAGAAAGTAGCCTAGGCTGTGGCTCTTGCACCAGGGGAACTTCCTCATCTGAGACAAATCCCCCTTCCTCCCTTTCATCTCCCCTAGATCCCTGCTTGAAGGAGGAACAGTCATCTCTAGAGAACTGGTCAGGAGAGTAGGAGACAGATTTCATGGCCACTTTGGATGGCCACTGCCTCATAGGGTCCCCATGGCTGCAGCAAGGATCCTCTGGAAGGCATCCATGTGGGTAGAGGGTTGGAGGGGGCAGAGGGTTGGAGGGGCACCTAACCCTGGGAGGGAGGGTGGAAGGCTATGGATTGGAAAGTCTGAAAATGTCCATAAAAGCATTATTTATCATGGCCAAGACCTCCTTGTGAGCAAGTGGCTTGAGTCCCACACCTTCAGCCGAAGGGGAGGGTATATCCAACGTCTTCTCTGCCAGCAAAAGTAGTTGTCTGTTGGCATGCTGAAAAGCCATCAAGAGCCATTGCAGCATCAGCAGAGCTCAGTTTATTGAGCCACTTTCTTTTCACGCCTTTTTTGCCAGGCGCTTCCAACCCCTGCTTCTTTGCCACACTGCCGGTTTTCTTGCCAGCTGACAGAGGGTGCTGTATTGGAGGAATGGCACAGTGCCGAATAGTGATCGGCATCTGACAAAAATTCCTCTTCTTGTCCACAAGTGAGAGTGGTGGCCATCTTGTAATCTGTGGCTCTGTCCGATGTGGTGGCCATTTTATATCCGAAGAGTGACTCTCCGTGGATGAAGAAAAAGTTTTAGAAGAGGACAGAGGAGGACAGGGGGCTTGGAGTGCAAGGTTAGGAAGGAAATAGTAGTAGCTTGAAAAGAATCAGGTAAGGAAGGAATGAGCCTAGAATTCTGAAATCTACAGCTGAATTTACAGCAGGTCAGCTGTGATGATGCTCTCCCCAGCAAGGCAGGAGGAAAACTGGAAGTCTCAGGTGATTCCTGCCAAGGATACAGAAAGTAGAAACTTAGTTCCTGCTTCCCCTAGCATTGGAAGAGAATCACACAAAGCTTCAAGATGCCCTTCTACCTCAGAGCAGAAAGGACCTTCTCAGTAAATATTTAAGGTTCTTTTCCTTTGTAGGGAATTCAGAACATTCGGGAATGAAGCAGCAGGCACTACAGCCTTAGTCCAGTTTGGAAGAGAGAATAAAGGACGGGGAACAGCCTCATATTGCTGCATCTAGTATGGCATGATGTTTAATAACATTGGAGAGCCTACACATACCATTTGGAAGAACACTGACGAAGCTGAAACAACATTAGGCTTTGGAACAAAGCATGCTGTAGTGACTACCTTGGCATCAGGTTTCCCAATATATTCCCACATCCAGCTGCCAAAAAGAAGATAGGACACAACTAGGCCTATAATTCTGTCTGAAACAAACTGAGATGTGGATGAGGGATGTCTCTGGTTTGGGAAAGCAGACTAAAGATTACCACACAAAAGTCTGCAAATGTAAGTTACCAGAAATTTGTGAAGCTTCAGAAGCTTACAGCTATTGAAGGCATAATCATGTACATGGGTGGAAATGGTCCTGCTCTGATGGAAGATTGTGGTTACAATGGAATTGATTGTCTTTAGAGATGTCTGAATTTGACATATTTTGTTCTTTGTTTAGTCAGGTTGGGTTGGCATTGTGTGGTATAGGTTCCTTTAATTCATATAGAAACTTATAATGGACCCCAAAATCCTTCAGTCAACTAAATGGTGGTCTTAGCCATAGACATGTATGATATGCCAATGCTACTGTCTTGTTGGACAGCTTTTTCAAACTTGATAAACAGTGTCTTGATAAACACTGCTCAGATTTAAGGAAGCTTCTTCGTAGGCTAAGGATTATTGCAAAGATCTTTAGGAAAAGAGCATAAATGGATATTCAGTCAACCAACGTAGTTCCTTCAAATATCTTTATGTTCATTCGATTGTAACGGCCTTTGGCTCAATACAATAAACTTGTACCTTACAGTGTCACTGATATTGTCTTACAAAGAGGAGGATTCCAGGGGCTGGGACTGCTATGTACCACCCTAATACTTTATTAAACTTCTGCCCAACATCTTCAGAACTTAAGGTTCAAAAGAGGGGAGGCCCTTACCACTGCAAACCCAAGAATTTCAGTCTCTTTGACCGAGGGTGTACTGTGGATCTTGGAACAGCATAGCCATCAAGGACAGAAAGTGGTTTGTTTGTCTTAATGGCCTATCCTTTACCCCTGCAGTGGGAGGAAGGAAACAGTTCTCTGTTTGACGCCCTGTGTTCTAGCTTTGTGTTTCCCATAGGACAGTGATTCCCAACCTGGGGTATGCATACTCCCAGGACGTTTAGGGGTACGCAAAAAAATTGAGTAATGGCTGAAAAAGGCACATACGCCGTAGAAGAAAGGGCCTAAAGAGGCAACTGCAGCAGGTCCCAAACAATAGATATGGGCCTTCCCTTGAGTGAGTTTCTGTTTATGGGGGTAGCAAAGGGGGGCATGCTTTGTCAAATCATAAAATACCTGGGATGTGAATTTCCCCCTTCCCTTTCCCCTCAACTTCATTGGGACTGTTTGTTTATTTGTGGGGGGAGACGTAGGGGGAGGGGAAGAAATGAGTGCAGAGTGGCAGCAAAGGTGTAGCTTCCTACTCCCCCCCTGGTACCGGTGACAAATGAGAAGCAGGGTTGGGCTTGTATTGATAACACCACGGTGTTTTTTTCAGAGCATTTTTGGACATTTGGCACTCCCTGCCCCCATTCTGGTGGAGGGTGCATTTTCTTCATATTCAGCATCTGGGTTGGATTTTGTGTTTGTAGCTGTAAATATATATACACTGTTTGTTCACCTTATTATTCCATTGATTTTAATCCCATTATTGGGCTATTTATTTGCAGTTGCAACCTATACATTTGAAATAACAGCAATTATATTAAATACAAACATTTTGGTAATATGAGGGTACAATTTATGGAAGTGGGCTGCCACAGGGTGCACAAGTGAAAAAAAGTTGGGAACCACTGCCATAGGAGATAACCTTCCATGGAGGTAACCTTCCAAATGGATTCTGAACACCTGAACATGTATTAGTGATTAGACTTAGGACTTTCCTGCATGTCCCGTCCCCCCCCCCCCCGTTGCCTTTGCGTTGGTGTTCTTATGGTGGCTAACAAAATCACCAGTGTATAAAACAATTACAATATCACATAAGAATCACTATATAAACAATTATTCTTCGTGGAAAATTGGACAGCCAGTTTGGGTCCCTCATCTACCTTCTGGCAGTTAGTACTGTCCAGTGGTTGCGTCAGTGATGGCAAATGGAGGGTGTTAAATACCTTATACAATGAGAGATTATTTTAATTTTTTTTCTAACCCCCCAACGTATTCCTAGTGTACAAGTTAGGAATGGAAGTAAAGTTAAATAAAGAATTATATTAATATAACAGAACTGTGAAATGTATACACTTAACAGAGAAACTAGAAACTTTATCCTAGTGGATGCATGGGACTATTGAGACTAGCAATATTTCCTTGGTGGTTCCAAACCAGTAAAAGTTATGGACCTTTCAGTCCCATTGATATGGGGAGGGGGGAGAATGCTGTCTGTGTTCATGTTACATTGGTAGCCACTATTTCAGCCATAACCTTGGTGTGATATAGTCTTGAAACTCAACAGCAAGTCAGAAGAAAATCAACAACAGCAGAAACAAGTGTCCCTGTAACAGCACAGTGTTCATGGTTACTTGGTTCCTGGTTTCACAAAATAATTTAATCCTCGTTTCACAGACTAACCATAGTTAGAATAAACCATGGTTTTACGTTATGTGTGAACTCTTGACTTTAAATGTCAGGAAATTAATTGGAATGGGTATAAGGAGATTGGGAGAGGCTGAATAATTTGCTGAGCCAATGTAGCAGTCCAGCACCAAATTGTAGAGAGAGGAAATAGTGATGAATCCAGATGAAGTTACCGAAAATTAAGCTTCCTGCTGATATGACACTTTTAATAGCATGCAAATTAATTTACACGAACTGCTTAAGGTAGTAAAAAACAAGCTACACTAGGTCTTATTTTAGCAGCTGTAAAATGATCCAGTGACTGCAGTAATACTCATTCAGTTCCTGACCGTGGTTTTGTTATGAGGGTTCTGGCAGAAGTGCTGAGGAGAATATAGACATGACCCAACAAAAGTTTCAATTTTGTACAACATCAGATTAAGCATTTTCCTTTGACTTCAGTAAATGATCGTGTGGAATAACGTGCTTCAGTCTGAATGAAGCCATGTGGTATTTATTGAGTGTGCAGACATGTAGATCAGCATGTGCAAAGGAAGGTATTTCCTGCCAAAGAAAGCATCTGCCTCCTCTTTAGGGTTGGCTCTTTTGAATGGGGGACGTTTCATGCCCCACAATATGAAGTGACAAGCCTTGCACCACAGAATGACTGCAAGTTAGAAAGCCAAGGAAAGCAGAAGATAGGACTTACTGCAAGAAAAGATGACACTATAAGACACATTTGGCACAAAAGTACAGCATGGTGGCAGACATCTCCGTGATTTATTTGTTTAAAACCTTTTATGCCACCTTTCCACCCCATCATGGTGCACAAGAAATATTAAAAAATTACAACATTTAAACAAATAAAATGCAGTTAAATTTATAAAATAAATCAATTAAAACACACGTAACACCACAACACACGTTGGGCAGGCATTGAAAAGAACTAGTGATTTCTTTGTCCCAAAAGTAACCGTCGCATCAATATGATGTAAAGAGTCTGATTTTTATCTTTATCCAAAAGGTTGCTTTTCCTGACTACCCTAATTGTGGTGAACAGCATCCAGTTGGGGACCTTATATTATTGGCATATATGGACAGCCAATAAAATTGCACTCTAGTTATACTTACACTTTGATTTTCAACAGTAGGACCACAATAAACTGTCTAGGCTGATTAAACTGAGAGTGGAGGGAGGGGAAGATAGCTTTAAAATAATAAGAAGCAATAATAGTGCTGCAAACTTGGATTGATGGATTTAATTAACTAAAATGTACAGTACACACCTAAGAAGAGTTACACCCTTTTAAGGCTATTGATGTCAGCGGGGTTAGAAGAGTGTAACTTAGGGTTGCCAACAGGCCTGAGGAAAAATGTCCTGTCCCTTTAATAGAGGCTTAAAGTGTGGAAATGGGCAGCTGAAGCTTTTCATGGCATGGAGGTAACTAATGTCATCCCAGAAATTACACTGCATCAACTCTTTATTAAAGGGACAGAGCCAGCATGGTGTAGTGGTTAAGAGTGGTGGACTCTAATCTGAAGAACTGGGTTCGATTCCCCGCTCCTCCACATGAAGCCTGGTGCGTGACCTTTGGCTAATCACAGTCCTCTCAGAACTCTCTCAGCCCCATCTACCTCACAAGGTACCTGTTTTGGGGTGAGGAAGGATTGTGAATGTAAGCTGCTTTGAGACTCCTTACGCTAGAGAAAAGCGGGTTATAAAAACCAACTTTTCTTTTTTTCCCTACTGGCAGTTGGCAATCCTGATATAATTCTGTTTAGGGCTGCTCTGTAAATTAGTTAATTGGTGATGCAATGGGTAGGCAGTTTTGAGGGTATTTTGATTAAAATACTAGGAAATAAAAAAAACCTAATGAATGTTAAATGTGGATTTTGCGATACCATTTCCTCTTTTTGCTAATGCATTGGTGCCGTTTCTGCACTGCATTCACTTTTCATGAATGATTCCAGCTGATCAGGGATCACATAGCGAGTGTGATTATGTCACTATGCTGTGCAGCCAATTTGATTTAGCTATGGTGTGATGGTGACCTGGATGGCCCAGGCTAGCCTGATCTCGTCAGATCTCAGAAGCTAAGCAGGGTCAGCCCTGGTTAGTATTTGGATGGGAGACCACCAAGGAAGTTCAAGGTTGCTGTGCAGAGGAAGGCACTGGCAAACCACCTCTTGCCATGAAAACCCCCCAAAAGGGGTCGCCATAAGTCGGCTGCGACTTGACGGCACTTTACAAACACACATGGTGTGATGGTACTAGGGGCAAACAAAGTCTGAAGGTGTTGGCCTCAAGCTTATGCCACACAACATTCATTAGTCTTCAAGATTTCACAAGATACTTCATCATTTTGACTGCAGCAGACTAAAAACTCACACCCTGGAAATAAGATACTGATACAACCATGATCCATACAATGTTCGCTTTGGCAATAAAATATACTTACTGTAGGGGCTGGCAGGGTAATTCCATTTGCAAGCAATAATGTATTGTACTTCGAGTTCTGCAAAAAAGATATTTATTTGTAGTAATATTTTAATTGAGGAAGTCTAAACCCTCTACTACACTGAGAAACCACTGTGCAGGCAAGCAAAAAACAAACAAACAAAAAACCCTTACCTAAGTAAGCCCCAAGATAGTTGTGAAATGAGCACTGTGAGCAAGTTTAACCTCTGCTGAGGGGTAAAGAAAATGTTTAAAGACTTTAAGCACACAGGTTTTTTTTTGGGGGGGGCTTATTTGGCACGCAAAATAAATAGTATTAGTTGATTATATAGTGCTGAATTAGCTACACAGGAAGAATCCTTATAGAAGAAGGTCTCTTTTGGCACCAAAAAGCTGGTAATTTAAATAAAAGTGAAGTCTTAGGCAGATTTGAACCTGGTTGATTGTCTTTGATGTGGTTGTGGTGCTGAGAGATGGAAGACAGGGAGAGTATGGGCCTTTATACAGGGTAAAAACGACATTATAATTAATTTGATATACCTATCTACATCACTCATCTTGCTTATCACAATGATATTTTTCTGTGTAATAACTCCTACTTCTCTGCAAGTGCATATTCTGTTCAATCAGCAGTTGTTATAAAGTTGATGATCAAAGAACATTAAGAGCCCAGTTAGCTGGAATCGTCTTTAAAAAACACACTTTAGGTTACAGAGATAACAAAAAGCACAACCCGCAAAAAATGACCACCTAATTACTATTCTTTCGGGTTGCTGGCTTTAAGTTATCAGAAACGTATTACAGATGGGCCAGGGATTTCCCCGCCAACCACCTGAAGTGACATTTTGTTTCCTGTTTTGTTTTTAGTTGTAGCATCCTGGAGCACAATGAAGGAGTTTTAATGCACAGAGTTCAGAGCAAAGTGTTGCAGCAAGTGGTGGAAGAAGGGGAAAAAAGAGGTTGCACCTGGGAACACTCCTAGCATTTGAAGTAAGTAATGGGAGCACTTTTGATACATTCCTCTCAAGATATGCATTCATTCCGTTTTGCAAAGGGATCGTTGGAATGCCGAAGGCCAAACCAGACATGACAGCTGCAGATCTGTATGTTAAAACTCAAATCACATAGAAAGGGTTTTGGCGGATGTTAAAAGCTCAAAAGAGTTGTGTGTTAGATGGTGTGTAGCTCACTTCTCTCCGATGTGCCCCCTCCACCAGATTCATAAGCTCAGTTGGGAGGGCACAGCACAGGCTGCCTGGCTGAAACGTTGACTTCAGATAGACAGGCCCTACACTTGGGTGATTAGCAACAGGGGAAGTTTATCACCCCCTGCTTTGTTATTAGAATCAGATTTGGGACTGATCTGGATTTGGACACCTAGGTTTCCGCCATTGTGTCCCACTTGAATCTGAGTATAAATAGTGGATCCAGGCCAATATATAATACACCCCCGAGTTGGTAAATGTTTAACGTTTGTGTCTGCATTTAGAACTTTTGTTTTTGTTATGTCTACTTATACTTTTGGGAGGGAAGGCAGCATGGTATAGCTGGATCTTGGAAGCTAAACCGGGTTGGTACTTGGATGGGAGACCACCAAGGAAGACTCTGTAGAGAAAGGCAATGGCAGACTACCTTTGCTTTGAATGCCCCTTGCTGAGGTTGCTATAAGTAAGTTGTGACATGATGTGCATATGTATGTAAGTTATACTTTGAGCCCCTGCAAGCTTAAAATAAGAAGTCCACAGTGTCTCCTTATCCGTACAGCAGGTGGGGATGGGGGTGCAATGGAGCAAATCCACCCAGGAGAATGCAAAATTGAACTCTAATGAGCATATCAGAAACTCCATCCTGACAGAAAGGGTGGAGGATGCCCTTGTTGCACAAGGCCAGCCACCCCCACATCTCGTTTCTGCATTTCAGAGGCCTTTGCTGGATCCTGTGCTCAGTCACTTCACACCAGACAACCGAGAAAATTGGATTCCATCCAGTTCCCAGGTGTGGATGGAAAAACTGGCCTCCTCAAGGAGGGTTAGTCCTGCTGGGGTGGGGGGTGGGGCCAGCACCATCCTTGAATGCAACGTTGCCTCCAGGCAGATAGCCCCTTCTCCTGCAGGACGATGCCCCAGTCAGTCTGTCCTCACTGCAGTCCTCCCAAACATACTGAAAAGCAGCAGGATGGGTGGATTAGTTATCCCGGGTTAGGTTCAGGCTGCCTTCCTGGGTGGGAGCACTGAGATTGTGCATAGCCCACCAGCACAGCATGGTACTTCTTCCCATACTTTCAGTATGGGAAGAGAGCCAGTGTGGTGTAGGGGTTAAGAGCGGCAGACTCTAATCCGGAGTACCAGGTCTGATTCCCTACTCCTCCACATGGGAGGAGGACTCTAATCTGGAGAACCAGGTCTGATTCCCTACTCCTCCACATGAAGCCTCTTGGGTGACCTTGGGCCAGTCACAGTTCTCTCAGGGTGCCTGTTGTAGGGAGAGGAAGGACTTGTGATTGTAAGCCGCTTTGAGACTTCTTATGGTAGAGAAAATTGGGGTATAACAACAAACTCTTCTTCAATTTAGCTCTGTGCCAGCTGAGAAACCTGAGTAACAGCTATGCAGACATACTCAAAAGGTTTTGTTTCCAAACTGCATTTTACTTTTTGGCTGCGATGCAAAGAAGGCGGCTGCTACATTTTATAGATAGGATGAAAGCTTAAAAAAATGTAGTGTGTGCCCAAGTATAATCCATTGTGTGTAAGTAGCTAGGCACTTGAGACCTTTGTAATCAGAAGTCTCTTATTATATGCAGAACAGTGAAAATGTAAGAATTGCTATACTGGATCTGATTCCTGCTAAGCCTCTTTTCATCTTTTTGCTGACCAGGCAATCTCAGTAGAGTTGTTTTGGAGGAGGATAACTAGAGCACTCTTCACTTGGCAGTACAAGTATAACAGAGTTTCAAAGAAAATTGGTGGATTTAAACTGCATATTCTTCTGTTGTAATCATCTTGTTGAAATATTTCAGAATGTGTCTGTAACTTTGAATTGTTTTGTCAGTGTTCTTATTTTGTCTGCTTTAATGCTGCTCTCTTCATTCGAGAAGTTTTTAACTGGAATGACTGAAACAAAATAAAATCCCCTTTCTGCACCATGGCTGTGAATGGCACTAGAATGTTTCATTGGTACCAGAATTAGCAGCTGTATGACTCAGACTGCATCGTGCTATTTTGGTTTTGTAATTAAAAAAACAAAAAGACATTTCAGTATGAATTGTGGCGAAGGGGTTAACCTTTTTGTTCACCCCGCTTTTCATTTTTCCAACTTTCATATTATTTTTTCCTTGCTTTTCAAAACGTGGGACCACTGAACAGGTCTCTTGATGTGTACTTTGGGAGGAGACAGAGCTGTACTTTATAGTCCAATACAAGTTTTAAAATCCCATATTATATGCAAGTAAACCTGTGCACTTGTGTAAACATGTTTATTTGTTTTTGGGGAGAAAGTAACCATAGAATGGGAAAAGGCTTTTGGTTTCATAATAGCAGAAATTTGTGTTTTATTCTGGGGAAATTACAACATCAATCTCATAAGTCATTGAACATTCCGAACTAATAGCTGAATTGTGAAAATTCTGTGCATTTAGCCTTGCTTAGGACAGCAACCACTCTTACGGTCCCCAATCCTTTGGCTAATGTTGTTTGATGATGAAAATCAGGGGTGATTGGATTCTTCTAGCTGCATCATATTTGGCATTATTGCTGTCTACTCTTGTGGATTTGCTCCAAATATGTTCCACTGAATGTCAATGAACTTCATGGGGTAAGGAGAGAATATTCCCCTCTTCTTGTGAGGGGAAAAATAAAGTCCCCCCCTTTGTCTCTCCATGGTCTGCAGAGACCCCAGACAGTGGGGAGGGGACTTTCTAGAGTGGTGCATGCACTTCTGGAATCCTGCAATTCAGGGCCCCCTGGAGAAGCTCCTCCAGAAGTTGGCTAGTGTTTATGGCCAGAGGTTATTGGTAAATGGCCTTTAGTAAGGTTTGCTAATGTGGGATAATCTTCTCTAATGCTATATGAAAAATATTTCTTCTTGTGAGGAATTCTCTTACACAGCTGGTGGCCTAGTTTTTTTTAATAAACACGTGATACCAACGGATGTCAAAGATAGAAATAAATGCACCTAACAGTGCATTCCTAAAGCAAGTTACTCCAGTCTAAGCCCATTCATTTAAATGGGCTTGGACTGGAGTAACTCTCCTTAGGAATGCACTGTAAATGTTGCTTACCAGAGCTGCAGGGACACTGGCGAATACACCTACTCTCTCTCGCTTTCATTCATACTTCATTTAGGAACACACACATGAACCACATTTAAAACTAACCTTTGCATTTTATAGTTGTATTTGTTTTTTTAAATTCATTTAAAAATTTATTTTATTTATTTATTTTATTAAATTTATATCCTGCCCTCCCCAGCAAAGCCGGGCTCAGGCTGGCGCACAACATCTTTAAAAATATCACCACATAATTAAAAAATTCCTAAGTAAAAATCACCCCTGTAAAAACTCATTTTGGCACACTTTGCGGCATAAACTACAGCAGAAATAACAAGCTAGCTCCCCCCACCCACACACAACAACAATGGTTTACACAGAGAAAAAGGGGGTGGGAGGGTTTGGGAGGCCAGCGATTGAGGGAAAGGCCGTAGCTGACCTCAACCTGGCGGAATAGCTCTGTCTTACAGGCCTTGTGGAACTCCCTAAGAGGGGGAGTGCTGAACACGGTACAGTCCCATGAGAGGACTGTAACAGGCATGTGGGGGAAATTGCTCATTTGACAGAGCCTTCAGCCCCCTGGCCAAATCCTCCATGCACAACGAACAGCTCATGAGATGGCTCCCTTGCCCTTAATGCATCAGACTGCAGCAGGGTGTGTGTTGTGATCCATGTTTCCTACCTTTGGTACCAGCGTCGCAGTTCGCCGGTCAGCAAATCTGACTCCCCTGCTAGGTTTGTGTCACCCAGATCAGCTAATCGAACTTTGCTAAGGATTCTTTTTCCACAGTACTTATGCATTCCACATGTATGTTTGTGGTATCACTGGAGTCCCAAAGGAAAGCTAAAAAGAATGGTTCAGTATTTTAAATAACATTTGCATGACATAAATATTTGCATAGCTATCCCTGTTTCAATGTAGTTATCTAGATTCAGGCCGAAAACGCATGGGCACTTACTCCGGTTTCTTCCCAGTGTCCTCCCCGTTCCAGCCAGGATCAGTTCAAACCGGGCGGGGGGACAATCTGTGCGCAGAACCTCTCTTGATCCGTGACGAGTCAGCATGCTGATCTGCCCGTCAAAACAGAAAACGCCGGAGACACGCACTTCCTGGCCGTTCAGCAAAGCACGCGCCCGGTGGTGATTGGCCGACTCACTGACTCACTGACCAATGACAGCCCTGCGCTCCCACTTTTCGAAAAATTTGGAAACTAAAGGGGGTGAGGTTGCGCAGGGAGGGGTTTGGAGGCGTGCGGGACGTCTTGACGCCGGAAGAATAGGCTCCTGTTAATCTGAGGCGAGCCAGGGGTAATGGTTGGGGTCTTCATTAACAAAGCCGGGTTCATTTTGGGTCGAGACAACGCTCAGCCAGCAGCATCTGAGGGGTCGTTCGTTTGCGAGAATTTGGTCCTGGTTGGAACTGGAAATAAAATGGGAGGAGACTGGGCGGAGACCGGAGTAAGTGCCCGTGCGTTTTCGGCCTAAGTCAATAGCCACTCCCTTGGCCCCATCTCCAGACATGCTACTCCATGTGTAGGATTCTCATACTATGGATCTGTCCATACTTTGACCCACTTGTATATGGCTTTCAGATGTGCATTACTGTACAAAGGGTGTGGCTTTGGCTTTTTGTAATTAGCATAAATCTCTTTTTTAACATTCTGCTGTAACTTTGACCATTTAGTTGACTGTATTTATTTTTACCCGTCAAAAAAAGTCATAATCATTCAATACAAACTGGTCTACCAAAGTATACAATATTAAACTTTCGCCATCCCGTTAGTTTTGCATATCTGTATTGCCATATTTCAGTTATCGCATAGTACTAACAAATATAGCAGAAACAAAAATAAAAAGAAATATTCACCCAATATTTTCAAGTCAATCGTTGAAATTACTTGTTCGAAAGCTGTTTCTCCTTACGCAATGAGTAGTTTTATCACTGGATTATGTTGTAGATAACAGAGATAAAGTTGGTAACTTGCAATTCAGTCCTAAACAGAATTACACCCTTCTAAACCCATTGACTTCATCAGTTTTAGAAGGCTGTAACTCTGCTTAGGGTTGCACTGTCAGCTTTCATTCATCCAGGGTTCCTTTCCTTCTGTAAAACCATTTGCTGGCCTAAGTAATAACATTATGTTGAATGTGAAACCTGTGAGTCGACTGTAGAGAGAAAGGGGGGGGGGAATCCTACAGTAGCAAGAGATCTCATAACAGAATGACAGGGAACATTTCTTAACATTATATTTATGTCATATATGTACTAACACATATGCATGCTTTCTCTCTGTAACTGGTAATGCTTTTGACAGGTGGATGCTTTGGAGAACACGTAATTTGGGTTTCCTCTCTGTGCAATTTTTCCACAAGACATGGGTGGGAGGTGAAATTTTAGTTCTTCAGCAATTAATTACAGGTTTCTTGTTCTTTTAGGTGGTCACAATACATTTATCTTCCACCATTCCCATGTCTCATAGTTCTTAAAACATTCAGTATAATTCCTAGAGGACTTTGATTTTTTCTCAACTAATTACAGAAGATATATCTCTTTCCCCAGTAAACTTGGTTTCCCAAGAAACCATGTCAAGAGGATGTGAGAATTTGATAATCCTGGGGTGGGGTGGGGTGTTGGGGTTCAGTTTAGATTAAGTTGTGTTGGATGTATATCTTCTTGGCTGTGTGCTTCTTTGCAAATAAGAGAAAATGTCCTGGCTGTGAGCCACATAACAAAAATGGTTCATTTATTTACACGAGGGTGTGTGGGTGGAGCTGGTAGAGAGATGGAATAGGGACTTGGTATGTGGCTGGAGTAGTATGATTACAGCGTTGCAGCATGTTGCCTCAGTGAGATAAGCTTCAAATTTACAGCTGTTTTTAAAGCAGTTATAATTCTTTTGACTGTGCCATGGTGGTGTTAGGAATGTCTCCAATGTAAATGTATATGTCTGAGGTGATAGGAAAATGTTCAGCTTTCAGCATTAGTGGGGCATGGTACCTGTCAGTGAAGTCTATTTCCTGATGTCTGACTTACTCTGAGAATCTGGTATTTTTTTTAAAGTATACCTGGTTTCATTTGACAAATGCAGGAAGCTGTAATTATATGTATTCTCATGTCACTAGTGATAAGGAATTCAAGCACATCATTATCAAGGAACCTTAACTATAACAATTGTTGTAACATTATTATGTTGTGGACTTGTGTAACTCTTGAAGCAGTAGAGTACTTGGTTTTACCTGTGAAGGTGAAAAATCGCACCCAGCTAGTATTTTTTCCAGTTCATTTGCTGGAACTTTTTCAAATCAGGCTGCGCACAAATTTCCCCCTTTTTTGGACTCAGCTGTCATTGGATAAGTTGTAACTGAATTTTCCTTAGTATTCAGCCTACATGTAAGCTTAGATGACTTGGAAGTTGAAGTAACATTTCTCAACTGTGTCTACAACTGCAGAAGGTGAAGTGTTTTGACAAATGTTCTCCAAAAAAAAAAAAAAAAACCAAAAAACCTGGGAGGTTTCCAAACATTTCTTTCAACAGTGTGCATACTTTTGAATGGTGTAAACATGCGCAAAGACAACAGATTTCATCCTCCTGAATTAAGGCTATTGGCCACTACGGATCTTTGACACAATAATTCCACTTCGTCACTGTAGGACCACTCTGGGTTTGGTTCATATGTAGCACCAAGCCAAGGTTTGGCAATATGCAGATAAGCTTTGAAAAAGTTTCAGGTTCACATTCCTCCTCCTCCTTGTATGTTGTGGTACACTCCTTCCTTTTTCTTTTCTGATGCAAACTATCATTTGCTGCTACATCTGCACCGGCAGACTGTGGATTCCACTTGCTCATATTTAAAAACCATGATTAACATGGTATGCTGTTCTGTCTAGAAGGGTACACACAAACAGGTACAATGACAAATTATAGTTGGCACTGAACAGGTAATGGCAGAGGGAAGAAGGAACATGTGTGAGAGCATGTGGCTTGTTCCTGATCCTCCAGGATGTCTGAGTTGAACCAGCGAGGCACTATTTAGTTCATAGGTAAATAGCATTGCTAGGAAGAGGAAGACACTTTTAATTAACATGTGGGCTGATATACTCAAGTGCTGTAAAGGTGCACACACCAACTTGGGAGAAAATAATATGAAAACAAAAGATGAGAGAAGTGATGGAGTATTATGGTTATTCCTTCTAGGTGCAGCTCAGGAACTGGATAAGTACTTGTGTCCCCCCTAAAGGGCAAATGGCAAATTTTAGGGATAAGTGTGTGGCAGTTTGCATCAGGAAAATGGCTTAGGAGCCCAGATCTTATTGTACTTCGTCGGGCTTGGATTTTATTTCTAACCTTACAAACTAACATGGAGCACTACGGCAAACATAGCCATGCAGTGAAGACAAATTCTTAAAGGGAGTGCAGAAATTATTAATAGCAATAAGTTTAATTTGGTTTAAAGGCTTCTTTACTTTGAGAATGCTAAAAATGCTTAAAAACTGGTGTAGTCTTTCTTGATTTTAATTTTGGCTCAAGATCTGAAGTCACTAACCATCTACATTTGAAAAAATTAGTGAGCCCTGCAGACAAATATGTTTGGAAGCATAATATTGTTAAACCATTTCCTCATCTGGCTATCTGCCAAGGTGCTCTGTATCCTTTTCTTGCTTTGATAGCATCACAAATACCTAAAGGGCTACAAAAGACTGTTGGATTCTATTAACTATTTTGGGTGTATATCATGATAAACGGGCAGAGGAAAAACAAAACCCTAAAGGGATTTTTTAAACTTAAAGAACAATCTAAATCATAAATATAACTTGCACTTACCCAATAAAGCAAGAAAGCTGTTAGGATGAGTCAGTTTTAGTATCACTTGAATTTGTGTAGCCTGTATTTGTGAGGTGTGCAAAGGGACAAGAACTATATAAGGTTGTGCATTATCGTATTTATATGGTTACGTCTCGGCTGTGTCATCACATGTAAGAATCAGCAACTATTACTTTTAAGGCCTTTGGGTTTTTTGTTTTATGTTCTGATGTTAGTTTTGATTAACTGAATTGCATTGCTGGACAATTAACTGAGTTCTTAGAAGTCTCTTATAAATAGGGTGAATTGCTGTAATGGACAGGCCAGTCACAAGGTCCTGCCTCACTGGCACTTTACACCAGGGTAGTGTGGTCACCTTCCTGTGCTTTCCGAGCTACAAAATAAAAAAGCAGGAAAAGCACACTGGGATCTAGGGTCAACATAGCAACAGCTGAGAGATACGCTCATAAATCTGGGCAACTCCTTTGCCATCACAGTATCCCTTCCTCATCAAAGATGGCTTCAGTTTAACTATGGAAGAAATTGTAAATCCACATGCTGATACATTACAGCTCATTCCTGACAAGGTGGAAGTTCGGTTGTGGTAGTGAAGTGTTATTTAGCCTGTTCTGGATGGGGTTGTATATTTGGCCCTTTCTAGCTAGGGGCAGAGCTGCGCGTTGCTGAAGAAGAGGGGTAGCATTTCTCTCAGTCTACTCCAGTTTTCAGTGCTGCCTTCCTGAATGGCAGCATAATCCTGTGACTAACAAGCTCAACCAAAGGGAGACTAGCGAGAAATCAGGAGTCATGTTGTTACCTGAAGTAGACCCAGAGAAGAGGAAATTGGCTTATCACAGGGTTCCAGAAAGGAATAACTCAAGACCTTGCAGTCTGTGTATACCAGGAGGATCTCAATGGGAATACCCCAAAATAAAATTATAAAGGGAGGTAGAGAAAGAGTAATTGTAAACATAAACAGATAGCTTCATTGTGTACAAAATAGAATAACAAAAATTATAAAGAACCTACACTAAGCACCTGAGGACTGATTTCTTAAGCACTCACATATGCACACACCAACAAGAGGGAGCACCTTATTAGAGGGAAAGGGGGGAATTGGGAAGGGGCATACAGCCTTAAATCTGGTGCTTGAGATCTGGAGAGGTCCAGGGATTGACCCAGTGGAGGCCCAAGGAGCAGAGTGAGGGGTCATAACAGCAGGGAGAAAAGGCCTGCAGAGTGCAGCAGGGGTTCTCAGAAGGAAACCAGAGTTCTGACCAGCAAAGATCTGGACTGGAGATCTGAGGAACTGTTTGCTGGGGATTGTATGTGTTAAGTGCTGTCAAGTCGCTTCTGACTCATGGCGACCCTATGAATCAATGTCCTCCAAAATGTCCTATCTTTGACAGCCTTGTTCAGGTCTTGCAAATTGAGGGCTGTGGCTTCCTTTATAGAGTCAATCCATCTCTTGTTGGGTCTTCCTCTTTTCCTGCTGCCCTCAACTTTTCCTAGCATGACTGTCTTTTCTAGTGACTCTTGCCTTCTTATAATATGACCAGTTTAGTCATTTTAGCTTCTAGGGTCAGTTCAAGTTTGATTTGATCTATAACCCACTGATTTGTTTTTTTGGCAGTCCACGGTATCTTTAACACTCTCCTCCAACACCACATTTCAAAGGAGTCTACTTTCTTCCTGTCAGCTTTCTTCAATGTCCAGCTTTCACACCCATACATAGTAATAGGGAATACGATGGCTGGGAATTGGGGTCCTTCTTTTATGGACAGAAGGTCCCAGGTCCTGGTGGGGGTTTTGGCTATCCTAATTTTGGACTGGGCCAAGATAGGTTTGAATCTTAATGGCAGGTTTAAAGGTAACCGCTGTCATACTTCGGCAGGAAAAATTGGGAAATTACCTTGATTAGCCTATTGTAAACCAGATCTACATGGGTGCAAAGACCCATGCGAGGCAGAAATAATGAAATTAAGGTGGGGACAATTAAATGACTTGAGTGCCTTCTGTTGGATTTTGAGGGCTTCATTATGCCCCAATCCTTGTTAATTTAGCTGAGTGCACAAAGGTTAAAGTGCGCAGAGAAGCCCATCCAAACCGCTGTGCGTGCCAGGAACAAAATTGCTCAGAGCCTTTTGTCTATTCAACTAATATAGTTCATTTATTGTAGGAAGTCCATTTTTGGATAGGATAGAGTAAAATATAGTTCCCTATCTATTCTAACTAACTAGGATGGAGGGAGACCCAGGACTTGTGTCCTTCCCTCATGGTGGCAAGATGGAGAGGAGGTGCCTGCATGTGTGAGGAGGTGAGGAGGAGGAAGAAGGAAGGAAGTTTTCCTCTGAGAGCAGCAATCTACACATCAAAGGGATAGTTCAGAGCAGTAGAGAAAGGATGTCCCAGTGTCTTGTCCCCTCTAGCTCTCTGACTCTCCAGTCTTGTCCCCCTCTGGAATCTGAGGTAGGAGACAGTGTAAAGTCCTTCACTTCCAACACCTTCCTTGACTGAGTCACTGACCTTGCGCTGGGCAAACACCTGCTGGGTGTGTGGACATTGGGTAATGTCCTTAGTGTTGAAATGTCTTTGTTCTTAAAAAAGATATGCCACAGAGCTGGGGGAGATTGCATTCAATCAGTCTTGATTCCAGCAACTCCCTTCCTCGTTCCTGGGCCTCTCCAATGTCATGGCTGAACCCAGGTGCCTTTCTGAGGTTCCCCAAGTTTCAGACCTCCTGACACTTAGGCTCTAAAAGGGGGGGTATTAAAACAACTAAGTCCAAAACAAAAAGGGGCCCCCTACTGTCTAGGAGGCCTTGGCTGGAGGAGGGGGTGGAGTCCTCACAATGTGTACAGAATCATATCAGAACCTTCTTCCCCAAGCCAGAATACCGGAAACTTGATTGTTGTAAATGGCGCTCTGGAAGGACAGAAACCTATAAGGAAAATCCTTTTTGTTAGCAAGATAAGTATGGAACTCTGCTGATTGGTACTGAGTCACTCTCTGTTCACTTTCCCCTCTTCCTAGGATAACAGGCAGAATCTAAATATTTTGACAATCCAGGTATTTGATTGTCCATTTTCTTAGTTACTAGTTATGTTAAAGAATAGGAAATTTTAGTTTTAGGTTTGGATTGGTTAATATCTGAGTGGACATTGCTAGGTACTGGATTATTATTGAGAATGAGTGATTGAGTAAAGGAGCATCTCCCTGGGTATATTTCAATTCTTCATGCCTCAGATAGGCTCCCATTCTCCAGTGGGTGAGTGTCTAGATTATGGATTATCAAAGTTTGTGGGTAAATTAAAATTGCATGTTTGTGGTTAATTGCACTAACTACTGTAGGGATAGAAAGGGTGAGTAGAACTGGCTCCTCGCTGCTGGTGTCTACATCTGGAGAGTGATTAGTTGAAGGAGATAATGTGGTCAATGAGGCAATACCTGCTCATCCACTACAAAGAGTTGCATTGAAAATCAGTGTGCTTTTATTGTTTGTTCTTCTGTCATGTTTCCTGACTTTGATTCTGTATGGCCTACATGGTCAGGAGCATCAGGTCAGCAGAGCAATAGGTGGAGTAGAGTGTTGTGTTCACCAGTATGGATTCCAAAGAGCACTTGGCAGAACTGGTGATCAAAACCTTCTTCCTCAAGTCAGCAAACCAGAAATTTGTGACATTTGAATGATAAAAGAATGACGAAAGGGCAGGTTTCTGGATTATGGATGAAGTGAAGATTTTAATCTGTATTAAAGTTTGCAGTTATGGAATCTTTCTGCTCGTTCATTTATTCTGGTTTAATTGAATTCACTGCTGTGGGAGTAGATAGTATGAGAGACGTCAAGTGGCAATTGCTGTGTTTGTGGATCTTAAATTCTCCTTAATTATTGAATCATTGTGATATCTGTGATTGATGCTAATGACTTATTTGTGAATTTAAAAAAGGTTTCTGTTTAAGACAGCAGTTTGATGGGCTCATAATAAAATAAGATACCTTGAAGTAAATCCGAATTGTAGTGACAAACCATCTGAGCTTTCCTTCTCTGTGTGGTGATGACAAGGAAAGTTGCTCCAGAGTTTTCATTTAGCCTGAGGCTGTGGCTTTCCGGAAAGGGATTATGTGGAAGATGTGGTTTTAAAGACTCCAGAATCTCTTAGAACCAGACACTTCCCCTTGTGGTGCTTCTGCAAGTGCCTCCTCTGAGCCTTCCAGCTCCTGTGTTTGCCCTCTACTCAGTGTGCTGGCAGGAAGTCAAATAAGTGTAATTTACTACAGTTCTGCTCCACCAGGCTTTGGAATACAAGAGGGCAGTAAATGTAGTCTGAATTGCCAGAATTCAAGGTATATTCCCTCGATACATTCTTGCCTTCTGTAGGTTCATCACAGTAGCCCAGTGTATTGTTTGTGGGTTTCTTCAGCTGCGTGATCAGGCAAGTGTGCCTGCTGTAGCATAGTTCAAATAGCAATGAGTAGATTAGAGGTAAAACAGAGTGTTGATCCTAGGTCAATCACATAATATGGGCAATGTAAGTAAACTCTTGCCTGGAAAGTATTTTCTCTTGTGCGCTTGGCAAAGGTCCGTAGGAAGATGATCTACAGATGGCTAAAGGCAAGACTTGGAAAAACTCCAAGGGCCTGGCTGCCAAAGGGGGTAGGTGCTTGGGAGACGATGAAGAAACAACCGGGCAGTTTAAATGATTTTTCTGTGGAGGCTAGATTATTTTAAAAGGGTTGGGATTTGTGTATGTGTTTATAAAAGATTGGTCATGGAATCAAGAAATTCTAAATATGTTTCTACTCTGCCAAAGTGCAGATCACATACATGTGTGATAATTCGTTGGAATTCATGATATGTTAATAAAAATGTTCTTAGAACATATGTAAGATGCATGTCTCATACTCATATTTGACCATTATAAAGAAATAATAATATAATGAATAGCAGTACTAAGACAGGAGAAATGTCTACTGCTGTTTTGCTGTATATCTATTTTTCTAAATATAAATGGAAATACAGAAGGTTGTGAAATGTCTTTGGAAATGCCTGTGGTAACATGCACAGTAAAAGATCACAGAGAATAGTTCTGGAAATTCAGATGTAATGTCTAATGAACATTGTATCACTAAAAGAAACAGAAAAATGCTGTGTATGTGAGCTTTGGGAAGATAGCGTACATACATTGCATGAGTATATGTGATAAAAAGAAAAGAGATTTATCTCATTTAAAAGTGCTGTCAGAAATTTAGTTCTGGGCTCTTTATAAAGAGGACAGAATAAAATGTAGCGCAAGAGTTCCTTTGAAATGCAGCTCCACAAATGCATAGACAAGAGGCCCACGGTGTTTGGAAGTAACGTCCAGCTAGCAAAGCCATTGTCATGGTTTGAAACTGGATTGAGGTGCATTATCATCATACATTAATTAAATAACTGTAAAATATGAATTATGTTAAATCACTGTCTGATTTTGATGTGTTGCCCGTGATAGGCCAAGGAAACTAGCTCAAGTCTTAGTGGCATTGCATTTCACTATGCAGCCCTATCGTTTACCGCGTCTCTATCAATACGATCATGCAGTATCCTACCATCAGCTGGTTAGTTGGTATAAGAAATGTACACAAAGCCATATGTGTTATAGAAACCCTACAAATTACATTTGTAGGAGAATTCGTAATATATTATGTGTCTTGTGAATTTGTCCACATCTCCCTCATTGCTGGTAAAAACAATAATAAACTAGGGCTATCTATTTGAGTGTAATATATCTGTCTGGAAGTATCTCCTTGGACAAGTAATAAAACCCTAGCAATATCCTTCAAGGGACCGATGCATTTTCAGGGAGATATTGCTATCAAATAAATGTAGTACTTGCCCTTCCCCAGGTCATCTGCTGCTTTGTTCATGTAGGAAGCGGAAGAAGATGGGTGTGCCAGAGCCTGAGATTTATACCAGGTCCCTTGCCAAAACTTGCCCTAAATTACTTGCCATAATTGTACACCAATTACATACTTGGGTAACTATGTTGCTGCATTTTCAAGATGATAAATTAAAGCTGTTTCTTGGATTTGAGGATCCCTCTGTAATTGTGTAGGATGTGGTGTTGGGGGGGGATTGCAGATGGAAGGGGTTAATCTGTGGAAATTTGTTAGATTTGAGTCCTGTAGCACCTTAGAGACCAACAAGGTTTTCCGGGTATGAGCGTTTGTCAGATACTCCCTTTGTCAGATACTGAATCCAGCTGTTTGAATATATCTATTCTACTGTGGACCAGCATGGATACCCTCTGAAACTGTTTTTGTACAAATTTGGTGATCCTTTGCTTTATCCAAGCAGAAGTGCTTTTCTCTTGCACAGGAAGCCCTTGGGATTCTAGTCTGCGTATGTGCACACACACACACAAAAGAACAAACCCTACCTGGTTTTAACCAAAGGTGCAGTACCCACGTTTCATTTTTCATTATTAAATAGGATTGATTAATACTTCAACACTGTCTTATGATAAGGGAGGGACCGTGGCTCAGTGGTAGAGCATCTGCTTGGCATGCAGAAGGTCCCAGGTTCAATCCACAGCATCTCCAGTTAAAGGGACTAGGCAAGTAGGTGATGTGAAAGACCTCTGCCTGAGACCCTGGAGAGCTGCTGCTGGTCTGAGTAGACAATACTCACTTTGATGGAACACATGAACACTGAATCAGACCATTGGTCCATCAAAGTCAGTATTGTCTACTCAGACCGGCAGTGGCTCTCCAGGGTCTCAGAGAAAGGTCTTTCACATCACCTCCTTGCCTGGTTCCTTTAACTGGAGATGCCGGGGATTGAACCTGGGACCTTCTGCATGCCAAGCAGATGCTCTACCACTGAACCATGGCCCCTCCCCATCCTCTTGTTTCATTTCCCAGTCTGCTTGCTATTATTGAACCAAGGGCCTGGTTCAGTATAAGGCAGCTTCATGTGTTCATGTGGTTTGGATCTTCATGTAAGATTGCACCTAGATGCATTTTCCCTTCTCAGTATGTCTTTGGAATTTTCAGTTCCAAATGCAAGAACAATAACTGGTATCCTTAAGCGGCAGCAAATTACATTTATACCAAAATGATGGCTTTGCATGGGATTCTTACAACTCTTCTGAATTATGCCACTTAAAGTTATAATTGAAGCTGTGGTGCCATGGTATAATTGCATAGCAAAAGCACTGAAAGCCATTTAGAGAGTATGTGGACAGAATATGTAGTAATTTCAGAATAATAGTATGCAGTTCTTCGACAAATCTAGCAACTTCTAAATGAAAGAGTAGGATTTAAAAAAAAATTCTGTGTGTAAAAGGCATATGACATCAATGAGAAATCTCAAATGTTTATGCACAGAACCTCTGAAAATTGATTTTTTCAAGCATGTCACACAGGTGGGTAAGTGAATATCATTCTGGCTGTCATGTTAATGTAAAGCAAGTGGATGGCATGTGTCCTAATCCTGCTGCAGTACAGTGCATTTAACTTCCCTTGATTTCAATGGTTGGATTGTATCCATGCACCCTTTTAAATTCAGTTATTGGAAAAAGAGACTAGGAAGTGTTCCTTCGCCCACTTTTAAAATCAATTGCCTATTCACTGTAAAGATATAACTATACCCTGTATGTTTTTATTATTAATAACCTTGTTGTAGTGTACACTGTTCTTGTTTGCATTGCTTACAGTGCCAAATTTCTGAGTTCTTATGTCAAATGAACATTTGATTTTGTCTGAGTCCTCAGTATTCAGAGTACAGTGGTGAGATTTACTTACCACGCCATTGAAGACTTCTAAAAAACTCTTGGGGAGAAAGTTGCACACAATGCATTGAACAAATAAGAGAAGCATTAAAAAGTCATGAATACATTGTAAAGTAGGCCAACTTGACATTTGTTTTGTTCTCCACTTGGTCACCTATGGTATGTAATAGTCACATCCAGGACGCCTGTTGCCTGCTGCAGAAATGGAGCTCCGTGCACAGTTGCCATTCCATGCACTTGCATGTGCACATGACTGTTTTATGATTAACTTCAATTGCAGCACACTTATTTTGGCCACTAGCCTTGCAACTACTACCTTCTAAGCTTAGAGATTCATATCTCTTTGAGTTTAAGAACCAGTAGCTCTAAGCCCAGGAAAGATATTGGATTGCCTGCTTGCAGGATTCATGCTGGTGGCCAGTTCTCAGTCCTATTCAGGCGCTTGGGATAGCCACACAGAAACAGAAAATTACCTGCAGAAGGGTTGGACATATGGAGGGAGAAAGGAGTAAGTAATGTGCTTCAAATAGAGCAAGGTTGCATGGGTAAACAGGAAGGTAATATTCAGGATTCACTTTTATACTGTAGCATGCATATTTACAACATATAGGAAGTTATTCTGGATAAATAAAACTGTTAAACATTGGATGCTGATAACTAAGGTTATTTATGCCAGCTAAGGTGAGATTGTTTGTTTGTTTCAATCAATGCATCCTGTATAAGAGTGTGCTATATATAAATTGTCTTCTGGGCTATGCACTGAAGTTTTCTGACCGACAGGAAGGGAAACAGTTAAGTCATGCAATGCAGAAATGGAAAAATGCAAATGAACAAGAACACAATTGACCACAAGTACTAATTACAACAACAGTGGGTGTCAGATGTATGCGTTTATAAGCCCATTGTTTATTAGCTAACATATTCCCTCTGCTGTCTTTATTTTGCTCTCTTCTGTATTTTTAGACCTAATCCATTAATAACTTTAGTCACACTCATCCCCCTCCACTGGTTCTTCCCACTCAGGAAATTTATATTTTAAAATAAGAGAATACATGTTCCTCACCAGCAATAGACAAAGGCCATTACTGTGTGTAGTTTGAGGTTTGAAATGTTCTTCCACCTATTTTCCAGCAGTTGCTGAAGAACTGATGATGCTTCACACTACAATAAGCACCAATTGCTTTGTGTGGCACTCCTCCTTTAGCCTTAGTTGGCATAAGTGCTTAGTGCGGGGAGAGCCCTGTGACTGTGCGGGGAGTAGTCTGATAGCTGAAAATGATTTATATGCAGTCCTCTGGGTTATGTTATCTCCTAAAGTACATGTGATATTATGCCATTCCTAATAGTATCTAATGACCTTGTGCTTTGTACATTCTCTGCCTTGTAATCTGAATTCATTTGTCATTTTATAGGCTCCTGAATTTACAGGAACATCTTTGACAACAAAAAGAACATCAATATTGTGGATCCCTTGGATGCGTCTGCTGTATATTTAAACCTTAGTGGGTTTTTTGTTTTTTTTGGGGGGGGGTTACATTTTTTTAAAAGATGAGGTGGTTGTGAATTAATATTGACAAAAACCTTCAGGAGCACACAGTCTACAGGTATATGTTAATGTTGTACAGAGAGCCAGTGTAGGATAATGTCTAGCATGTCAGACTAGGATATGGGAGCTTTCTGGGTGTCCTTGCTCCAGTCACGTACTCTCAGTTTAACCTACTTCACAGGGCTGTTGTGAGGATAAAATGGAGGAGAGAACAACAGAGAGAAAGGCAGGGTATAAGTGAAGCAAATAATTAAATTAATTGCAGAGATAGCAACATGTGTGTCCAGGTTCTGCATCAACCAATAAAAGCACAGGAAGGTGACAGGATGAGAGTATTATCTCTCAGTACAGTGAAGAGTACTGCTAGATTGAGATGTTGCTGAAAAGTTCTGCCCATGTTGCAGGGAGATATTTGGCTGCAATTATTTTAATATGAGGATTCCAGTTCTGAGATCTTAAAGATGGGAACTGTCCCATAAGCGTGACTGAGCCAGAGGTGGACACTAATGTGACTAGCGCTGGCAGAGCATTTTGAGGACTGTACCTTTATCTGCTAATTAAGAACATCCTTATTTCAGAATCTTGACCGACCTACTTCCAATATAACTTAAGCTGATTTTGCAATCTACTCTTAGATGTGGCATTTGCTTGCTCTCAAATTGACCCAAGACATTGTCACCACAAGTGTATACACCCCTCAGCTCCCCAACTCCTCTGTTTTCTTGCCAATTTGCCCATTCAGATTTTTCTTAGTAATTCATTGTAGGTCTATAATCTGTTTTTGACGAATAATTAGGCTGGTCCTCTGTGGATGATTTCCTACTGCCTCAAGTCCTATGTAGATGTGGGGGGAAATAAGTAACATTTTGTGTACTGAGTAGCAACCTTTCACTCATCTTTCACCTTTTCATTCATCTGTATTACTTCAAGGCATGATACTTTACTGGATTGCTTACAGTCCTAAGTATAGTTAAACCCTTCTTAAACCCACTGACTTCAATTTGGCTTAAAAGGGTGTTGTGACTCTGCTTTGGATTGCACTAATGAATCCACTTTCCACTTCCACTTTATTCAGGTTTAACAGCCCATAAGCCATATACCAAGAAAATATTTAAGAATTAAAAACAAATTTGCCACATCATCCATACATGCTTTATAAAAGCTACTCAGTAACAATCTTAATTTATGGGTAACTTTTGACCGATCAGTGTTTTGGCAGTGATTATCAAATTATATGCAAGTTTCCTGCAAAAAAAAGCTGCTTCAAGGATGAGCAATGAGAAAGTTATACGTGTTGAGGAAGTGAGCTTTAGGAGAGGCTGTTCAGTATGGATTATTGCTATATGGTGCTCAGATATGGTTCTCAGGTCCAGTTGAATTACTTGACAAGCTTTCGATTTCTTTTTCCCTCCTTAAAACCCCTGCCTTACCTCTACTAACGAATCATGTCAGAGTACCTTTCCCATTCCTGGCATGGGCTTTATACTAATGCAAAGTAGGAGGCTGTAATCATGGAATGAAAGTGGGTAAAAGTACTGAAATCCTTAGTGGGAGAAGATTAAGGCCTTCTTTGAGCTAGATTTGACACAGAGGCCTCACTTTGCTGGCCTTAAACATGGTTGCACTTTACATACTGTGGATTAATTAGGAACACTATATATTTCATGTTCTTACACACACACTTTGCACAAAACATCCACATTCACATTTCTGATATTTGCAGCAAGATTTTAGTATACTTGTATGTCAGAAATATCTATAACTTGGCTGAGAATTAGTGCTCCTAGACCTTCTGGTGGAGTGAGAGGAAGACTATAGATTGGCGTCTCCGGCCTTTTTGGGCCTGTGGGCACCTTTGGGATTTTGACAGCTTACCTTCAGACACACAGTAAAAATCCTTGTGCTGTGGTGGTAGTTGCTGCCAAAGCAACAGTTTTAAAAATCAGAAGCCTTGCTGGAGGGAAGCCCCATCCGATCCCGCCCACTTTCTAAAAACACCAGAATTGATGCTGGTGGGCACCATGGCTCCCATAGGCACCACGTTAAACAGTGAAGTAGCCAAGTTTGCAGATGACACCAAATTATTTAGGGTGGTTAAAACAAAATCGGACTATGAAGAGCTCCAGAAGGATCTCTGCATACTGGAAGAATGGGCATTAAAATGGCAAATGAGATTCAATGTGAGTAAGTGTAAAGTGATGCATATTGGGGCAAAAAATCCCAACTTCACATATACACTGATGGGATCTGTGCTGACAGCTACAGACCAAGAAAGGGATCGGGATGGTAGTGGATAGCTCAATGAAGATGTCAACCCAGTGGGCGGCTGCTGTAAAAAAGGCAAATTCTATGCTGGCCATAATTAGACGAGGAATAGAAAATAAAACTGCTGATATCATACTGCCCTTGTACAAATCTATGGTGAGACCACACTTGGGATACTGTGTACAGTTCTGGTCACCACACCTAAAAAAGGATATTACAGAGCTTGAGAAGGTGCAGAAAAGAGCAACCAAAATGATTAGGGGACTAGAGCAACTGTTCTATGGGGAGCGGTTAGGACACTTAGGGCTGTTTAGCTTGGAAAGAAGGTGGCTAAGGGGAGACATGATAGAGGTCTATAAAGTTATGCATGGTTTGGAGAGAGTGGACAGGGAGACGTTTTTCTTCCTCTCCCATAATACTAAAACACGGGGTCATCTGCTCAAGCTGGAGGGTGAGAGATCCAAAACAGATAAAAGGAAGTATTTTTTCACACAACGCATAGTTAAATTGTGGAACTCCCTGCCCCAGGATATGGTGATGGCTGCCAGCTTGGAGGGCTTTAAGAGGGGAGTGGACATATTAATGGAGGAGAGGGGTATTCATGGTTATTAGTTAGAATGGATACTAGTCATCCTGCATACCTATTCTCTCTAGTATCAGAGGAGCATGCCTATTATTTTGGGTGCTGTGGAACACAAGCATGATGGTGCTGCTGCAGTCGTCTTGTTTGTGGCTTCCTAGAGGCACATGGGTGGCCACTGTGTGAACAGACTGCTGGACTTGATGGGCCTTGGTCTGATCTAGCAGGGCCTTTCTTATGTTCTTATGTTCACGTTGGAGACCCCCTACTGTAGATATTCTGTATGAAGGATGATGTATGGTGCTTCTAATGCATCAGCTGGTTATTATGGATGAAGGGTCAGAAACGAGATATCGTTGCCTCTATTACGAACTCCCCCTTCCTACCCCTTTAAAAGCCATGGAGTTGTGGACTTCAACGCAGCTCTTAGAGACTTTGTTGCTTATTTATGGTTAGCCTGGAACTGATATGCCTAAGCTACTGGTAAAGACTTGTGATGGCCTTTGGCCGCAAACAATAAACTTTATCATATCATCCTGGTAAATACTTGTACGATGGAATTTTCCTCCATACAGAAAACCAGCATGTCAGGGAAGAGGATTTTAGCTTTGCGTTCTTTGTTTAGTTTCTTTATACAGGGTTTGTGTTTGTGTGTGTAAAGGAACATTTGATCCTGTAAGACTCCCCGTTTGTACTTTGAAGTAGTGTGCAGATACACTATTGCAGATACAAGTTTGCTGCTATGGTAAGAAAAGCCTGACATGCGGGCTTGAAATGGTCTCTCCCTTAAAGTAAATATCGGCTTGAAAGTGGCAGTGGTTTCCCGTGCCTCCTCCCTATAATGTCAGATTATTCCTTGCATGGTATCTGCAGGCTGAATGCACCCTTTGAACTTGAAAAAGAGGCAGTGTAGAAAAGGAAACCACCTCCTTGTCAATGCAGTTTCTAAATAAATTAGTCATGTGCTGCCCAGAGATGAAACACATGGGTGACTTTGCATAAATTTCCTGATAGCTTTGAGGATGTGTGCAGCTTCCAAAGTTACTTAGTCTACTTATACTTTTCTTTCCTTTTTTTGCCTAGCAAATTTATTTTCCTGAGTTAGCTCTAAAGGAATTTTTTCCTGCTGTCGGAGGTGTTCATAACCTCTAATTTGCTTGCCACGCCTTTTGCAAAGAACAGCAAGAGCTCAAGCAGATGGCAAGAAGCCACAGAACTGTCAGGCACTTTGCAGCAGAAGAATGTCAAGCGTTGCCTCCCCTGACTTACTGTATTTGATGGAAAGAAGATGGGGAAATAAGCTGTTTTGCAAATAAGCCCCACGCTCTGCATCCAGCCTTTCGAGCAGTGCCCTGAAAAGCAGACTTGTCAAGAAGTCTTATCACAGTGGGAAAGGTAGTCTTTCCGTGCGTAAATGAAAGGCAAAGAGATATTCATAGAATGTCTAGATGGGGAAACATTTGGGTCCAAAGCTTACAGTAGCTGATCTGCAGCTTGTTGGTAATTGCAGCATTCAGTTCATTTCCTCTTTGTCTTGCTAGGAAACAGCACCTTAGATTTATTCTCGCCTAGGTCTTGAGCTTCTCAAGAGTTTACCTTTTTCAGAAATAATGACGAGTGCATACAGTACTTGAATACTTTTCTTCTTGAACCTCGCAGAGGTGCTTTTCATGTTCCTGACCTTATTTTTAAAAGGAATTTTAAATGGGGGGGGGGGAAATAGGAGTGCTAATTAGTCCCTCATTAAATACTTTTAGTCAAGTATGGTAATTTTCTTGAAAGGATAATGTAGTCAGTGAATAAAAGTACACTCCATTAAATAGTGAATGCAAACTCTCTCTTTTTAAATCACAGGCATTTATTCTATATTTTTTGTGAAGAGAAAAGTTAATATATTAAGTATACCATGTACTTAATTTAAAGCAACACTCCTCTGCTTTACATAGGTTGGGTGATCTGGCAAAGGGCAAGTGAGTGTGCTGGTTTGATTGCTGATTCTGTGTTTCTGTTTTTCAGCAGTACCGTAGACTTGTGTGTGTGTGAAATGCCGTCAAGTCGCAGCCGACTTATGGCAACCCCTTTTGGGGTTTTCATGGCAAGAGACTAATAGAGGTGGTTTAGACCCTGTTTAATCACAGTAGTGTATGAATGGAGAGGTGCTGACATTGCATCCAGTCCTGGGATATGAAAGAGATTTCATTACACATCTTGAAGACAATGTGATACAAATTTATAAATACCTTTTCAGTAAGTACCGTATTTACTTGAAGGGAAGATGTCCCTGAATGTAACACACCAAAAAATTGTTATTACTATACATAACTGCAACTTGTATGAAAATAAAAGACAACCTCCTCTTTTCTTTTTTTGATAGTGTAACTGGGGAACAACTTAGTCTTGCATTTTTGTAAACACAGCAGATAACCCAATTGCGTGCATTTTTTACCCTCTTCCCTGTAAATCATATGACTGATGTGCAGTTGAAACTATGTTGTCAAGTTAATTCTGGGGTGGTCATTTATTTTATACTTCATGTTCCCCCCCCCTTCCTCCGAGGAACTCAGAACTGCATACGTGGGGAAATGGAATTGTATCACCTTACTAACTCTGTGAGATAGTTGTGGTTGAAGAAGAGCTCAGGAGCTATGCAGTGGTGTTTGTAGCTCCGTTTCCATTTTCAAGCAGAGTGTAGCTTAAGCTAGTGAATAATTATGGTAACTGAGAAGGGCTGTACTGTAGAATAGAAAGCGATTTAGTATTCTGATAAAGTCACTTTAGGTCGTGCTCTTTGTTTTGTGAGGCCTTTTCCTGCACAAAATAGCTCTTGCAGTAACAGTGAACAAACCGGGTTCTGCCTTCTGTTGTTCTGAAGGGTGCCCAGCTGGATATTCCCTCCCTCTTCATTGATAAAAGCATCACAAAAAGGGACCAGAGCAGAGCAGGGAAACAGGAGAAACAGCAGCCTTCTGCTTAAGTGACAGGCGGGGTGGGTGGGGGGAGCTTCCTAGGAGGCACTGTATCTGCTTAGACATCATGCCAAAACCATGGTTAAGGGAGCTTAATTATGACCCTGCTTAGATGTAACAGCCAGCCCATGGTTACATAGATTGGCTGCTGAGAATGTGCTTGGTACTCATACGTTCTGATTCCTTAATGCACTTCCGTTTAACCATAACGGCTGAATTAGAAGGGAAAACCATGGCAATCTGGGTTTGCCTCCAAAATAAAATTGAGAGCTATAGTTTTAAGTAAATTTCTGATTCTGGTTTTGAGGCAAATTGTGCCCAGTTTAGGCATCATGGCAAACAATGGTTACTATGGTCCAGGACAGAGAAAGTAGGAGTTGGGGGGGGGGGACATCTGAGCAAGGGATATGCTACTGGCATCCAAACCTGGTTTTGCAGTGACTTCTGAATTGATCCTGTGGCTTGAGGTGCTATCTGAATGGACAAACCATGGATACAACCATAGGTGTACTTCCAGAGGCTGCTCATTTGTGTAGAAAATATTGAATTTATGAAGCTTGAGTGCTGAGAAGATGGAAAATGAACACAGACAAGCACTTCTAAGCCATAGCTTGTCTGTTGTATGTTTGGAAACTCAAACCATGGCTTGAGTTCTAAAGTATGTGTATGCAAACTATGGCTTGGAATAATGTCTGAATTGAGCCAATATCCTGAATGACATTTAGCAGAGGTCCTTCAGTAAGAGGTCCTTTGTCTCATATTGGTTTATTGAAGATTTCCTAGAAAAGAATGCTGAAAAATAATTTCCTATGGATTTGTTATTTTGATCTTTAGGAATTCCACATGAAGACAGAAGCTGGATACAAAACTGTTCTTACTAGATGCTGATAATACATGAGTTTTACTCTAATGTAAAGATATGACATTTATGGAAGGAGACCTATAGAGATGTTAAACAGTGCAGGGCAATTTTCTGATGCCAAAATTAAGAGTTTCCATTAGCCAGTAGCAGAAAAATGAGACCTTGTTAGTTACCTGAATTTTTTAAAAGTTTCATTTCATTATTTATAATCTCAGAAATACTACAAATGATAGTAGTCTTGTGCACCTTGATAACTAACATTTATTGTAGCAGCAACTTTTATGAGTCAGAGCTCTCTATCAGGTGCATGAAGTGTTATATTCCATTTTCTTTATTATGCCTATTAAAACAAGCTTGTTTACTGAAAATCAAATGTTACTAAAATTCACTATGTTTTTCCATCCTAATGTTGTTGTAACTGGATTAAACCGTAAAATATTTATCTGAATGTGTCCCAGAGTCTTGCCATACAGTTTGATAAATGACCTTTTGCCATAACATAGTCACAGAAAGAATGAGTAGACATTGAAAGAATTTAGAGTTTAAACACTTTTGTGTCCAGGGTGAGGACCAGCCTAAATATAGGAATGCCAGCCTCCAGGTGGCACCTGGGGATCCCCCAGAACTATAGCCTCTCTGCCAAGCTGTCCTTGGAATTAAACTTGGGTAAACAGAGCTACTTGGGCATGAAATATCAAACAGTTCATCAAAGTTCGTTCTGAGAGCTCAGTTGAACACATGATGATGATTCCTTATTCTGATCCAGACCATTGGTCCATCAAGCTCAGGATTGTCTACTCAGTCTCTCAGCAGCCCCTCCCCAGAGTCTCAGGCAGAGCAGTCTTTCACATCACCTACTGCCTGGAGATGGCAGGGATTGAACCTGGGACCTTCTGCATGCATCCCCAGCATCTCCAGTTAAAATGGTCAGGTCATAGGTGATGTGAAACACCGCTACCTGGATAGCCCCTGCAAGTCAGAAGAGACAGCACTGACTTAGAAGGTGGTATAAGGCAGCTTTGTGGGTTCACGTATTCTTTTAGCTAGCTCTCTGCATGCCTGCTCATACATTGGGTGTACCAATGTAAATAAATAATATATGTTTGTCATATATACTTTTCCTGTTGTGCAAGGATCAATAGTTATTTCCTACGAACAAACAAAAGTGGCTTAGGCCAATTATTACTTTAAAGTTTATGGTGTTTGTACGTTCTTACATCCCATTATTCTGTTACAGATACAAGGACCCCTTGTCTGAGGAGCTTGGCAGCGGTGTTTCATATACTCCTAAATTGTGTAATAAAAGATTTTTTGTTAACATCTGGCCTTCAACATATGAATTGTTTGCCAGAGAAATTATTTCATGAGTTCCTTTATGGCATGAGGGGCTGGCTGTATTGTGGTTTCTTCTGACTCACCCATTTTTGGTGAAGCTTTGGAGTTATCTTTCAGCACCCATTTTCATCACCTCTTTTCTGTATGAAAGATTTATTCTCACATAGTGTCCTGCCGCCCATTGGTACCAATGGATCCGTGTTAATGTCATAGAAATAGCAACTAGCCTGGTTAAAGCTGAATTCCTTACTAAGAAACTGGGTAGAGGATTTTTAGTTTGGGTTCCAACTATTTCCTTATCTTTTCACATGGCATTGTGGGCTCAGACTGGAGTAACTCTGCATAGGATTGCATTGTCAGTCAAGTATAGAACACTCCAGATCTTTTGCTCAAAATAGACACCTCTTATTTCAGAACCTGTCTCCATAGCATTTCCTACAATACCATGACATTTCATTTATTTTTTGAAATTAAAAATCCAGCAATGGGTTATTTTTATTGAAAGGGTATGCAGCTTATTCTGCACTAATGATGACATGAAAAGTACCTAATGAGCAAAAATACATTGCAGATACCGCATATCACAATTTACATGTTATTTTCATCACAATGTAAGATGGAAACTTATAGTTGAAAGCACGTTGTAGTTATACTGTAAAATTTCAGAGTTGTAGCTGAGTTAATATGTCTCATCAGAAACTCCTGTTTATTTGAACTATAGAATTCAGATTTAAAAAAAAATTTCAACCAGGAATTTTTAAAGCAACCGTAGCAATGGTGCATGATTAGAGAAATTCACATGAGATGTGAAATGCATAATGAAGTGCGGCTTCATTTATTTGCCACTGTCTTTTAAATTATTTAATAGGTTTGTTGACAGTGCGCAATTTCAGATCTTAAAGAGAACTCTTTAAATTCAGTGAAAGCTATAATGCTTGAGTATGTCATAGGATTTTGGGAGGTTCATGAAAGATGCTGAGAAGCTGTATATTATTCACCCTGGTTATAATGAAAAACAGTTCTCATGCGCTTGCTGGCTTAGCGCTTAATTGGGGAGTATCTAGAGCCGGCTACCAGATCCTGATTCTAACCCTTCCCTGGCATGCAACACCAACCCCCTGCCCTTTACACTATTGACCCTGGCACCTGACTGAAGACAGATGCTGGATGGAAATGGCCACAACTTTATTGGTTACAGCAACAGGCATTGGCATGGCATTGGGGCGCGATCCTTGTCATCGACCAACCCGCTTGCTGGTCGATGCATTTTTCCTCCCAGCCCATCTGCTGGGAGTTGTATGAGATGGCAGTGTGTGGAACCCACATTGACAGACACCAGCTGAGTGGTCCCCTGCCACTTGACGGGAGGCCATTCCAACATCCCCCGAGCTGGTCATGTCCCCCGACAGCCCCCGAGCTGGGCTTGTCCTAATCCAGGCCTCCCTCAAAATCCCTTATGGGGATTCTCCTGGTGGGGAAAAGGGGGCACGCAGGCCGGCTTTCCCTCCAAACTGAATCTGGCCCCCATGCCAAACAGTGCTCACGTGCTTTTCTGTTACAGCTCAGCTCAGTTGCCTATTTTGTGCAGTTAATATTCTCACCTGCAGACATGCATTGAGAGAGAGTTTTTTCTCTCTCTTGGGTTTTAGTTTCTTGAACTGTAACGGGCAAACAGAAATAATCACATAAAAGATTCTCCTATTGTTAGCTCTGAAATTAGCTGGTATTGACTAATTGTGAAAAGACAGAAATGTCTAAATATGAAACATTTTAGTAATTGGAGTGACAGATTCCATTTTTTTTTAATTTAGCTTTCAGACACAAGCTGTATTACTTATGTGCATCAAAAGGATGATTTTTAAATGACTGGAAGTAGTGTTTGTTATGATTGGGGACCCTGAAACCATAGCAACTGTTTTATTTCCACAAGAGAGTAGAATCAGAGAAAACAGGAACTTGGTTTCAGTGGGAAAACCAGACCATTTGGCCTACCTGCCAAAGGAGGATGTAAATGGGCATCATGAAACCTGATTGGGGGAGAGAGCCGTGGGCTATGTGCTAAAGGATGTCATTGGCAGAGCTCAAAGCATCTTCCAAGAAACCCGAACCCGAAAAATACAGTGCAGAGCTGAAGGCTGCTGCAGTCGAACTCCATGTGGAGTTCAGCTCCGGCAGCAAAGGTCTGAAGGTGGGGCTGGCTGGAGCTCTCAGCTAGCCCCATCTTCAGTTTGCTTCAGCGCGGCAGCACAGCTCAAGCTCTGTTTCCGCGCTGAAGCAGATTGGAGGCAGGGCTCCACCTCCCCTGCTTACCTACCAAACCAAACTGGCGGGGGGCTGGTGGGGAGCTGTCAGCCAGCCCTGCCTCCAGTCATTTGACACAGCAGCCGAGCTCTGCTGGTGCGCCAAAGCAAACTACAAGTAAGTAAGGGAGGAAGCTAAAAAAAATGGTGGCAGGGCTATAGCGGTCCCGAATAATGTTGAATAAATTTGGCATTATTCAGGGTCTGCTGTGGTAGACCGCCATTATTCAGGGTCCATTTTTCGGCTGCCATTAATTGCTGCCATTTCCCCCCGTACCCCCCCCAAATACCAAAAAGGTATTTCTCTGGGGGGGGGGTAATTTGGCATCTTGATATTCGCATCCCTAATCTCAGATCCCACCCAGAGGCTGAGGACTACTCATACGCACTAGCACACACAGGGTGAGGGGGAAGAGCTCAAGCAGTTGTAAGCTCTGCTCTTTGTACTTGTTGGGAGGCAGCCTTACTGGGATACCCCAAGGCTCTGGTTACCGTGTGGAATTTGGGGGAAGGGAGGGTTTTCAATTGGGATGTGATGCCATAGAGTCCACCCTCGAATAATTCCTCCAAGGGAACTGATATCTGTAATCTGGAAATCAGTTGTAATTCTGGGAGAACATGCAGAAGTTGGTAACTTTGTGCATAGGGCATAGGTCCTCTGTTCAAATGCATTGTTCATTGGGGGCAGAATGTTTGTTTTAAGATTTTTTTTTTAATGAACTTCTATTTTTCAACAGTGGACCTATCAGTGATGTGATGACCATTACAAATGGCGACATGGAAGACATTTAAATACCTTGTTCTTTTTACACAAATTCCATCTCTTTGTGAATGCGTTAGGTTCACTTCAAGTTGTTGATATGTATCTGCAGGTGCCCTGGATACTAATGAGTTCACCCCTGTTTTTATGTTTTCCAGAGTTTTTTGTGAGTATGGTGCACTTTTGAAGCACATATGTGATGGGTTGAATGATTGCTTTCTGCTTTCTAAGCAGTTCAGTTCTGTGTAGTTGCATTTTAAGCATTTTGCTCTAAAATACGTTTACCAAAAGCTTCCGTCTCAAATAGGGAGAGTTTCCATTTGTCTGTTTAAAATTACAATAAAACCAGAAGCAGAAACTCTATATAATATTATGCACCTTGGGCTCTGCAAATCATTACTAACATGTTCAAACATGTGGTCTAGTCTCTTGATGGTCCTCAAAGTTTCTGAATGAGTAAATCTAAGCAGGCATTCCCCAGGTGGAGGGAAAATAAATGAATTAGTCAGCATTTGGGAGCTGCTGCCTGTTGTAAACGTCTGCGAAGTCACTAATCTCCGAGCAGCTTTGTACCTTCAACAGAAAGGTGAGCACAGTACTATTTGGTGAGGGGAAAGTCCAAGGAAAGTCCAAATGTAGTTATTGCATAAGTAATGGATGGATGTAAGACTAAAGCAGTCATTCGCTATTACAAATGTTGGAATTTCTTTTACAATATTGGTGATTTGCTGATCTGATCAATTCCAGTTTCAGATTTCTGCTTGTAGTGTCTTCTTTGCTCATTCTCACTAAAAGGAATTTCTCTATCCGTCTATCTGTAATCTGTGTAGAATAGCCATTTGAGACTCTAAGTTGTTTCATGATGTCAGGTGCAGTTGTCTATGCCAAATCTAAGAAATCAGTGAAAAACTACATATGTAATTCATCACATATGCTTTCTCCTGTGATTGGAAAAGAGGAGACTCAGTAGGAATAGCATTTATTGTGCTGTGTTACAGTATTATCTTTATCAATTGTTTGAGTGAACTGTAAATGGCTGTTCTCAAAAGTGCAGAAATCACCTGATGCCATTGACACACATGCCATATTAGAAAATAACTTCCTTTGTTTGAAGAAAGTGGCTGATGCAAAGAAGCGGAAGACTTGTCAGTGATTACATGCAAAGCAGACTTGCTGAACCCAGTGTGACTCAAGAAACTGTTCCTTGTCCACAAGCAGTGGGGAGACAGATAGGATATTATTTCCAAGAAATCTACATGTTTCTGTGGCATTACTGCATTTTCAAAAAACTAATGTAGCCAGATAATATGCATCACACAGGAGAGAGCAAATTATATAGCTTGCTCTTAGATTTTCTTGGAAACAAGATTGACTGACTTCAGTGGAATATATTCATTCTCGCTCTGAGGAGGAGGGCATCTTGCAACATTGGGTGATTTCCACGGGTTGCTCAGGAAGGCAGAATCAAATTTCAACTTCCTGTCTCCTGGGCTGGAATCGCCCCTTCTTCAGTTCATTTCCTGCCTCGCAAAGGGAGAGCAGCTTCTGTGTAGCTCTCTGCTGTGTTAGATCTTCTCTTACAAAACTTACCCTTTATTTCTTTCTACTTCTATTCCTATAGTCCTCTACCTCTCAGATATACCTTTTTTCTCCTCCTGCTTGCTAAATTTCTCATCTGATCTATTTTTTCTTGTCAGATCCTTATCTGACAGAAACTATTTTGCCCCAAAACAAGATGGTGGAAATGCTGTTCGACTGATACATTTCTCCAGAGGATTTGGAGCTGGGTTTACTTGTAGCTATGCCACAGCCCCAAGACAAGCCCTCCTTATGTAGCAGAGCAAGGAAAGGGGAGCTGGAGCCACTAAAAGAAAGAGCCACTAAAAGGCTCGACACATTAAAAAAAAAAAAAGGCTCTAGCCGCCAGTCGCTTCCTGAAAGAGAGTTGGCTTGACTCATTAAAAAGGCAGGGGGAAAGGGCTACAGCCTCTGGCTACTTATCAAACCATTCCATTCACCAGGAGCAACAAAACCTCCCACAGCTATTTTTACAGCAAAATGGAGGAGGAGAGCCAGGGCCAGCAGCAACTAAACCTCCCGCAGATGTTCTTGTGGCAAAATGGAGGAAGAAAGTGGGGGCAAACTGACTGCTACCACAGGAAAGAGCGCAGACATGGCAACTGGTAAAGGCCTACCAAATAAAGCACCCCCTGGCTAACAGCTCGGTCCTATGCAGCCTTGAAAGTTCACCTGGCTCTCCAGAGGAGAGCTTTTTGAAGCAGATGGCTGAGTTTTTTTATCAAAGGGTAATGTACTACCGCCCCTCTCTGGCAGTGGCCATGGAGGAGGGCACCCAGCCTTGCATACCAATTATGGAGTCTGTATAAATGTCCTAGAGAAGGGGTTGCAGTTCTCAACTGCCCTCCCCCCTCCATGTTCATTTGGGGAAAGCAAGCTCCCCCTGCAAGGACCTTCTGATCAGGAAAGCATAACGATGGGACCTCATGCTTATCAAGGCCAGTCACTTATGGAGCAGAGCAAGGAAGGGTGTGAGGATCCGTCCTGTGGGCCCCACCTCTCTTCCCCGCGACCTGGCCGGCTCGACTTGGAGAGCGCTTCCTTGGCCTCAGAATGGGAGTCGAGGAATGACTTCTCTCGCTCCTCTCCTCCCCATGACAGGACTCTGCTCCACTGAGCCCACACTCCACAGCAGACCGCCTCTTCCTCCGTGGCCTCCGCGCCCCTCCCGGGTCATATAGGCCAGGCCCCCTGGGGTTCTGCCCCTTCCCGATCCTCCCCTCCTGCCCTGCTGGGGCTCCACCAATTGTCCCCCACCAGCGTCTGCTTCCCGTTCTCCCTCTCAGCTGAGCTGCGGCCCCGGCTCAGCTGTTCGGCGGCTCCTGCCCCGCCTTCCCCACTCACGCCCGCCCACCTCTCTGGCTTTTCCTCGCCCGGCTCTTTCCCCGCCGGGGGAGGCTGCAGCTGAGCAGGGGGCCGTGGCGCGGCTCTCGGAGGCGGCGCCTCTTGGGCCCCGCCGTGTTTGGGTGGCATTGCCGTGCTGCCCGGCTCTACCCTTCCGGGCCAGGATGCTGGTCCCTCCGGGGGTTTTCGCTGGCGGCGGAACAGCTGGTTCCGCCCCTTCAACAAGGGATGGCTGGGATTCACACCTGGTAAGTGCTCCGCAGGGCAGTCCACTGCCGGGGCTTGCCCAGGCGCAGGACACACTCCCCCTGATATAGCTGTATCTTCCCGGTCTCCGTCTTCGCACACTCTGGACATGTAATCCGCCGGGATGTGGTGACGTCCTGGGCAGTGCCGGATGGTGAACCTAAAGGGGAGCAAGGACAGGTACCAGTGCAATATACGGGCATTGTGGTCCTTCATCCATGACATCCACAACAGGGATTCGTGATCTGTCACCGAAGTGAAAGGGTTATTTGTTAAATAAAATTGCAGAGCCCATTTCACCGCGAGAGCCTCTTTCTCCACAGTCGCATATTGTTGCTCGGTTGGCCTTAGTTTACGACTTAAAAACAACACTGGAAGGTCCTGCCCCTCATGCTCTTGCATCAGCACCGCCCCCAGTCCCGTCGCCGATGCGTCCGTGTACACTGAGAAAGGTTTCTCAGAGTAGGGGTTCTGGAGAACTGGATCGTCTGACAAGGCGGACCGCAGGTCCAGGAACGCATATGCGGTTATAGAGTCCCACTGGATGACATTGGGTCGTCCCTTCTGTAGGCAGTCGGTCAGTGGCCCTGCCCGCCTGGCGAAATGGGGGGTGAATTTGCTGTAATACCCCACTAGCCCCCAAAACTGCCTCAGCTGCTGCTTAGTGCGGGGGCATGGGGTGTTCTCTAAGGTAGTAATTTTGTCAGGTACGGGTCAAAGTTGGCTAGTACCCACGATGTAGCCAAGTTATTGTAGCCGTTGAAACCCTAGCCAACTTTTGGTGGGGTTGGCTTTAAGGCCTGCCTCCCTCAGGGCCCGAAGGACGGTCTCTAAGTGCTGGTGGTGGGAGGCCCAGTCGGCACTGAAGATAAGAATGTCGTCGATATAGGCAAAGGTATACCCTTGGCACTGGGCTAACACCCGGTTTACCAGCCTTTGAAAGGTGGCCGCCGCTCCATGAAGGCCAAAAGGCATGGTCTGGAATTGATATAATCCGGAGGGAGTAGCTAACACTATCTTTTCCTTATCTTCCCGGCGTATGGGCACCTGCCAGTATCCCTTCGTGAGGTCCAGGGTTGAGAGGTATCAGGCATTGCTGAGCTGGTCAACCAGGATGTCTGCCCTTGGCATGGGGTATACATCGAATTGGGCTAGTTTATTGACTACCCGATAATCAACGCAGAACCTTACCGAACCATCCAGCTTAGGCACCAACACCACCGGGCTTCGCCAGGCACTCCAAGACGGCTCTATAACGTCTAGCTTCAACATTTTCTGCACTTCTTCTTGAATGGTGTCCCAGTGTTTATGGGGTACTGGCTGCCAGGGCGCCCGGGCCACCTGGCCCGGGGGGTCCGGATCGCATGTTCCACCCAGGTAGTGCGGCCGGGGGTCTTTGAAAAGACTCTGGGCATGGACTGAATCACAACTCTGACCTGGTGGTGTTGTGGGACCAATAACTCTGGATCTATGTCAGGCTCATCTTTGCCTAAGGTGGGTTCTTGCCAAGGTAGTTCCCCGGCCAAAAGCTCTAAGGGACATTCCCCTAAATGGCACTCCCCTGGGTTACTTTCACGGGGAAACCACTCTTTGAGGTCATTGATGTGAAGATGTTTGTCCTGTTTGGCTGAGGGCCCACATCGAACGACATAAGAGCTAGGTCCGAGGTCTCTCACCACCTTATAAGGGCCATGTCATGGGACTCCCTTGTCCGGCCCAAATACCTTATGATGTACTAGGACTAGGGTGCCCTCCTGTAGACCCCAAGGTCTGGCCGTAGCATCATACCTCTCCTTCTGGGCCTCTTGAGCTCCTTCCAAATTCCTCCGGGCCAATTCGCGAGCCACCGCGAGTTTCTCTTGCAATTGCTTCATGTACAAGGGAGCTGGCTGGCCCGCTTCGGAAGGGGTCTCCACCCATCTTTCTTCTACCAGACTTAAAATCCCCTTGTGCGCCACCATGTTAGGTTTTTAGAATTTTATTGATGGTTTTATTATGGATTTTACTGTATATTTATATTGTATATTGTTATAGATAGATAGATAGATAGATAGATAGATAGATAGATAGTTTATTTGTGGCCCTTGGCCAGATAAAACAAGATACATGGACTAAAATGGTCTTACCGACAAAAGTTTACAGTCCGAGTCTTAAATCACTTAAATAAAATAAAATAAAATAAAATAAATAACATCCAAGTTACATCTGCCATTTGGACTAAGAGACTACTCTGTGGCAACGAATTTTCATTGCAGCCATACAAAATTTTGCTACCTGAGAGGTGATTGAGGGATTATCTCCTTGTAGGAGCTTTTCTATCTTTTCTCTTTCCCTGTCGGGTCCCATTCTCAGTATGAGGGGATCAGTAAACTTAGAACGGGGTAATGTGTAAAAGTTACAATTCAGGGGAACATGTTCAGTGGTTTCTAAATCCCCGGATTTACAGGGGCATATTATCAAGGAAGAATGTGCAAAGACTATTCCTGTAGCCAAAAGAAAAGAAAAACCTCGATGGATGTCTGAGGAAACTCTTAAAATTGCCAGAGATAGGCGAAAAGCTAAAGTAGAAGGTGACAGAAATAGAATCAAAAGTCTAAGTGCAACGTTCCAGCGACTCGCACGTAGAGACAAAGAGACCTATTATAATAACCAGTGTAAAGAAATAGAAGAGAACAACAAAAAAGGAAGAACAAGAGATCTGTTCCACAAGATCCAAGAAATCAAAGGGAAATTTAAAGCACGGTTAGGCATGCTGAAAGATCAGCATGGAAATGCATTAACTGAACAGGACAAAATAAAGAAAAGGTGGGAACAATACACTGAAGAACTATACAGAAGGGATGAAAGGATAAAAGATTATTTCCAAGAAGAATCTTTTGAAGAAGAACCTATAGTTTTAGAAAGTGAAGTGAAAGCTGCATTGAGAGCAATCAGGAGAAACAAATCACCAAGAGCAGATGGGATATCAATAGAGCTATTCCAAGCCACAAAAACGGAGTCCATCAAAATTTTGACAAGAATATGCCAACAGATATGGAAAACAAAACAATGGCCCACAGACTGGAAACGATCCATTTACATTCCAATTCCCAAGAAAGGAGACATCAAAGACTGCAGCAACTATCAGACCATCGGATTAATTTCTCATGCAAGTAAAGGGATGCTCAAAATCTTACAGCAAAGGTTGTTATCATACATAGAACGAGAAATGCCTGGTGTTCAAGCTGGTTTCAGAAAAGGAAGAGGCACTAGAGATCATATTGCAAACATACTCTGGTTACTGGCGCATATGAGAGAATTTCAGAAGAAAATCAGCTTGTGTTTCATAGATTACAGCAAAGCTTTTGACTGTGTGGATCATGAAAAGCTATGGCTGGTTTTAAAGGAAATGGGTGTGCCACTACATCTGATCGTTTTGATGCGCAACCTGTACTCTGGACAAGAGGCCACAGTTAGAACAGAATATGAAGAAACGGAATGGTTTCCAATTGGCAAAGGTGTCAGACAGGGATGTATTTTATCTCCCTATCTCTTCAATCTATATGCAGAACATATAATTAGGAAAGCTGGATTAGATTAAGATGAAGGTGGAGTGGAAATTGGAGGGAGGAACATTAATAATTTGAGATATGCTGATGACACTACATTATTGGCAGAAAATAGTGAAGATTTGAAACGACTACTGCTGAAAGTTAAAAGAGAAAGTGCCAAAGCAGGACTACAGCTGAACATCAAGAAAACAAAAGTAATGACTACAGGAGAATTACACAACTTTAAGGTTGACAATGAGGAAATTGTTCTATTCCTTGGCTCCACCATCAACCAAAAGGGAGACTGCAGCCAAGAAATCAGAAGGCGATTGAGACTGGGAAGGGCAACCATGAAGGAGCTAGAAAAGATTTTGAAGTGTAAGGATGTGTCACTGGCCACCAAGACTAGATTAATTCATGCCATCATAGTCCCTATTACTATGTATGGATGTGAAAGCTGGACAGTGAAGAAAGCTGATAGGAAGAAAATATATTCCTTTGAAATGTGGTGTTGGAGGAGAGTGTTACAGATTCCTTGGACTGCCAAAAAAAACACAACACAAATCAGTGGGTTATAGATCAAATCAAGCCTGAACTGACCCTAGAAGCTAAAATGACTAAACTGCTGCTATCGTATTTTGGTCACGTCATGAGACGACAAGAGTCACTGGAAAAGACAGTCATGCTAGGAAACGTTGAGGGCAGCAGGAAAAGAGGAAGACCCAACAAGAGGTGGATTGACTCAATAAAGGAAGCCACAGCCTTCAATTTGCAAGATCTGAGCAAGGCTGTCAAAGTTAGGACATGTTGGAGGACTTTCATTCATAGGGTCGCCATGAGTCGGAAGCGACTTGACGGCACTTAACACACACACAGTCTCTCTGCCCTGGGTATCTTCTTAAATTTCCCCCTTAAATCTCAGAGAGGCTAAGATGCAGCAAACTTTCCAGGCTGGGAGATTGGAACAACCCAACTTCCTGCTGATCCCTGCAGTCAGCTGAGAGTCAGCTGAGAGTTGGTTGTTGATTCTCCCCAGTTTCCCCAAGTAGCTACACACAAAAATTCCTCAGCAGGATATGAGAAGCTGACTCATAGCTGATCCCTCATCACCTGGCAGTTAGGTTCTGATGGCTGCAAGTAGCCTGTTCCTGCAAATAGATGGAAACAGCCAAACAGCTTGCTGATTAATCGGCTGCCTGATTGCTACTGGTGAACAGCATGTGCAGTGAACCAGCAGGCGTTCAATCATTCCTAACGATCAGTGCTAGCCTTCTTCCTCCATCCTGGAGTATGTTTCTCCAGTGAAGGCTCTGTAGGGTATCTTCTAAGGGCTAATAACTGCTGCTTTTTGGCTCTGACCCAGTTGTATAGCAGCCACAGCATAATTTAGCACACTTACCAAAGCTGGCCAACTAGGCAGAGAGATAACTATGCCCATCAGGAAGTGAAAGAAGTGCTGGCACAAAAAAGTACTACAAAATTATGTCAGAAACTATAAACAATCTCAGAAAGGTAGAACCATCTCACTACTCCCTACCCAAACCATAAATGAATGAGGATTCATTTCTATGCATTTCCTGATTTAGTTATGTTCTGTAGTGGATAAAACAGCTTCAATTTTTAGCAACACTGTGGAACATTTTGCCAAAATAGCCAAGTGTAGACAAGGCCATGCATATTTGCAATATGTACTGTTCACAGAAGACAGATTGATGTTAATTAGGCGTGGGTGGCATGTGAGTATAAAAATAAAATTCCTTTCTACAGTGCTTTACTATTAGAAATAGAGTACATGATGTGACTAGTGTGTATGTGTGAAGATCTGTGTGTGCCTTTTCATTTTATAAGGATATTGGTACTTCCAAGTATCTTAAAATATTGCAAATATGAAAAAATGTACAGACAAAAACATTATCATATGGTAAATGAATTCATATCCATGTTTATATTTTATATATTATATTTTCTTATATAAGTCCATATTTATATTTTAATTTTATGATGGCAATAAAAAGTCATCTGAATTTTCCTTCCTTTGAGATTAATATATTCAGTCATTTTGTGATTTCTGTGGTTTTCCATCATTTAGCTGCTCAGTTCTATAATGTTGATAGGTAAGGATATCACAGCACCCAGTATTTTGGTTTCAATCAGCAACTTCCAAATTATTTATTAGTGTATTATCCTTCTGAATATACAAGGGGAATGTTCCAAGGCTCATTAGAAGAGGATAACCCAACACTTCATTGATTACATAACATAAATAACTTTTAAAGACAAATTTTGAATTATGGGATATTCCCAGCAAAAGTGTACATAGGATCTGGAGGGAAAAATAGAGGTTTAAATAGGATATTATTTAATAGAGGTTTAAACAGGATATTATTTTAAGGGTGATGTTGTTTGACTCTAGGCCATGGAATGCTTCAACTGCCCATTTCCATACATTAAGCCTCTATTAAACGGACATGACATTTGTCTTCAGACCGATTGGCAATCCTGTTTGTATAAAGCTGCCCTCATCCGTCAAACATCTCCATATTTTTAAACACATTATTATATATTTTACTTGGTAAGGTGTTAGGTGGCAACAGCTTGTTACAACAGGATAATTAAGATCCTTGAGAATAATTTTTAACCATACAGTTTTAGATATAGTAATTTTTAAACACATTTTCCCATTTAACGTTACATTTAATTCCCCGAAGATTTTTTTTTTTTTTTGCCAAAACTATTTTCTGTATTTTGGACACATCCTTCCAGCTTTTAAAATTTTCAGTTAGCATCTCAAATGGTGCCTTTTCTGTCTTCATTTCCTACTTCTAAAGCAAACAGTTATATAGGTGTTTAATGAAAAATATTAAAACCAATGTTGATTACCGTATTTTTCGCTCCATAAGACACACTTTTTTCCTCCTCAAAAGTGAGGGGAAATGTCTGTGCGTCTTATGGAGCGAATGTGCGCACAGAGCCGGCTGGGCGCGCTGGAATGACGCGAGCCGGGTCTGTGCGCCCCGTTCCAGCGCCCAGCCGGCTCTGTGCGCCCCGCCTGCCTCCCAGCTGGCTGTCGGGGCGGGGAAAGCCGGCTCGCGTCGTTCCAGCGCGCCCAGCCGGCTCTGTGTGCCCCTCCCACCTCCCAGCTGGGAGGCGGGCGGGGCACACACGCGAGCCAGCTCTCCCCGCCCCGATGACCAGCTGGGAGGCGGGCGGGGCGCACAGAGCTGGCTCGCATCATTCCAGCGCGAGCCGGCTTTCCCCCTTCCGGACGGCCAGCTGGCAGGCAGGCAGGGCTCACAGAGCCGGCTGGGAGGCGGGCGGGGTGCACAGAGCTGGCTCGCGTCATTCCAGTGCGACGCGCACGCGCCCAGCTGGCTCTGTGCGGCCCCGCCTGCCTCCCAGCTGGCCGGCTGGGCGGGGAACGCTGGCTCGCGCCGTCCCGACGCGCACGTGCCCAGCCGGCATTCGCTCCATAAGTCAAGTTTTTAGAGAAGGAAAACAAGATTTTTTCTTGTTTTCCTCCTCTAAAAACTAGGTGCGTTTTATGCAGCGGTGCGTCCTCTGGAGCGAAAAATATGGTACTTCCTAATTTATGGCCAATACCCATTCTAGTTAAAGAACAGCCATTCTGAATAAAAAGCAGTTAGAATAATTTATTCAAAATTCTGTTTGTTGAAGATGCAATTTTGTTATTTCATTTGGAGTTTGGTGTAAAGGAAGACTTAATGTTTAATGATATGTGTATAAAATGCAAGATTGAACAGCTCTCAATTTTAGGCTTGCAGTTCATTTCTGTTCATTTGGCATTTGAGTATTGTTTGGTTAAAAGAAAGAATGCTGCTGTTTAAAGATTTTTTTTAGAAGTCTTTACTATTGTAACAAAGGAGAGGCTTATTTGCCAGCTTTGGCAAATGCAGCACTTTAACATTAAACAGATCAATTTGCTATCTTATAATACTGACAGCAGCCTTGTAAAGTAAGTCAGTATTGTTATTCCCATTTTGCAGATGAGGAGTTAAGGTTTAGAAGTGTGGTATACTGAATGCCAGTGAATGAGGTTATAGCAGAAACAAAATTTGTAACAGGAATGTTAGCTGTTAGCCAAGATTGTACTCTACAGCTAAGGGCAGGGCATTATGCTGGTGCAAGGCTTATTCTGACAGAGCTCCTTCCGTTGATTAAATATGTCCCATACTGTTGGAACTCACCACCTGTAGCTGAGCACAGAGGTAGGATACAACCCCATACAGTACCAGTTTTAGACTTTCCTCTCAGTATCTCCACATCAGTCTATAGATCACTTCATCTGAATCTTATGCAGAGTTACACCAGTGTAAGCCCATTGGTTTCAACTGATTTAGACTGGAGCAATTCTACATAGGACCATACTAAGTTTTTGCAGTAAAAATATTCTCTGTACATTGTTTTCATCTCTAGAAAGAAAAATATTGTTGGGAAAGGGTTTTGTTGTGCTTTTACTGAAATATTCTCGTGACATGAATGAGACTGATATACTTCAATCTTATATTGCATCTGCAGATTCATACCACTACAACCAAGGAAGGTTTTAGTGTAGCGAGAGGAGGTTATATTTCTTGAGGTAATCCAAAAATAGTAAATGCTGCATATTTTTGTTTTACAGTTCTGGGAACTAACATGGACTAGCTATGACAAATGCCTAGAAATTTATTTCGCTATATCACTCGCTTATACGAAGGTAAATACTTTCCATATTTAAACTGTTAGAATACAAAATGCTCCTTTGCTTTTTTATGGAGTTTAGCTCCCCCCCCCAATCTACAGTTTCCTGGAAAAAATATGTATCCTAAAATTGCTGAAACAAACTAAAAGAACTGATAAAACTGCAATTTTAAATTGAGTTAACCAAATTTTAAATTGTGCAAAACACTTCAGTCTTGTGGGCTGCTAGTAGTTAATGCCCGAAAGGTAGGGTTGCTAGCTTTGGGTTGGAAAATACCTGGAGATTTTGGGGGTGGAGCCTGGGGAAGGTGGGGTCTGGGAAGGGGAGGGACCTCAGCAGGGTATAATGCCATAAAGTGCACACTCCACAGCAGCCATTTTCTCCAGGGGAACTCATTGATAATGGAGGTGAACCAATGGCTGCGTTGGTGGTGCCGGCAGGATTTGGATTTGGGTTCTGCGACCATGGGCTAGGTTTTCTGGGCGGCAATCTACTAGCATGTGATGGGCTTCATCTTTCAAGGTCGGGAAAAATGTGTTTGGGAGAAACCTGGAGAAATTCATCAGGAGGGCTTTAAACTGACACCATGAGAAGAAGGAAACCAACCAACATAGGGATTTAAATGAAAAAGAGCAAACAACAGAGACCCAACTGGGAGGGCCAGGTCTAAAGGAGAGGAAGGTGTGGGGCTTCAGGTGTCTATGTACCAATGCCCAAAGCTTGGGCAATAAGAGAGAAGAGCTTGAGCTTCTAATGCAGTCAGAGGAATATGATTCCCATGACTAGAATGTAGTAGTGAATGGATATGAGTTCAAGAAAAACCGAAAGAGTTGAAGAGGAGGCGGAATGGTGCTGTATGTGAGGAGAAGGTTTGTTTGTCAAGAAATACTGGAGGAGGTGGGTGACAGCTCAGTGGAAGGTATCTGGGTGAGTATAAAGGAAGGAAGGACAAACAGTATTGTGGTTGGAGTCTGCTACAGACCCCTTGACCAAGGGGAGGAGGTGGATGCTGCCCTTTTTGAACAGCTTGACCAGGTATCCAAACAACATGACCTGGTAGTTATGGGCTTCAACTTCCCTGATGTGTGCTGGAGACAAACTCTGCAAAGCATCCACAGCCATGAAAGTTCATGACCTACCTGGCTGACAACTTCCTTCATCGAATGGTGGAGGAAGCTACGAGGGGCTCTGCCGTATTCGATTTAATATTGACCAACAGGCAAGAGATGCTAGATGGGGTGAAAGTGATGGGAACCTTAGCGGGAAGTGACCATGACCTCCTAGAATTCCTTTTGCTGTGGGGGACGAAGGAAGTTCATAGCCACACGTGTCTGTTAGATTTTAGTAGGGCAGACTTTAATAAACTCAGAGGCATGATGAGAATCATTCCATGGTCAAGACTGCTGGAAGGGAAAGGAGCAAGTGAAGGGTGGGCTCTCCCAAAATCAAGAGCTCTTGCAAGCTCAAGCCCTCGCTATTCCAACAAGAAGGATACATAGTAGGCATCTGGAACATTTATTTATTTATAAAATTTATATCTCACTCTGTTCCAGCCAAGGCCGGGCTCAGAGCGGCCTTGATTGAACAATGATTGAATGTTATACTGTACTACTTACCTTGTAAAATGCTAACAGATGGGTAAGTGGAGCAGCAGGAGAAAGACATATTTGCAAGGCTAATATATAAACTGTCAGTTTAAAGGAAAGACCTGTTTAAACACACGTTTTTCTTAGCATCCAATTTCATGCTATTTATTTCCTCTTGTATCTATAATGTACTATTTTATTAGCATAAAAGGTTATTCGATATGTACCTACATTCCATTCTCGCTTTTGATTGTTGTTTCCCCTATGGAGGATCCTAAGCGTAATTTATTAACCCTTCTTTTTTATTGCCAGAGTTTTTAATGTGAATTTTAACATTCTTGAAAAAGCTATTCTGGTTGCTTCTTTCCAGTTTTGTACATCAGGTTAGCTTGTTGCCTTCTCTTCCTGAGCATTTTTATACTGAGAGGGATGCTGGTGAGCTGTCTCCAGTCCATCCTTATTCAGCACCTAATTCCTTCACATAATCAAGCTGAGTTCTGCTTAAGAGTTGGCATTGGTAGCTTAGGCTTGTGCTGAAGGCTGGCAATTTAATTGCGTTATCTAAATGTAATTGCTTTGAACTAGCAATTAAACTAGGAGTGCGGTCTGGATTTACATTGAAACAGTAGGTTCCTTTGCATAAACGTCGTCGTAATTTACTCGGTTTATTCCAAAACTGGTAAAAAATTTCATTGCCTCTCCTGGAATTGATGTCAAGTTGCAGTAACTGTATGGCTGTAATTGTTTTATTTGAATTGGATTGGGACTGATCCCATCCACCAACTTCCATCTCTTTTAGTTCCACTTGACTATTCTTCCCTTCTGTTGTCCCTGCTGTGACAATAGGTTCCCTTTTTGGTAGTCCTGTTTCTGTTTCATGCTTGGGTCATGAAGTTCTTCTGACTTCCTCAACCTCACAGGATGTCCTCACTGACTTAATCTGTCATGGCCTCATTTGTGAGGCTCTGGATACAGGGAACGTAGAGCAGACAGGTCCTAACTTGGTCTTAGAACTGATTCAGACATTTAATGAAGAATCATCTGTGTATGCTGCAATACCAAAGGTAAACATTTCTTTTTCACACATAAACCATTACGTGTGACTCAGGCAGAAACATTATTATGTTAATATCCCTGATATGTATGATCCTTCTTCTCAAATTGGGGTAGAAAAATTGAGTGAATCTAGTATGTTCAACTATGCCCTGACCTGGATAGTGCAGGCTAGCCTGATCTCATCAGATCTCAGAAGCTAAGCAGGGTTGACCCTGGCAAGTATTTGGATGGGACACCTCCAAGGAATACCAAAGTCGTGACATGGAGGCAGGCAATGGCAAACCACCTCTAAAGGTCTCTTGCCTTGAAAACCCCACCAGGGGTCTCTATAAGTCAGATGTGACTTGACAAGGGGGGGGAGTACGTGCAACTACTGTCAGCATCTGAAGTTGTATGGTGGGAAGTATCACTACATACAAAAACTTGTGGTTAATGAATGTGTGCACTTTCTTAGTGAAAGGGCTTTGTTAAGTTGGTTTAGGATATAGTTAGCCTGAAGATTATGTGGTTGTCTTCTCATCAGTGCAGAAGTCAGCTGCTTGGTTCTACTCAAAGATATTCTTAGTGCTCCTTCAGACAAAGAATTATAGTATGAATTAATTTGTACTCTCTGTGGTTTGGAGACAGCACATGGAACTTGCAGCATCTGTGCAAGGATCCCCAATCTTCTCGGCTCCCCACCCCCCAGCAACCATTTCTGATGCCAGGAAAGTTTGTTCCTGGAATTGCAGGATTCATGTAGAGTAATGACTAAGCAGATTGGGAGTTGGCAGGGGGGAGGGGGGTATCGCTTTGCTCCCACAAAAGGCAAAAGGGAGTGATTTATCCCCTTCTCTCTCCTCCAAGCTGCCTGACTTGAACGACTGTTTCTCCATGTGCAGTAATAGTAAAAATTTCCCAGGGCCGGAAGCGGCTTCTGGATTGAGAGGAGAGGTGGGAAGACCTGAGATGGATTGCAGGAGTCAGCCCCTCTCTCTTTGATTAATACCATATATTAAGGATCAAAGTTACTTTATGAAATATAGGGTTGTTTGTTTGTTTTATATGTGATGGCTCAACTGAACTGCTGGTGCAACTATATTTGTACAACTTAAGGGAATGTTTCAACTTACATAATTCTCTTAGTATTTTAAAGTGTGTATATAGTCTAAAATAATTTAAAGTTGGTAAGGTAAAAATGCGAAGGACTGGGAAATTCGTCTCATTGTACAAATCATTAGATATATACTGCAAGGATAACTTGCCTCAGTTAATAATTTTCCGAATTGAGTGGCTTAAGTTCTGAATGCCTACTTGTAAAATCAAAGCTAAGTTGAAGTAAACGCTACTTGAAGTGGTTCTCTTTTTAAATATAAAAATACCATGTTTTATTTTGAACCCCCCCAACTATGGGGGGAAGGGTTCCTGGGATTAGAGGATAAATATTACAAGGGAGAGGATGCAGATTTACAGCATGCAGGTGGGAGGGGAAGAGGGGAAGGTCCGACACACACACACACACACACACACACACACACACACACACAGGCACACAAGGAAAGCAAATGCTACTTGAAGTGGTTCTGATTAACTTCCCTGTTCTTTGCAAAAGAAAACACTTTAGATTTGTTTCGGATTAAATGGAGTTCATTTTATTTTGCAGTGCAATTTTATGCGGAGCTACTCCAGTCTGAACCCAATGAAATCCAGTCTAAGCAATCGATTTCATTGGGTTCAGACTGGAGTATCTCTGCATAGGTGTGCATTACTAGTGTCATTTTGGTTGCTTTTAAACAAACAGTATTTTTTGGGGCAAATTATATTACTTTATATTCTGTGATGAGTTTACTTTCACAATGATGAGTTCCATAAGGGGGGGGAAAGCATTGTGGGCAAAATAAAGTCCTGCAAGATTCTGTGTGCATTAATTTTTCTAGTATGGAGGTTAATCAGCATTTCTGCAATCCTGAATCCACTTGTTTTCATTTCAGGGACAAGTTCAGGAGGAAATTGTCCGCATGATTTAAAGTATAGCATGCATGCAATTTAATTTTTCTGAGTGCTATTCATCACAGAACGCCCCCAATGGGCGCCTAAAACACTTTTTAAAAAAATGCAGTTTGGGGATTTGTGTACAAAAGATGACTTATAATTCCCTTGTCTACCAAAAGATTTATGTGTGTGTGATTTATAAACTGTCTCCTCAGTCTTGTGAAATGGCAGATGGGCACTTCAAATTGGGGATTTGCTTAAACTGTAATCAGTGTGTGGGGCTGTATCTGCCTGATCTGGTGAACAGCATGATGTGCATGTATGAGATCAAGGTATGTTCCAGGATTGGTAACCGTGAAGGATGTTGGAGGAAATAGTGAATTCAGCTACTCTGGGTATGAAAAGAGAGCTCTTTCCTTGTTTCAGATATTGTTCCCTTAGACTGTCTTCATAGAATGGTGCTGTCATGACTCAAAAGGCACTGAACCCTTTCCCCAAGGGAGTTGAGTATTGATTGCTCATGGTGAGGTAGTGTTTGTTCTCTACATGTCTGGAGGCAGGACTTTTTTGTGTCAGTACTAAGTACCAGCATCTTTTTCAGGGCTCTCCTCGTGCGTTGGCCAGAGGAAGAGTTTGCATCCTCTGGAACAGTTTAAATGGCATGTTCCAGAGCTCTGAAATATACTCTAGGGCTAAACCGAAGTAAGCCCTGCTTGAAGTGGATTTTTTTCCCCAGAAGAAAACAACTTAGAAAGAACTTCTGCTGATGTATGACTGGCTTTGCTTGTATCTAAGTATCTGTAACTCTGTGCGTGTGTAAAATGCCGCCAAGTCACAGTCAACTTATAGCAACCCTGTAGGGTTTTCAAGGCGAGAGACTAACAGAGGTGGTTTGCCATTGCCTTCCTCTGCACAACAACCCTGGTATTCCTTGGTGGTCTCCCATCCAATTAGTAACCAGGACTGGCCATGCTTAGCTTCTGAGATCTGATGAGATCAGGCTAGCCGTAGCCTTGTACACATGACATATTCATGTATAGAGCCAACAGATGCAGAAGGGGAGAATGACGCCACCCACCCACGTGTGTTTGTTACATAGTACAACACCTGTGCATGCGCAAGCTGTATGCATCTAGGCTCTGTCCCAATGTTTGGGAATGTTTATTTTAATAGTTCCTGATTATGGGGATGGCGCCTGTGTGCAGCTGTGTGTAGGAGGGAGCAGGACCAGCATACTCCATTGTGAGCAGGGGGTTCCAGAGGATGCTCACTTCTGCTTCCCCTCTATATGTGTTGGTCCCATACAGCAATGTGTCATATATTCAAGGCTAGCATGTTTATGATTGGTAGCAGTGAACTGCTTAATCCTTAATCCCAAACACTCTAGCTTTAGAGCTAGGGTCCATTAAAACCAGCTCATTGAGTAGATGATGTGATGATGAAGCCACACTGGTAGTGTCAAGCTGTTCGGCTGTAAACCCAAGCCTGGAAATAAATTTCCCTGCCATCATTCAGAGTTGGTTAATCAGGAATGGATAGGTCAGACAACTCTTTTGCCCTGTCTTTAACATGCATTGTGCTAGCATTTTCCAAGTTGAGCAGCCAATACAAATATTGAAATACCTGGATCAGGTGCTGACTTAATTATAGAGAAATATGACATCTATATTGCATTAATGTTAAAGCCCTTTTTCTTTTTCAGCACCATCTCCACAACACAGAGATATTTAATTTATCTTGCGTGTCTCTGAAACACTTGCTGCTCTCAGAAATGTAAAAGCTAATTCTTGGCCTGAATACTTCATTAGCAATGTTAAAATCACCTTTTTGTTCAGTGCCTAAGATAAAATGCTTTCTGAATGAATCCTGCTTCTCATTAATTGGAGCCTTAGGAAGCAGAATAAAGGCTTGCAAATACGAGTGCTTTCAAATAACTCGTAATTACGTGTACATAGAAACACATTGACTAACTTTGAACATGCTTCGTAGCACATAATGAGCATGCCTTATTCAAGACTGAACTGAGGATAGGTTCACCTTTCATGACTGTTGAAAACATTCTGGCTCTGATTCTTCTTTAAATAAATGGTAACATATTAGAAGCATTGGGAGGAGTTTAAGATAGGGTGAATGCATGGTCAGTGTAATGGAAGCAATCTAGGCATTTCCACATTCTCTTTTTCCTCATCTTGAAGTTCCTTTTTAAAGTTCCACACGTGTTTTACTCCCTCTAGTGGTCGATTTGATATAGCAGAATATTAAATATATCGTATTTCCCTGCTGATTTATGCAGCAGTTTTTAACTATTAATAAAAATGGTGTGATGTCAAATTGACCACTAGAGGGAGCAAAACATGTGCAGAACTTTTTAAAAAAGCATCATAGAAACAGGAACTTGGGGGTGAGGAAAAAGAGAATGCGGAAAAGCCCATGGACTGGGGTCGGCAACCTTTTCAGCCTGAGTGCTCCCCAGAGTGCAATGTCTACCTGTGAAGATGTTGGAGTGCCAGCAGACAAGGTGGGAGGAGGGAAGACAAGGGGTGTACTTAGCCAGAGAAGCTTTGAGCAAGCCAAGACCCAACGGCATTGCCAGCATCTCAGGGACTCGTCTTGGATTAGGCTGATGGCTGGACAGGTCTGAGAGGTGATGACCTTCATAAACTATGCCTATTGCCTTCTCCCCCTTCCCCCCGGCCTCAGCCTCACTGCCAGTCCCTGGTTGCTTGGGTAGAGATATGACCCAAGTTGCCAAGCAAAATGTCTGGTGTGCCACTGTCAGCAGCACATGTCCTGGGGTTTTCCTACACTGACCAAGACAGATGAGTATAATTATTATATGCAGCCCTGGGGAGCTGAAACATTAATATATGATGTATCTGGGAGGAGGTGCTCAGTTGCACATAAATGATGAAGTTTGAGTATCATTTTCATAACATGGTGAATTTTGTGGTTGTGCTTCATTTTTCTATAAATATTTGTGTTCAGGGAAAAAAATTAACCTCTTTGGTGAAAGTATAGTTCTGGTTGTTGGGATTCTAACAAAAGCATAGAAAAGACCTGGACAGCACATTTTATCCACACCTACAATAGATGCTTGATTATTAAGTGAGGTAATATGTGGGGGCCTGCGAAACTTTGGGGGGGAACTCCCATCTCCCCCCATCACAGCTCTAGTCCTCCCCCTCCCTTTACTCCCAGCCCCAATCACTCTCCAGCCTCCTCCCTCCAGCTTCTCTCTTGCCAGCTCACTCAGGGCGCGGCAAGGCCTCCTTTCCCATCCCCCCAGCCCTGTTTTTTTGCTGGCTCACCTGGAGCTGCTCACTGGGAGCCGGAGGGGGAGGCCCTCGAAACTCGGGGGGGGGGGAATCCCATCTCCTCCTCCTAAACCACTCACCTTTCAGCCCAGCTGCAGCCGGATAGGCCAGTGGTAGTAGCAATCATTCACCAATGGTAGTAGCAAAAAAAAAGAGAGAGAGAGAGAGAGATTTGCAGCCATAGGGCATGTCTATTTGATGAGCATAATTGTGTATATTCTATGATTTCATTTGCAAAATATAGTGTCTTATGCAGAATTCAGCATCCCTTTTATTAGTTTTCTGGAGTCACTGTGCAAATCAAATCCATTTGACTAGCAACTGTTTGATAGTATCTGTACTGAAACGCTTTGGAAATCTGTATAGGTGCTTCCAGATGTTTTCTGCATATAGCTTTGTTGCATTGCTTTGAGAAGGAAGTGTATTGGCATTGTCGTCTGAAGTCCTTCAGTACAAATAAGCAGGTAGCGACCCTAAGGCATATGTATCAGAAAAACCATAACTGTCTTCAAAATCCCCAAATTATCTCCACTGTTGTTTATTATGAATGCAGCGTGTTGTCTGAGTTACCGGTAACTTGTCTCTGGCAATCTCAATACTTTCTTTGTCCATTTCATTTCGCACAGAAACTGCTCGGGATAGTAGGCACGCCTACATGATTTACTGTGCCTTTTGATAAGTTAACACATGCACATTCATCACTCATTGACTGCACTATGGAGTGATGACTTGAATGTGTGAAATAGCCACTACAGACCAAAGGCAGCTCTAACAGTTTCCATACATTCCTTACATCATCTGAGGAATTACTCAGGCTTTTCATACTGCAAGAACAGAATTGTTTTAAGTGTTCTTACAACTGTGCAATTCCTTGAGAGACCTTTAAAAGTTGAATACTGATGAGCAAGGAAGAAGGCTGAAAAATAAAGGTCCTTCCAAAGCAAGACACAAACACCCCTACCAAGTCTGACAACAGTATTTTTGGGGGGTGGAATAGCCAAAAAAAATCTATTATCTTCTTACTTTTAAATGACTGCCCTTCTAACCTCATCTGTAATATTTTAGCAGTTTCTCTTTGATTTTGTTTCGAGTTTTAACCTCCTTTTTTCCATTAATCCTTTCCCATAAAATGCAGAGGAGAAACACCCAGCTAGCCCTTGTAAGGCATGACTTCTAGAGGATGATATCAATTTGCTTTTACAAGGCAGGCACAATAAATTACTTTGCATCAGAGTTAAAATTTGCTACACTGACATGTTTCCTCCTCCACAGACTACTGCTGGATTCTGAGGCAGTGATAAAGAGCTAATAGTCATGAAATGGAGGTAGCAATTAACTTATTTAGAGTCATTTTGGTTGCTTTTGCTCAGACAGGTTATTTGTGGGTAAATTATGTTATTTTATAATCTGTGAGGAGCTTTCTTTTCACCTTGACATTATCCACAAGGGAAAAAAATATTGGCGAAAAATAAAGGCCTGAAAGATCCTTGGCATGGTAATTTTTCTGTCATGGAAGTTACTCTGCATTTCTGAAATTTGGAGTTCACTTGTAGACAAATTCAGAGAAACATTTCCATATTTTGGTTTTTGGTCACTTGAATTTTTGTGAGAGTTGAATCAATCACAGAAGTTCCAATCCAGCTCTAAAAACACCGGAAATTGAAAGGATAGTTTAGGAATTTGGCGTGAAGGTGTTTCCCCCCACCCTCAAAGTAGCATTTATTTCCATCAATACATTTGTTATGTTTCACCAACATTTCTTTAAAAAATTTTTTTTAACAAAAGCATCCAATCTGTTTTACAATTGGTGACTGGCTAGAACAATCTTGGAAACGGTGTGAGTGAATAAATAGGGCATCAGAACACTTGTTCATAGCATTAGCAAGGTCAGATTTAATGTGCAGAAATAGCACATGGTACGGTCCTCTCTAAATTGTACTTCAGACTGCAGGTAGAGCATCATATGTTGGAATATCCTTCCATTTAAAAGTGCTGTATATGTGGGAAATGATTAGGTTGGGGCAAGTGGTTTTAACCTCACCTTGCCCCTGAGATGAAACATTGTCATGTGAAGGAACATCTTTTAGCAGAGGGAGATGATCACTTTGGGGCTGTGGCTCAGTGGCAGAAAATCTGCTTTATATGTAGAAGGTCCCAGATTCAGTTCCTAGCCCCGGCAGTTAAAAGAATTGCATAGTAGGTGGTATGAAAGATGTCTCTACCTAAGATTCAGAGCAGACATTACCGACCTTGATAGAATAATAATCTGACTCAGTAAATGGCAGGTTCATGTCTCTGTGTGGAGTTCTGCGCTTGAAGTTATGCAGTCCAGGACAAACTGTAGCGTGTGCGAGTGCTGTAACGGTTCTGAGAGGATGTAAGGGGGAATGGTGAGAGTAAAGGAGAGAAATTAACAACTGGAGGGGAGTAGATTAACAGGAAGCTTTGTTAGGGCTTCAGCAGCTCCAGGTTTTATTGTGGAATGGGGGAGAGAGACCTTCTAATATTGTCATAGGATGTTAAAGAGTCCCAGGCGAAACCCTTCTGTCCCTGTCGCCAGCATAGAGTCAATGAGAATACTGGCTGTGATAAGCAAAACAGATATAAAATATTCACCCCATTTTTTGTGAACTAAAGATTAACCCCCAAAGTGACAATTCTCAGAGCACAATCCTGAAGGCGGGGTAGATCTGCGGGGGTAGACCTGCCACAGAGACCAAAAAGGAGGGGAAAAACCATTGAAAACAGCGACCACTCAGGGGAGGTGTTCCTGGGGCAGAAGGGCTGTGGAAGCTGCCCAAAGGCAGCTCCACCCTGGGAATGCCCCCCCCACACACACACCGGCGCAGGCTTTCCCTTCTTGGAAAACCCTACTGGTGTGGCTGCGCTTGCACTGGGGGCTGGCGGCGCCCAGGGGCCAGTGTGTTTGCCCCTGCGCCAGCATAGATGCTGCCTTATTCTGTGATAAAGTGGCACCTATGCCGGCGCAGGGTCATGCTGGCTCCAAAGGAGCTTCGGGGGGCTCTTTCAGGAATGGGCTGCCCAGCTGCTTACTTCAGATTGGAAACTGAGGCTAGGAAATGGTTTGAAGATATCTTAGTATCTGAGTAAGCATTAGATTATACTATTAAGAACCACACCAATAAACCCTCTGCTAATCCTTGCTTGTTCATCAAAGGGAAAGTTCGTTTAGACACCAGCCCAGCAATATAGATGGTACAATCAGTAGATAGGGGCTAAATCTCAAATGTATAGGATGAGAGAATGTCACGTTTTACAATAAACGTGTAAATCCAAGGTTCTGAGAGAGGGGATGTGGTTCCAGGTTGGTGGGATTTCTACATCCACCTGAACAAATCTGATATAAAGGTGTAGATGTTAATATACCTAAATAAACAGCTGTCTTTATCCCTGGAGTCTTTTAAATAAGGCCTTAGAGTACATTGTACTCTCTTTTGTATTAACATAACAGCTGCTAAACTAAATTTTATCATGTGGCAAAGTACATCTTAGCAAGCAAGCAAGCAAGAAAGAGAAGGAAGGAAGGAAAGAGAATGAAATAGAAAGAAAGTGAGAAAGGAAAGGAGGAAAGAAATTGCTTCATTTGTGAATCTCATGAGCTGCTTTTAGTGGATGATGTAGTTTGGCTTTTATACTGATGTTAATATGAATATGCTAATAGTAAGCATAGACCACTGTTATTGATCAATGATGTAATTGTCCTGCAGATGGGTAGAGGGGAATGATGTAATCCTTCTCAGGTTACTCAAGACATTGACCTTGAGATCGATCAGATGACTGAACATCATAGCTGATACCTAGGAACAAAACATTCTTCTTCAAAGCTAAAATGTCCTTAGAGTGATAACAAATAAGAAAAAATGTGAGGCAGTGTGAACATCGTTCCAAAGATACAGCATTTTCTAAATATGAAAGCCCTTGGATTTTGAGAGATTTCCAGAACTGCCTTGTATTTTTGCCATTGTAATTCTTTTATTTTTATTTTTAACATCTTATGCCACATGCGTCATGAAGTTACTTATACATAATTGTTACACATTCTAGTTCCATATTCATAATCATAACCACAAGTTTGAATCCCTATTCTACCCATAAATGCAAACTTAATGTGTATATGAATGGGGTGGGGCGGAGATATAGGTGATGTAGAGATATCTAGGATGGAATCTTCCTGCAGTATTTTAAGAAGGCAAAAACAACCACTGGGGAGTTAGGAAGCTGGGGGGGGGATGGGGGGGAAGGGCTGAAGCATTTCTCCCTCAGCACTAATGCCCTACTCTGAATTAATGATCCCATTGGACGTTTTTAACAACAGCTCATCCGGTTGACCCAAGCTCCATGGAAACCAGTGGGGTTTACTTCCAAATAAAGGTGTCTGGGGATTGAGGTACCAGTCTTAAAACTTGTGTAGTTATGTTACCTAATGATGAGCTTTGAGAAGCTGACTAGCTGCTTTGCTCACCTTTATCATCAGAATGTTGTTTTACGTATCTTAAATACCTTGTAAGAGCAATAGTATTTTAACAGGCAACTAATTCATTTTATGTAACCCATACGAACGAGATACCACCAATATTAAGGGATGTTGTCCCTGGCAAATTCACAGCCCCTGGAATGAATCAAGAAAATTATAATGCTACCTGATGAACTGTAATATCACTGATACTACACCACTGCTGATGCTCTGAGACATAGATTTTGAGTGATGCTGTCCTTCGTAAGAGTTCATATGAAGATCGGTAACATAGCAGGTGCTATTGCCTCCCTGCTTGTGATGCCAAACTCTCTGTGTATAATTATAGTTACAGCTACAGTAGCTGTTTTTACACTTGGCCACATTAATGGTCCTGCCTAGGATCAGCAGTACCAATGAAACAATGCAAGTGTTACAACTAGGATTTAAAAACGGAAGCATCCCAATACAAAGATATTTCTAAATTTGCATTTTTGGAGTGATGGAAACGCTCTTCCAATGCATCACAGTATAGCTGTTGCAGAGGAGTCAATAACGGTAGTGGGGTATCACAGATACCAAAACTGGTTCTCTTTAAAAAGACTATGAAAATCTGTAAATAAATGTGGAGCACCACTATGTTTACTTGTTTTTAAAATGAAACCTTTATAAAAATCCTGAAAAATATTGGTTGTCCTCCATATGCAGGTTAGAAGAGCAGATGTTGCACAGATATATTTGAAAACCAAGTAGAACATTCAGGCTGACATGGTGAGTAAAATAGATAATATTTTTCTTTCTGAATGACAAGTATGAGACCTCTAAGAGAACTGAACAACACTCTTCCAGCTGTGATAGACAAAGATTACTCTGTTACAGTAAGCACAAACCATGCTCAGATCATATTCTGGGTGCGATCCTGCAGGTGCAAAATAGCACAACATGAAACAACCCTCAGCAATAACAACTCTCTATCCATTACCAGAGGCTGTGTGTGTGTAAAGTACCATCAAGTCACAGCTGACTTATGGTGACCCCATAGAGTTCTCAAGGCAAGAGACATCCAGAGGTGGTTTGCCATCGCCTGCCTCCACGTGGGCTGAGAGAGTTCTGAGAGAACTGTGACTGGCCCAAGGTCACCCAGCAGGCTTCACGTGGAGGAGTGGAGAACTGAACCCTGTTCTCCAGATTAGAGTCCATCGTTCTTAACCCACTACACCATGCTGGTTCTGTCCCTTTAATAAAGAGTCGATGCAATGTAATTTACGGGATGACAAATTCAGTGTTCCTTTGGGTCAAGGGGAATGAGTGCAGGCAGTCCATTCCCTTCCTTGGGCATCAGCAAATGTGAGAAACACAGGCTCTGGCTCACCCAAAGAGCCCCCTTTTGTCGGCCTGGGATGGGAGTGCAGTCAAGCCAGTGTGGGTGACAGGGGGCAGGGAGGAGAGGCAGAGAACTCCTGAATGTCCTCGGGCCGGTCTACCCAGGAAATGGCGACATGCAGCAGTGGAACGGAGCAAGGCCCACCATGCTCCTGCTCCTGGCGCAAGCTTTTCACTCAGCCATCAGCTGCCCAGCCCCCTTAATTTAAATGGGCCAATCAGGGCCTGCATTGCATGTGGACGGGCCTGCTGGGCAGACGGGCCAGGTGTTTTCACAAAGGTCCCCAGCATAAAAGAAGCCTCACCTGGCTCTGCTCCACAGTCAGCTTCGAGTTGTCCCATCCACCCTCCTCTATATGCAAAGGTTTTGTTGTTGTCTAATTTCGTCACAATGTTGGCAGTTTGGCATGGGGGCCGAATCATGTTTTGGGGGAAAGCCGGCCTGCGTGCTCCCTTTTCCTCACATTGAGGATCCCAATGCTTGAGGGGCGATATAGATATAAACCATCTACAGAATGTTTATGCTTATGTGGAGATGGGGATATTGAGTCTCTTGAGCACATCTTTTTTGATTGTAAGATCTACAGTCATATTAGGGAAACGCTGATTACCCCCATAATTTCCCGCCATCCCGGTAAAAATAGAAGGATTCTTCTCTCAGTTTTGCTAGCAGATAAGAATAAAGAAATCACTTTAAAAGTCGCCAGATTTGGATGGATAGCCTATAAGATTAGGAAAACTTGGGTAAGCCATATATAGGCTTTTTAGCTATAATTTTAATTAAGATATTGTATAATTCTGTGAATTTATAATTTTAAAATGTTTCTTTTCTCACATGTTATTTGATACTGGAAGTCTGAATCATTATATGGATCTTATTTTATTGGTCTTGGATTGTAATAAATAAATTTGATTTGAGGATCCCAATAATAGACTTGGGGGGAGGCCTGACTGGGACACGCCCAGCTCGGGGACTGTCAGGGACAAGCCCATTATGGGGGCTGTCAGAATGGCCTTACACTGTGGCAGTGTTGAAAGTGGGATCTTGCACAGTAACTTGCTGTATGTGAGGATGGGGCTTACTGGTAATTAAAGTACTATTTTGACTTAACTGATTCTTTTAATATCCAATACTGGCTTAGGACAAAAGATCATTTTATAGTTGCTTCCTAACTTCTGTTTGTGCATTGCTGCTTCCATGTATTATGACTACAGGGCAGAAATAATTGAGTGGACCTTAGAAGACCTTGGGAAGGTCTAGGAATTTGGAAATTTTATCTCAAATTTTGGACTAAAAGACATTTTGAAGGGGTTAGTTAATACCACACACCAATTACCAGGGTTGTGGGCAAAATTCTCTGCTTTCAAGAGTCTTTTTTTAAATCACTAGGTTGATTTTAGAATGGTATCAGTGAGATTATAGGGGTGCGGTATTTTGTATGAATGTTTGCAGGGAAAGCTCTCCAGTGAGTTGGAATAGCATGCACTGCTACTAGGAGAAAACTTACATTTGTATTCAGCAAAAAATCTTTTAAAAGTTCTTTTTTCCTTGTTCTCTTTCTTTCTGTGCTATTTCTAAAGGGAAAAAATAGCATTTTAACAACATTCCCCCATGTCATATTCTGAACAGGTTGACATGCAGATCTGAAAAAAGTGTCACAACCTATCAGTTTATTTCTTTGAGATCCATTAGTAATCATGCTCTTTTATGTGAAGATGGGTAGCGCCATTCAGCTGAAACAGAAAAAAAAAATTAATCATGGTTATAGTAATTTAGAAAAAGCTGCCAGGTTGCTACAGTGAAACTTTCTTGCCACTAATTTCTCTACATAGGATTATTGTGGGGCATATCCAAGGTTGTGTGAATCAGTGGTACACAAGTGCTTTTGTGTTGCGGTAAGTTTTTGGGATCATGAAAATTAATGCAAAGGTTGCCTTACAACTGGTTTAAACAGTACATATCATCAGTTTGATCTTGTACTTTGAGGAGGTTCATGTGGGGGACAGATTGATATTACTGCGTGAGTAAGACCCTGTATGTGTAAAATGCTGTCAATTCTCCCATTTTTGGCAACCCTGTAGGATTTTCAAGGCAAGAGACTAACAGAGGTGGTTTGCCATTACCTTCCTCTGCATAGCGACTCTGGTATTCCTTGGTGGTCTCCCATCCAAATTAGCCAGGACTGAAACTGCTTAGCTTCTGAGATATGTTTATTTGTGTTTGCAGAAAGCAATCAACACATCTTTTTCTTAATCTTCTTACACAAGGCATGATTGATTTTCAATTTACACTTTATTTTCTGAATAATGTAATCTCTAAACAATTAATGTTTTGTTCTGCATTAAAAAGTTCTGTCAGTGCTATATTAATGGGTATAATTTTTTTTACTGTCTTTTATGTTCTTGTCAGAATAATTTCATACTGTGTAAGTCTTCATCTCCTGTTATGTATAACGTTTCCTTTATTTTGGAGTTACAAACATAGGGATATTAGTCTGATTCAGAAGAAGCCATGTACTCCATAATTCTGCTCTTAACAACAGCCAACCAAATGCCTCTGGGAGACTTGCAACCAAGCTTGCAGGGTGAAATTAGAGAATTCATCAGCTGTCTGCTGCTGTTTGTTGCTTGTACACAATATCTGTTGATGTGAGGTATAGTGCTTCTAAACTAGGTGGCTCCACTTAGCTGCCACAGCTAGCAGCTGTTGAATCCTTTTTTGGAATCATGTAAGATAGTAGCCACCATCAGATTTTTTGACATCAAAATCCATAAATTAACTATGTTATTGTGTTTAAAAAAGTGCCTTTCCTGGACTGTCCTGAACCAACTACTAATCATTTTAATTGGATGACCCAAGGGTCTCAAGCTTAGCACTTAATTACATGTATAGTACATACGTAGGCAAAATCTATATATTTAGACGAGGAGAAGAAGAGTTGGGTTTTTATACTCTGCTTTTCTCTACCTTTAAGGAGTCCCAAAGCGAATTACAATCACCTTCCCCTCCCCACACAGACACCTTGTGAGGTAGGTGGGACTGAGAGAGTTCGGAGAGAACTGTGACTAGCCCAAGGTCACCCAGCAGGCTTCATGTGGAGGAGTGGGGGGGGGGGCAACCCTGTTCACCAGATTAGAGTCTGCCACTCATGTGGAGGAGCAGGGAATCAAACCTGGTTCTCCAGATTAGAGTCTGCCACTCTTAACCACTACACCATACTGGCCATTAATTTAACATTCAAGATTAAAGGTAAAGGTCCCCTGTGCAAACACCCGGGTCATTCCTGACCCATGGGGTGATGTCACATCCCGACATATACTAGGCTGACTTTGTTTACAGGGTGGTTTGCTAGTACCTTCCCCAGTCATCTTCCCTTTACCCCCAGCAAGCTGGGTACTCATTTTACCGACCTCGGAAGGATGGAAGGCTGAGTCAACCTCGAGCTGGCTACCTGAAACCGACTTCCATCGGGATCGAACTCAGGTCGTGAGCAGAGCTTGGCCTGCAGTACTGCAGCTTACCACTCTGCGCCACGGGGCTCCTAACATTCAAGGTACATGTATGTAAAGATGTTTGCATACATTTTGCACCCTGGTTTCTGATTTTTCATTAGTGAACAAGGCTAAAGTGGCTAAATTGTATTATTGGAAGGGACAGCATGATTAAATCTGCTTATTCTACTTACCAAGGTTGATTTATGATTTAGCAGCTGACTTGACTATAATTTGACAATAACATCCCCATTCCAACAACCCCTCCATTAAAGAAAAACAAAAAACTTCCATATTGTAAACAGAGTGAATCCTGGAAGTTAGGTTAGGATCAGATTAACTGATTTTTATTTAGAAACATACAAACACATTATTTTACCTATATAGAGTTAAAGTGTCCTATACTGGCCCCTATATGAGGTGAGAAAAATTGTGTCCTGAGTTTTGTGTATTCTATTGCTACCGAGGAGGGACATGATTGCCCTCTTTAAATATTTGAAGGGCTGTCACTTAGAAGAGGGCAGGGAGCTGTTCTTGTTGGCAGCAGAGGATAGGACTCACAGTAATGGGTTTAAATTACAGGCAGAAAGGTACCAGCTGGATATTAGGAAAAATTTTTTACAGTAAGAGTAGTTCAGCAGTGGAATCAGCTGCCTAGGGAGGTGCCTAGGGAGTTCCCCCTCATTGGCAGACTTCAAGCAGTAACTAGACGAACACTTGTCATGGATGCTTTAGGCCAGGGGTCCCCAACATGGTGCCATGGCGTCTGCCGAAACCTTTTCTGGCGTCCACCAAGCATTTTTAGGGAGTGGGTGAAGCCAGGTAGGGCATTTGCCCAGCAAGGCTTCTGATTGATTATTGGACCCTTGCTTTAGGCTGATCCTGCATTGAACAGGGGGTTGGACTAGATGGTCTGTGATTCTATGATTCTGTGTAATATCAGCGAACAAAAGGGAATTTTTTTTTATAGAAGTGACATATTTTTTTGTTTCCCTACATCCCACTGGGTATCATTTGCCCTTCCTGCACCCTTTTAGCCTTATAAGACGTGATGTGATCTCTTGTGTTTTATGGTTTGTAGCTGGGACTGGTTACTGGTACAGTGTGTCTCCACTGTTTGCTTATCCCACAAGGGCAAAGTAAATGAAGTAGGTGAGATGGTTGCTTGTTCTTAAGAACAACTTCCTTCCCTTTCATGAGTTGTCTTCTCAGATTATAAATTATGTTCCGTATAGGAACAATAACTAGACGAGCCCTTCTGGAATGCCTGGTTCATCACTTAAGTATTGAACATTAAGCCGTGCCTTGTGCTGCTCAGTCCTGGGCTGTTAGCTTGGCGAATTGTTGTTTCGTTTACAAAGTTATTGCTTGATGCTTGGAAAGAATAAACTTTTAAAGCACTTGGCTTTCTGCATGCACCTAAAAACACAGTGTAGACTAGCTTGCTACTCAGTTTTAAATTCAATATCAGTGAAGGAGGAGGCTAGAATAATGATGTTGGCTCCTGTGATAGCAATTAATTCAGTTTCTTGCTTGCATTTGGTTTATCGCCCTAGGACCTTTGCTCCCCTGTGAATTGCTGGGAAGATTGAAGTGACTTCACTCCAGATACAAGTCCGCATTCTTCCTCTTTATTGTAGTGCTGAACTAGGTGGGCTGTGTGACATGGGAGTGCGCATCTACTTCCTGGTTCATATTTTTTTTAATCAGTGCTAATGCATGATGCAAACAATTGCATATTCAAAAAAAATGCACAGCTGCTCGTATGTGTATATACCTTGAAAATAAATGCTGACTGCAAATAAATATATGCAAACTGTGCATGCACAAATCCCCAAATAAACTCAACATGGTTTGGAGACAGATGTTGTGAATAGTGAATCTGATGATGAATAATGAAATCACTGGTAATAACAGCATTTTCCCTTAGTGTTCCCATATAGCTATCTCAGTAACCATTACAGTTGCCTCGTAAGGCAAGGGTAGCAAGATTATCTACATGTTACAGATGCAGTCTGAAAGATAACGGGTTGTCTAGTGATTTGCAGTGTAGTCCTAAACAGAATTACACCCTTCTAAGCCCATTAACTACGTTGGATTTAGAAAGGTATAATTCTGTTTAGGATTGCAGTGTTTGTGGTTTAGGTGAGATTTAAACCTGAGTGTTTTCCCCCCAGTTTGCATTCTTAACCATAGGGCTACAGTCCGCTTTGTAAGAGCTGTTGGGATTGTTGAAAGGTGACTCTCGGATACTGAAGCATGAGTTCTAGGAATATCACTTTGTATCGTAGTGAGAAGAAGCTGAAAAGAGCAATACACAATGATGAGTGTGTATATGCACATGCTGTGGCTCTGTGCACACGCTGCTTTCCAAGCAGCTGGAACAGTGGACCTACTACAGCCGGGCTGCTTAGTGAGTCAGAGTCCAAAACACAGTGAGGGTTTACTGAGTGCAGCTGTGACTCACTTTACTCATCTACTGAATTGACTAACAGAGCACAAACTATGTTTCTGAAGAATCTTTCTAACATTTTGGTCTGCTGACTGTGCAGTCAGTGCTGGCTCCCTCGGGTACATAGCAGGTCAGCTCCCCCCCCCCCCCCGAGCAGGAGTAGAAAAATTGTGACTGTTACGTATTTTATGTACAAGTAAACCCAGATTTAAAATGATGAAGGGTTTACTATGTCAACAAATCTTTACGTTTATTATAGCAGTGGGGAAAATGAACTGCTCAAGAGAAGTATTTATTTTGATACCTGGCCAAGTGACTTTACTCTTGCATGAAACCAGGTTACAGAGGGTTTCTTGCCTGTTAACTCTTCGATGCTTGCTTATACCTTGTATTTGATGAAATTTGATAATGGAAACCCTGGAAACAATTCCAGGGGTCATTTTCCTTTAATTAGTAGACTAGCAAAAGTTTGAGACGGTAGAACAAAAGACTGAAAGATTGTCTATTTTTAAAAAATGTGCACATTATTCTGCCTTTTAACATCTAGTTGGTTGAAAAAAGTGCTTTAAAACTCTATTCTTTAAGAAAGCAAGAGAGAATAATTTATTCTGAGTCTTAAATCTATGCTGCAGTGATTTTTCCACCAACTTCAATAGGGCTTAGGACTTCACAACCTGGGTCTCATGGCTGCAGCTTATGGTTATTGAAACTATACTCCCTGATTGCCTGCCCCATTTGTTATCTCGTACTTTTTTCATAGAGCCCAGTTCAGCATAGTGGATATTTGGACCCAGGTCTCCACAGTCCGAATTCAACTCTCTAATCACTGCACCACAATGGCAAATTCTCCCAAGCTGTGGCAGCCATCTTGAGCACCAAACACAATGCGTCTTGTTTTTGGTCAGTGGGATGATGTTCAGCAAAGCAGGTAGAAGGTGGCAGGAGTCCTGAACTCCCAGTTCAGGAAGGTGTATTTCTTCTGTTCTCTCTCCTTCCTTCCCAGCAGAGACTTAGGAGGCAAGTTATAATGAGGCATTTTATCAACTTGAGTGAAGTAAAAGGATTCCAGGGTGATTCCAGGGTTTTAACAGCTCTCCTGGATGCTATGATTTTTGTGGTCATGTTAGGGGTTCATCGCAGTAGAGAAACAGGAATTTGTCCTTCAAGGGGCAAGGCATCCTTTGACCTCCTTCACTTTTTCTCCTCCCCTTTTATATCAGCTTTTCTGTGTTACCTTTGATTTCTCTTTCTGTCTGCCTACTCCTGTTTGTCTATAAGCCTTTGGGGGCATGGACAGGGCCATTGCAGTATTCTACACAGCACCTTGCACACTGTTGGATTTGCATAACTGTTAAATTGTTGTAGCAGATATTCACAGCATTTGGGCACATTCTGTGGGAATATGGCTTCCTTGCAAACAGCAGAGCTAAAAAGCTTTTTCTCTCACACTTCTTTGTTTTTGGCCTTGTCACAAGAAGCAGCGCTAAGAACTTGACAGCGTAAGTCATGGAATAGACAACAATCCTATTTTCTCAGCAGTCTGCATAGTTAACAAGAATGCAGATGAATCACTGCAAGGAACGGAAATATCACCATCATGTCTGAAACTTGCAGTCAAACCTATAACAAAGGTCATGGCAGCGTCCAACGTAGTCTGAAAGTATTTTGAGTGCCAGATGAAATATAAGTGAAATCCAGTTAAAAACCTCACAATTAGTGATCATTGATTTGTTTTCAGTATTGCTTGTGGTTTGCTTTTAAATTGATTTATTACATTAAAATAAAGGGCTATCTTTTTTTTTTAGTTTACAACAAAAGAAAACACTTTTTTCATAACTGCTTGGTTATAAAGTAATTTGAACTAAATTTCTGCACAAATCATTTTCAGTAGATTGCCTGTCAAGTGTAATAGAAAGAGAGAGAGGCAGCACTTTGGTAGAGTCTGAGGAGACTTTGAAGAGTTGGATCCCCCCCCCCCCAGCTTGAAATGTAGTTGGGGATGTCAGTTTTGAAACAGCGCTTTGAGGAGTACTTAGCTTTTAAAGTGCACCAATTCACAGCACACACAGAATGATTTTGAAGTGTAAAGAACTGGGAAGAAAGTTGACAGATTTCCTATCCTTAAGTAAGGCAAGCACACCCAGCTTGGCTCTTTCCTAGAGGACATCTTTTGCCCAGCTGGTGTAATAACGAAAGATGTCAGGGAACTTTTGAATGGATTTATATGATAACATAATTTCAAAGTACTGTATGGGGAGGCATTGCTACAAATGTGGCCAAAGTCTACCTCTTTCTGGGTAACCCTAAAAGATTCATAGGAATCTTTAAAGCTACAAGAAACGTAAGCTTTCTGTTTACCAAGAATAATGCCTTTTTGCAGAAGGAAAAAATGTGGTTGTCTTCTCTCCCCCCCCCACCCCCCAACAAGGCCTGTTTTGTTAGGAAACCACTCCCTTCTGCCTGTGCTGTTCAGACTGGCCGCTAATTGCCTCCTGGTTGATGACATTTTCCATGCATTGCCACATTGTGCTGGGATTCATGCTGTTTATTGTTTGCAGAGCTTTGGCCTGCAGCTTATGCCAGTCATGGCAGAGTGGTAAGTGAAGAGTATTCTGTATTTGGAAAACTCTTTATTGTTTGCTAATGAAAAATGCCTGAAATCTCTAGATCTATTTTAATGTAGCTGGAAATGAATTTATATTTGCATATGATTTTCGAAAGGCTGTTTTCAGTCACCTGTAAAAGGATGTAGTTTTCAACATATGCTTTAGCATGATAATTGAAACATGACATGTTCTAGCTCTCTCCATGGATTCATAGCTCCAAGACTAGAATCATATAGAATCATAGAGTTGGAAGGGCCCATATAAGGCGTTTGTCCAATCCCTTGTTTAATGCAGGATCAGCCTAGAGCATCCCTGACAAGTGTTTGTCCAGCCTCTGCCAGTGAGGGGGAGCTCACCACCTCCCTAGGTAGCTGATGAGATAGCATTGAAGGCTGCTAAGGAGTATTATTCAGCCTCAGTTGCGTCCGCTAGCTCTCGCCCGGCACAATTATTTAGGGTAATCCGGTCTCTTACGTCTTTAGACAAGCAAACAAATATAGTTGATTCAGCTCATAGCTGTGAGGCATTTGTGAGCTTTTGGTAGTGGTGTAGTGGTTACGTGGTTAAGAGTGGTGGTTTGGAGCGGTGGAGTCTGATCTGGAGAACCGGGTTTGATTCCCCACTCCTCCACAAGAGCTGCGGAGGTTAATCTGGTGAACTGGATTTGTTTCCCCACTCCTACTCACGAAGCCAGCTGGGTGACCTTGAGCAAGTCACATTCTCTCAGCTTCACCTACCTCACAGGGTTTCTGTTGTGGGGAGGGGAAGGGAAGGTGATTGTAAGCCGGTTTGAGTCTCCCTTAAGTGGTAGAGAAAGTCGGCATATAAAAAACAACTCTTCTTCTTTTTCGCGGATAAAGTTGTGTTGCTCTGCCGTGACCCTGCCAATTTTGATACAGTAAGGGAACTAGAGGCCTCTTGCCCATCTTCTGGTCCATGTTTACACCACTTCAGGCGGCTTTCGGTGTCCGATGTGGACAGGATCCTGATGGCTGTGAGGCCTACCACTTGCCTCTTGGACCTGTTTCCTTTTGGGCTGATAAAAGCTAGTCGGGAAGTGGTTCGGGCTTCCCTGGGTGAGATTAGTAACCTGTCCGTGAGTTCAGGGACCTTCCCTGGGGTGTTGAAACGGGCAGTGGTACGACCACTCTTAAAGAAAACAACTTTAGATCCTAGGGATCTGTCCAACTACCGCCCGGTATCTAATCTACCATACCTGGGCAAGCCAGTTGAGAGAGCAGTTGCTGAGCAGCTACAGGAGTTCTTGGATGATACATCGGCACTAGATCCATTCTAGTCGGGCTTCCACCCTGGCCATGAGATGGAGACGGCTCTGGTCACCCTTACAGATGATCTCCGTTGACAACTGGATCAAGGCGGGTCGGGGCTGTTGATACTTTTAGATCTGTCAGCAACCTTTGACACAGTCAACCACGATCTTCTTGACCACTGCCTTGCTGATGCTGGAATTCGGGGCACAGTCCGTCAATGGCTGCACTCCTTCCTACAGGATCGGTGACAACGGGTGGTGCTCGGGGAGGTGGTTTCGCAGTGGCACCCTCTGGTGTACGGGGTGCCTCAGGGTGCAATCCTCTCCCCGATGTTATTTAACATCTATATGTGCCCCTTTGCCCAGATTGTCTGGAGTTTCGGGATGGGTTGTCATCAGTATGCTGACGACACCCAGCTTTATCTGTTAATGGATGGCCATCCAGACTCCACACCAGGCACACTGGCCAGGTGCTTGGATGCTGTGACTGGGTGGTTGAGAAAGAGCCGCCTGAAGCTGAATCCAGCGAAGATTGAGGTTCTGTGGCTTGGTCGGGGCAGTTTGGGGTCAGGGTGCCAGCTCCCAACCCTTGACAGCGTGCAATTAACAGCTAGGCCTGCCATCAAGAGTCTGGGTGTGATCCTTGATGCCTTCTTATCGATGGAGTCTCAGGTCACAGCCATGGTCCAGGCGGCATTTTTCCATCTCCAGGCCCGGCAGCTGGTGCCTTACCTCTCCTGCCCAGATCTAACCATGATATTCAAGGAGAATTAAAAGCAGGAAAATCCTGCAGCGCGGATATGGCTGACAACTCTGGCTTGGGAAATGCCAAGAGATTTGGGGAGAGGGTAGAGATTGGGGAGGGAGCCAAGCAGGGATGTGGTGCCGTAAAGCTACCGTTTCCTCCAGGGGAACTGATATCCAGGCCCTACCTTGAGGTTGATAGCCCTAAATGTGGATGTTCAAAATTTGGGTATTTTCACTCTGCGAAAGAACTCGCTATATAAATAAAATATTGCCTAACCGAACAGAGTCAAGATGCATGATTAGCAGACATGTATAGTGTTGCTGGGCTTTCAGAGAAGGGAGTGAATATCTGAATGCTACTTTTTGTAAAAAAGAAAGCAAAAACAAAACAGAACTGCATACGTACCCAAATGCTAGGCATGGTCAGGGAGACCAGTAAGATGGAGCTTTTTCTGGATATGCCAGTTTGTATGTACAGGGAGTCTTTTGCGTGGGGGAGCATTTAACCAATGTGTCTTGCATCAGTTGTATGTGGTATGCATCTTGTGTAGCTGCCAATCATGCTGCAGCTCTTAGTTTTAGGTCTTGTGGCCTAAAGTGGGGACATGAAACCAACGTTCCCTTTGTAGCTCCCTGCCAATCTATTGTATATCACTCTTTGCCTAATGAATATGATTATCTTTAAATTCACTCATTCAGATCTGGTTCAGCATAAGCTGGGTAGTTACGAGGAATTTGTAATATGTAGAAGAATGTAAGAAATGTAGAGCAGTGTAATTAAATCATGGCAATGTGCCAGTTTATGTACTTGCTGACAGTTGCTTAGGAAATTAGCCAACAGAGCCTGTGTGAAGTGGCTGGATTTTGACCAGGGAGGCTGAGATGCTTATTGCATATTTTCACATTAGGGCAGACCACTTCTCGGTGCTGTTTTCCTGATTTTAAAAAATGTGCTAGGGCAACCCTTTTTGCCCCATGCATTTTAATGTGATAGCAATCAATGTGCAATTTCACAAACAAAGCAAACAGCATTCTCCCTGATGCCATGTTGTATCTGGAAATCTAGAAAACTTTTTAGATACACTAAACTAATTTAATACTTGTAGTGAGAGAAGAAATAACTGTGATTGAGCCTCATTGTTTAAATTCAGCAGTTTCACACTGGAGATACCCTTTGAAGTTCTCTTGTTGGTGACTTTCAGGTCAGAAGCAGGAATCTCTGGTAAACCAAAATCTTTTCATGCTGGTTTTTGGATGTTGCACTTTTTAATATCAGATGTGATTCCATTTATTCACCTAATCAAATCAAACCCAGATAAACGGGAGAGGGAAGGGAAAGGGAAGGGAAGCCAGTTGCTTCCTCAGCCATAGGCCTGACAGAACATCTCCGTCTTACAGGCCCTGTGGAACTGCACCAGGTCCCCCAGGGCCCGGGTCTCACTTGACAGAGAGTTTCCCCAGGCCATGTTGAGGAAAGCTGGGCACTTCTTGGGCCGAGGACTACTATTCCAACTTGATATAGCCCTGCCAACAATGCCCGTGTGCTGCCTGATAGTCTTTAAGGTGTCTCAGGACAACTTTTTGATTACAATTTAACAATGCTACTGATATTTAATAAGGAGCTGAAAATGGAGATAATTGAAAGGTGACCACTGTGTATAGTTTCCTTAAAGATATTTAGCTAGGACTTTATAATACTTAGTAGTTTAACTGGAAAACATAACCCTGTATATGAACTGTGTTATGAACATTTGTCATAGCTGAAAGTGAGAACTGTATGTTTCCCAGCAATGCGTTCCTTTCAGTCAAGTTCAGTAATCCTGGTAGGTCAAAGGAGAAGAATAAAGAATGCTAAGTAAGTGGGCTGGTGGATAAAGTTGGAGTTGTTTCCACAGTGAGGACCAGACAGAGGAAGGGCAACACACAAACACTTGGTGAGATCAAAGCAAGGCCTGTCATTAAGAAGAGATGCTTTGGGCAAGGCCTGTGCGTAGTGCTGACAGCCTGATGGCTGCCAGTGGAACCCCCCCCCCTCCAACTCCTCTGTTTAGTCCACTGGTTCCCAACCAGGGGTCCATGGACCCCCAGGGGTCCGCGAGAACTAAATTAAGGTCCGCAAAACAAAGTTCTAAACCCATAATAAATTAATATTTTCAATTAAAAGTTCTCTATTATAAAAATATATATATTCAAATATTATTCTAAGTTTAATGTTTAACTAACAGTTATGATTAAAGTTTATTTTCAAATTCTCATAATTTTTATTTTGAACCTTGGGGTCCCTGCACCAAACAAAAAAGTCCTAGTGGTCCCTGGTCAAAAAAAGGTTGGGAACCACTGGTTTAGTCAAACCAGGCGGGTGGTGGTGGTGGTGGGAAACTGGGTTAAAGCAGGATCTTTGTGCCTATTCTCAGCGACCTGGCCTATTGTGGATTTAGAAGGGTGTAACTCTGCTTAGACCCTACACTACCCCCTACCAATTGTGGCAGCAGTTAATATCAAACAAAATACAACTGGTCTGTGCAAAAGGTGAAAACTCTACAGAGTTTATCTGCTGGTTGTTCCCTGGGTAAAATTCCTTTCTGCCCTAGTCAGTCAATTAAAAGAACATAGCAACGTTAGCAGTAGTGGCAGGTAGTTACTAGTCATGATCCAGCATGGCCTTTCTTATGTTCTTATGTCGTTAACATTGAATGGGAGGTAGGGCAGCCAAAAAAGGCACCGAGTCATGATGCATACCTATTCTCTCCAGGATCAGAGGAGCATTCCTATTATATTAGGTGCTTTGTAACACAGGCAGGATAATGCTGCTGCTGTCTTGTTTGTGGCTTCCTAGAGGCACCTGGTTGGCCACTGTGTGATGAGACTGCTGTACTTGATGGACCTTGGTCTGATTCAGCATGGCCTTTCTTATGTTCATATGTTCTTGTGTAGTTAACATTGAATGGGAGGTAGGGCAGCCAAAAAAGGCGCCGAGTGAGCTTTCTGGATGAGACCTCATTTCATCTCCCAAGGATGGGCCAGAGAAGAGAAGTCTCACCTCACCTCAAGTGCACCCGAAACAGCCTTGTCCATAAGCTAGCCAGCACCAAAGCTGAATTGCCGGTAGGCTAAGGCAGTGTGGGTTTTGCAGATAAGAGCCAGAACGTACCACAGGGGGCAGTATTGTGTGTCTTCCCCTTTTGCCACCCATATGTGATGGGGAGCCACCCTATGAGGGAAGAATGCTAGACGTGGGTAAGCCACCATGTGTCGCTGCAACATTTATGTGTTGGGATCCCTGGAAAACTGTGTTAGTGTGTGCTCCTGAACATCATTAGTAAGAGGATGTCCTGTTGTCCAGTTTTCCTAAACTTTTAACAATAACATTTAGGCTTGGATCTCGTACTTTCCTTCGCCTTGTGCAGCTCTTTGTCCATTGTGGACATGTTGACAAGTTGGAGCGTGTCCAGAGGAGAGCAACCAGAATGGTCAAAGGTCTGGAATCTATGCCTAGCCATTGCTATGGCTACACACACACACGCACACACACACACACACACACACATCTCTGCTGCAGGAAGGAACAATGCAGGAAGGAACAAGAGTAGGTCTGCCCCCCCCCCGCCAAGAACGAAGAAGCAGCCCTCTTCCATGGCCTGCTGGAAGCCTCCCCCGCCTTCGGAGCTCTTTCACTGCCCTACCACCTCACTGCACTCAGCATAAGGTCAACCAATTTCCAGGCTCAGCCAATCACAAAACTGTGACCAGAATGATGACTATCCTCCAAGTAAACTCGTGGTGCTACGCATGGGAACATCCCTCCCTGATCATTTGCGGGATTGACGCCGGGGAATTCACCATGCGTGCGGTTTTTTTAAATTCAGAATAGAAAAGCGTGAGACATGAGAGGGACAAACTAAGGACATCATAGCCATGTGTAAACGACCTATATTTTGCCTTTGATGGTGTTTTCCAAGGTTTGAACATTAAGCATTATGAATCAGGAACAGCACCTGGCAATAAGTCTGAAGCACCAGTTGAAGCACTTCAACAAACACCTTTTGATGTGGGCAAGTGAGTTAATGAGGTACAGAAACCAGCTATGTAATTAATACTCCCCCCCCTTTTGAATCTGGTGTTTAAACTTGAGATATTGACTGTTGGGTGGAGTATTTAGCAGGAAATACTCTACAAAGAATAATCATAATTCTACTCCTGTTGATGCATGTAATAAATCAGCAACAGGCCTTTTAACTTTAAAATGGAGCTGAAACACTTGCTTCTTATACTCCATTTCACGATTTTGTATTGGCCATGTTGCAAGCATCATTGGTCTTAATGCTGCATTCTGGATTTACATCCTCTAATATTGTTGTTGCCCTGACTTGGATAGCCCAGGCTAGCCTGATTTTGTCAGATCTCAGGAGTTAATGAGGGTCAGCCCTGATTAGTTCTTGGATGGGGAGAATACCAGGGTTGCTATGCAGAAGGCAATGGCAAACCACCTCTGTTGGTCTCTTGCCTTGAAAACCGTACTGGGTTGCCATAAATCGGCTGCAACCCGATTACACACACGAACTCATACTGTTGTTGTTGTTATTACTTCTACATATCTCTCTCTTTCATTCTCATGCACATACTACAAAACCAGCCAAGTTACAAATGGGGTGACCATGCTCTTTTAAAGTGCAGATTAATAGACTATTGAAATCAGTCCTATTGATTTCTGATTCTATACGATGGGGTGAAGGGACTCCACATCCAACTGCTGGCAGCTGCGGCTCAAAGGAAGGGGCGGTGCTGAGGCTCAGCTCGCCATAGCAACACCAGGCCCCTTTAGGACCCCCTGACATGCCTCTCAGCTGATTGGCAGCATGGAGATAGACCCCCATTCAGGTTAAACCCAGATAAGATGGAGGCAATGTTGGTCAGTGAGGCTATTGTCCTGGAGGGTTTGTTAAGTGGGGCGCCACCATGAGTATAAAGTAGCAGCTTGGGCCCACTCTAGATACAGAGCAGCTGACCTGGGCTGCCTTTTCTGTATTTGCATCATTCTTCTTGCTGCTTCAAACCTGGCAGCTTTTATAGGCACTCTGGGAGCACACTCTGCATGTGTGGTCACAGAGGCCTGATAAACTCATGGCACGAGCTAGATGCTGACAAAAAGCCTAATAATCGAATGAATATTTAAGAGTTACATGCTCGCGTCTTGCTTCCTGAATGTGGCTATACACACCATAGAGCTATGATTCAGTCTGAACTTGCTTTCTGAGATATTTGGACCAGGTATAACAACAATCTGAAAAGTTATTCTTGAAGGTCCTAATCTATTCCAATAACAAAGGGGGATTATCCCATTAATGAGCTGGCCCTACTTCTTGCATGTGTTTTAGAGCTTGGTCACAAATGCTGTATTTTGTATTTTAAATAATTTTACTTTATGGTGTATATTTTAACTATTTGTACCACCAAGGAAGACCATTTGGCCAAAATGTGTTTGGTTTTAATGGAATTTTTTTTTACTATTTGTAATGTATGAAAGTTTTGTTAATTTATTGCATGTAACTCTTAAGTATCTGTTCTGTAATTAGGCTTTTTGTCAACCTTTTTGGTTACCTGGTTTTTCGGGGCTGAAGTTTTTCTTCCTCTTCCTGTTTTAGTTTTGCTAAAAGCTAGATGCTACCTGCATGATATCATTGGGCCATCTCTGCTATCCGGAAAGCAAACTGGCAGTGTTACTGATTTCAGAGTGGAGAGTCGATTTGTTTTCGTTTTCTCTTCTTCTTCTTTGTAGAATTTGCATTTAAAAGTTCATTTTTGTTACACAGTTACACAATGAGAGGTCTTTTAAAAATTATATTGCTAAAATAATGAAACACCCCTGGGAATGAATGCGTTATGGAACTGAAGTGACAGCTCCTATTATCTAGCCCAGCAGAACGTCTGCATTGATAAAAGGTACTAAGTAGAGTGAGTAGGAGGACACACAAATGGCCTATTTATAATTCAGATTTTGGAATACGTCTCACATGGGACTTCTGATAGTATAACAACAATTAATTTTCTCAACAGAACAGCTGACCGGAGCTCAGGGAAGGAGAGAAAGGCTTATTTAAGCTGCAATCCTGCACTGAACCTTTTATTATATCCCACAGAAGTGAAAGGGCATGATCCGGTTGGCTTTTCTATCTTCCTTCCCATTCTCTCATGAACACATTCCATGTTCAGAAGTGTTTTACCACTGACTCCATTTTTGCCCATGGGCAGTCCACTCACAAATGGGAGGAATGGCAATGCCTAACAGTATGCATGAAGGATCAACTCACTGGGTCAGTCCTTTGCTATAAAATTTAAGGCTAACCTATATTAAAACTTCCTATTCAAAATGGTGCCTGTGTTGCTGTGGTGCCCAAAGCAGCTGCAGGGAATCGGTCCCTTTGCCACCAGAAAACTCCCAGCAAAGTCAGTGGTGGTTTTGCTATGGACACCAGGCAGGATGTCATGTGAACTCTCAGACTTTTCTGCAAAGTTATTGATATACAATATGTTATCTATTGTTAAACAGAAAATAATTATTTTAAAAGGTGTTAGCATGATTTCTTAAAGGAAAAGACTGTAAACTCCCTACTTCCTTTCCATACAGCTATAAACCTGTTGAAAACTGTTTGAGATGAGACATCATAATATACACATTCAGTAACTGAATGGCATGTACTTGGAAAAAGCCTGGCTTCGTTTTTTCTCAGTGAAACATGAGTGAACCTGTTCAAGACTGGTTCATGTGGCCGAGAAGAGGAAGTCAACTACAGTACTGTTGAAAGGGATGAAGGATTAGTGATGGAATAGTATGACAAGTGAAATGGGAACATTATTGCTGGCATTTTTATTAGCTTTTGTTGATCTGTGAATTAGTCCAGTTGACGTACAGAGCAATTCACAACACAGTAAGAGGAGACATTGTACAATACCAAGACAGCGGAACAGTATTATGCACAAACAACTTGACTTTCAGATCAGACTTGGGAGGGAGCTCTCCTCTGCAGGATTGTAAATTATATTGCTCAGAAAAGAGCTGCAGTCCCCCCTCCCCAATATATCTTCATCTGTCTTGTACTATATGTTTCCCTTGCTGTTGGAAAACTATAAAAATAAGACAGAAGTATAACATTTGGGGATATTTGAACAAATGCTTTGTTATTGTTTTAATTATGTGACAGAATATAAAAGGTTCACTTTTAATAATCATATGTTCTAATAGCAAAGTTGGCCATACTTGAGGGTGTTCCCCCCCCCCCTTCCCGCACCTGGGCCAGCCAGTCCTCTGGCAGAAATGCTGAGCCCAATCCAAGGCAGATGGCGTCTAGCCAGCCAGGGAAGACAGAGTCAGGCCCAGCTGGGCCCCACTCAAGGAGAGGCGACGGGTGGCACCTGGCTGGGCCCCAGGTTAGACAGGGGGTAGTGCCTAGCAGGGACCCACAGATAGGCAGATGGCGGAGCCCGTCCCATCTCTGCACACCATGAGATAGAGGATGGCACCTGGCCCGGCCATGCCTCAGGCAAGGCAGAAGGCGGGGCCTGGTTGAGCCCAAAGGCAGCACCCAGCCAAGCCCCGCATGAGGCGAGGCAAGGCAGAAGTGTAACAAGAGATTCCCTCCCACATCCTATTAGAGAATCTGAACTAAACAATTTTAAAGGCCTTGCCTGCGCAAAAACTGTATAGCAGCAGAATTCTCCAGGATTTATTAGTTAAAGGTGATTTACAACCTTTAACTCTGATAATACAAAAGAGAGTAAGAGATAGAGTTTGGTTCTCTGAACTATTAACTAGCAAACCAGACAGAACACCTGTAGAAACTTTTGTCTTTTATTGAGAAAACAAAGTATTCTTTCTATTGAGTAAGACAGAAAAAAGTATAGGCATGGAAACATTAATCCTATAATTACTGTGAAGATAAATTATAAAATTATCAATGTTCCTAGCAGTGCTTAATTATGTTATAGCAAGTAATAGTTTTAAAAGCAAATCAGGTTTCAGCTTTTGTCTCACAGCTTTTAGGGATTATCAAAAAGCCCAGGCTATCTCACCTATGTATCTCACCTAATCTTCTGAGACTTCCCTCCAGAGAAATCTGATTTGCTTGTCACAGGAGTGCATATGTATAGAAAAGTAGCATCTTTCTCTAAATCTATCTATTATAATCATGTGGTTATAACTAAATAACTGATTGGTTCCTAACTAAATATGAGATAATCAACATAAGTGCAAATAAGCCAATCAGCAATTGTGTATGAGTTACATCTGATATAGCAAGATAAGAAGGCCAGTCTCAACTCGTAACCTCTATTAAAAAGTAAGTAATCTAACTTTTTCCTGTAACTGTTTCAACTAACTGTCCAAGATGAAAGTAGTTCTAAGCAACAGAGTTAATTGACAGTTGAAAAGCGTGTGAACTTTCAGTTAACTTGCAAATTCAGCAAGAAACTAATAGTGATGTCACAGCTACAGTTATAGGTGGCGCTTGGCCCAGTCCTGCAGGAGGCAAGGCGGGGCAGGGGCACTCAACTGAGGCTTGCGCAAGGAGAGGCAGAGGACAGCACCTGGCTGAGCCCCGTGTGAGGCGAAGCAGAGGGTGGTGCCTGGCTTGACCCAGCTGAGCCCTGTGCAAGGTGAGAGAGGCAGTGCCCACCCTTGCAAGATGAGGGAAGCAGCTCCTTGCCTGCCTGAGGTGAGGAACACAGTACCTGACCAATTGGTTAGGAAGGAGGGAGGGGTAGGGCCAGTCAGACTGCCTCTTCTTCGCCTCTGCCTCCTTTGGGGGTCGGGCCAAGGTGGGGATTTTCCCTAGGGTTTTTCATTTCCCAACCGCTCCTGCTCACATGGGTGTGTGTGTGTGTGTGTGTGTGTGTGTGTGTGTGTGTGTGAAGTGCTGTCAAGTTGCCACCGACTTATGGTGACCCCTTTTTGGGGGTTTTCATGGGAAGAGACTAACAGAAGTGGTTTGCCAGTGCCTTCCTCTGCATAGCAACCCTGGTATTCTTTGGTGGTCTCCCATCCAAATACCAACCAGGGTTATGCTGAGGATTAAATGGAGGATAGGAGAATCAAGTTCCCATTATGGACAAAAGTGGGCTATAAATGAAGTTAATACATATAGCTGAAGATGGAGGGGCATATAAAAGGTTTGTGTGAGGGTGGGAAGGAGAGAAGGAAATAGAGAAGGGTGAGGATATGGGGGTTGTCAGGTGGAGGGAAAGATGAAATTATATGGGGAAGTTGAGATGGGGAAATGGGTGCCCTTCGCAAGTCCTTGTAGGTTCCCCATTGTGCAACTGGGCCCACCCTGACAACCAGCACTGTTCAACTGGGCCATAGTTTTCCTGGGTAGAGAGTATCAGGGGTAGGGTAGAAAATCAAAGATGGGGAGAAGATAAAGGTAGATTGGCTGGTGCAAGGGAAGGAGAGGAGGCAGGAAAAAAGGATAGGCGATGGAGGCTTTCAGAGAAGCGGGAAAGGAAAATTTACCCTGTAAGTCCTTGTGGGTTCCCGCTTGTAGGTATCTAAAAGCAGAGTAGGGCTATAAGGCATACTAAGCCATGGTGTTGTCCTGAGAGGGCACGAACTGGAACCTGTATCAGGTCTTTCTTGGTTTCTGATGAGGTTACTGATACCTTTTCAGTTTTGTTCATTCTGTACCTGAAGACTTGAGACTCAATGAAAGGTGAAATGTTTGCTTTACAGGTCTGTCAGGATACCCAGGGTTGGTTAATGTAGTTAGGCCTTTAGCACTTGCTTCCCAAGTAAAAGAACAACTCTGTGTTATTCAGATCCAAACAACAGAATTCTGTAATATAGAACGCCAACTTGACAACAAGCAGAACGATCCTTGTTCTTACTCTCAAGTGTTAATTTCAAACCTACAGTCCTTGTAGGCTTTTCTGCCTGCTTTCTCAGGGGGAGGGGAATCTCCTCTTCCCTGCCCTCCAACGTAGCAGCTCCCTTCGTGGACTCCCTTGAGCCGGGCTGTAGTCAGGCTTCCCGGGGCCCAGCTCTCCCCTCAGCTATTCTGCCCTCCCTGGTCTACAGCATCCTTAGCTCTTCAGGCACCTTCTGCCTCCTGAGGGAATTCTCTGCTGCAGACTTCAGTTCTGTCCCTGTCTTCTGAAGTCCTTCGAAGCTCTTCCTCTGTCTGCTCTTTTTCTGGCTGACTAAGCTAGTTCTACTTATAGTTTGAAGGGGGGTTGAAAACTGTTAACTAATGATTGGCTCTTATCACAGTTTGCTAAAAGGGCCAATAAGATTGCTACATTCTCCCTGCTGCCTGATTGATTTCTTACCAGGCTAAGGGACCACCAGCACAACAGCTCTATTTTCGCTCCTTCTTCTCTAATAGGTTAGCTTTACAAACCCTGATTTGCATGATTGCTCAGCTTTCTAATACACATACATTCATTCTAATACATGCACTTTTCTGTTTATAATCACATATATACAAATATATACATGGATTTTTAAAAATATCTTCACAAGGTCATGCTTATACTCCATGGAATAGTCATTTGGTCTGGCTGTTTTCGGATGAAAATAATTAACATTGCTGAGTTGCAATCCCACAATTGGGTTCTTCACCTGCGCAGAGTGTGGTGTTCTAGTTCACGATCTGGCATTCTTGCTTCTCCCCTCCAGTGGAGCAATTTCTTCTAGATATACATACCTCTCTGAGTAGGGCAAGCATCTTCCCACTCAGCTCTCTTCTGATTGCTATGAAAGCAGAAACACTTAGGATTTTCTCTGAGCTCTGTCAATTATCTTTTTATTTACCTGTATAGCTAGAGACTCTTCTGCCAGTTTAGTTCCTCTGACTGCTGGTTTTATTTTTCAATGGAATTGTGTTTGTTTGCACGATCCTCCTTTCTTGCTATTTCCTACCCATATGCCTACAGTATTGTGAGTTACTTTAAAAGTGCAGTGGTTGTGGGGATAAAGTTCTTACATAGTCGTTGTTTTATTTGCTTGGTGGAAGAATATAATATAGATGGTTGTTCCCAGTGCTAAAAAAAAATCACAAAGCAAGCTCATAGGAATTGTTGATCCAGATTATATGTATTGCTTTAGGAACAAGTCTTGGCTGTTAACTTCCTCTGACTTCCTTCCCAGATCTGTGCCAAAGCAGTTTCCATGGCCTGTCCCCAACCTCTAAATCTGCCTCCAAATTGGCTGTTAAGCATCATTAAGGTTGAAAGCTTGCATTTGGGAACACGACTTTTCCAATCTGCAAGACCAACTTCTCTGCCAGACAAAAAAAGTAGAAAAAGAACCACAGAACAGCAGCCACAAATGTTGACTTTGGGATCTGTCACTACCTCCAACTGTAGCTCTGGCCTTGAATTCCATTTCGGAATCCCTCAGATCTTTGTATCACCAGTTATATAAGTTTCAAGTTAGGTTAGTGAAGACCTGATTCAAACTCAACATGTGCTACAGTGCATGGAAGATCTTATGTATCTGCATAAGTCTAAGAGTGCAACCCCATCCAGAATGGGTGACACCTTAAATCCCATGTAAGACCTTCTGTTCAACATTAGCACTTCCATCTTTCCAGGATTAAGCTTCAGTTTATTAGACTGCATCTACTCCAAAACTGCCCCCAGGCACCAGTTCAGCCTCCCTGGGTTTGGCCAGAAGCGTGACAATATGTTATCCATGCATTGGTGACAATCCAGCTCAAATCTTTGGATAACCTAACCCAGCAGTTTCCTGTAGATGTTAAAGACCATAGGGAACAAGATGGAGGCTTGTAGACCCCCAAAGGCCAAGGGGCTGAGTAGCAGTCTCCTGTCACCATCTTCTGAAACCCACCTTCCAGGTAGGATTAGAACCACCTCTCCCATTCCCAGCCCAGATAGGCAATCCAGAAAGATACCATGATTGATGGTATTAAAAGCCACTGAGAGGTCCAGGAGAATCAACAGAATCACACTTCCTCCGTCCATCTCCCAGCTCTGGTCATCCACCTGGGTGACCAAGGTTGTTTTGGTTACATCTTATGCCATTCTGGCATCTGAAATATCCTTATTGCCATGCAGACAAGACCCATCAACCTCCAGTTGAACAGATGTAGTAGTATTTCTGATGGTTGCAGTTCTGCAGCAATTTTGCAGTTGGTTAGGATATTCAGAACATTGATGTGAAGAAACCTAGTTGAAAGGACGCAGTAATTTCCTCACTATAGAATGACCTGCAGAAACTCTTGGTGCAAGCTAGGTTGCATGTCCAGCAACAGTTTCATATCAGCAACTGTAGTTACTGTGGCTGAAGACAGAGAAAACCGAGTACCCTCTTAGCAAACAAAGATATAGTTCCCAGTTGCCTTCCTTTCAGCTGACAGATGACAGTAAAGTTTATGCTATACTCATGTAGTATCTCAAGCACACTAATCCTGGATGTAGGTGCAGAACTGATTTGCTTATACACTAGCTTTACATAAAACCAAGTTAATGAAAAGACTGAGTTATATCACTGAGTATCCTCTCTATGCAGACCTCCATTCATGTTCTTACAATGGCTGCTTAATTGCAGCAGTAGGGTGTTATTTCCTATGCTTATCCACCCAGCTGTTCAGTATGAAGTACAACATTATTCTCAGTGCTTCATAAGTCCTCTTGTGAACATGGACACGAATGCCATGGCTTCGCCAAATGCAGTACTTTCTTACCATATCTCTGCAAGTCCTGAGAGTAGCATATATTGAATAAAACTGTGCTTCACAATGCAACAGTAATGATTTAAAAAAAAACCTTCCCAACATACTCCAGATAAATTAATTTCAAGTTGAACTCCCATTCAAATAAAATATATGTCAGTGGATTCATATAAATGTTCATGTTCAATAAGGCAACACATATCAAGGCCACATAAATAAAATTCAGCAATGGTAGCAACACGTTTTGTGATCCTAATGAACCAGTAAAACAGAAAAAAGTTTTTTTCATTCTAAAAAATGATTTCTAGGCCACATTTGGAATTCTGCCACCCGTGAGAGGTTGAGGGGCAGCGTGATTGCTGGAGGGGACACAGTAATTAATTTGTCCTAGCAAGTTAGGTATGTAAAGCCCTTTGAAAGAACTTGTGTCATGCTCAAGAATATGGTGAGAATACTCATCACTACTTGGAGGCTCATTAATGCTCATTCTTTTTGTATGCATCCAGCCATCTTATAATCACTATCTTCAGCTACAGTGTTGACTTTAGTACTGCCCAATCACATTTACTTCCATTCTCAGTATCAGTGATGCCTGTCCATCACACCATCTATTTCAGCACCATCTACTTTGGTCCCTGCAATAATTATACCTACAGCTCTCACTATCTGGTCTGATATCAGTTCTTATAGCTAGATCACCAACTTCTGTTCTTCTATTTATCGTTGTGTCCTCCACTTTTGTTTTCTGCACCCTGAATTTGTTGGTAGGTGTGTACTTGTCAGGGAAGAAACAATTATCTTCTAGGATAGAAAACTGGTCAACACGGCATGAACATGCTATTCTTTTGCTGACCTAGCCTTATATGTCTCCAATTACCAGACATGTATGGCAGAGTACCAGCATTTTCTGTTGGAACAAGTTTCTCCTTCTTCAGTGCACTCCCAAAGGAATGGAAAACATTGTCCAAATTCTTTCATGTTGAGGCATTCCACCCTACCAAGAACAAAAAAAGTTAACACATCTCATGTAACTAATTGCAATTCAAAGCTTATATCTACTTTCCAAACACTTCATTGCCTGACTTGGATCTACTGCTCTACTATGTGAAAATAGGACTCAAGGATATTCCATTTGATGGAGTCAGAGTATTAAACATTCAAATGATGATACCCTACACTGACTGAAAAAAGATGAAGACCAAAACCTAGGGGTAGCCCTTTTTCCGGAAGTTGTTTGACCAACAAGCCATACAGCATAAACCACTGGCACAAGCCATTTCTTTACAGACCACCTTAATTTTCAGTTACACAATGTCCATTGGCATGGTCTTATCCTTAATCTTCCCATAGGAAATGTCACAAAATAAATTCTAGATGTGTATCTGTGAATTTGGAGACCTCTTTGTTTCTTTTCTACCTTAGACCATTGGTTTCTTGTTATTGTGATATGCAATTCACTTTCCTCCCTTCAGAGCACCTTGTCTTACCAAGGAGTGTACAACTTTCTTCTGTCTCTAACAGTGCTGGCTTTTCAGATCTGACAACTCTTAGGTTTCATGGCATCATTGACTTCTGTCATCATATATGCATATTTTTGTATGCACCCTTTACAAATTGTCTTTGATCACATTAAGACAGAGAACGAGAGACATGCCTTGATTTCTCTGTGCCATGCACAACTATACTCTGGGTTAGATCCAGGATGCTTTTTTACTCAGTTTCCCCATTCCACATGGCTTTTGTCCATGCAGTTTCCATCTCCAGCACAGCTTTTTGGGTGATCAAAGGGGTCACCATCCTCATTTTTTCACCAGCAGAAATTCTGGTTGGCTCCAACTCTCTATCTTGTGCAAGGAGTCTTGGTTGCTGTTCTAACCCCCTACTATAGTTTTTTTCAACAGAGGTGTCCCAATGTGGAGTTCACTCTGTGAACCATGAGGGCATGGATGACACTAGAATATACTATGGATATCACCTTGGAACTTGTGGAAATACAGATAATGCTTCTTCCTGTTTCTCTAAAAAGTAGAGATAGTGCAGATAGTAACAGACCTCATCAGCAAATAATACATCCATAAGCTTAGGATGTGTGTGTGTACAAGTGATGAATCTAGGACTGGTGCATATATCACAATATATTCATGGTCACAGTGTATGTTGCTGATACAGACAGTCTCTTTACAGACACTGTAAGGTAGAACAGATGTGTTGTACATAAATGGTTTCCTCAAAGAGAGTGCAACTGCACAAGGACAAGATGGTCTTTTGACCAGCCATGAGCTTTTAACCCCAACATTTTTTCAATGGTAATGTTACCCAGAATATAAACCCTACCTGTGTTTCCCCCCAAGCCTGTGTACATTCTTTGTACGTCTTTCGTTCCAAGATAATAAGGGCAGTAACCTCTTTGCTAAGACAGTCAGTGCAAAGGCAAATATATTTCTTTGCAAAAATGGTTTCATTGAGGGTGTTGTTTTTTGTGTGGTCAATCTTTTTTACACAATAGTAAACGTGTACCCAAGATTATCTACTTGTGGAATAGCTATTCCTTTGCATATTTCTGCAATCTGGCACTTGCTACACCCCTTCAAGTGTTTTTTAGCCTTACATTCTGGATGTGACATTTTTGCTTATGCGGTGCCTCCAAAGTCTCAGTGATACCCACCTCTGGTTATGTTAGCTTGCTCGTCACCCAGTTGTGGGATCGTACGAAGTCCATGAAGAAATAGTCAGGTTGTCAACCTCTACCTGGTGTTCTTTGCATGGCCATCTGTATAATCATGTACCCTGCTCTTCACTGCAGTATCTTTCATCTGCTGTCAGTTGCTTTTGCAGCAAGGCAGAAGGCACTGAGTGGGAAGATATTTGTCTTACCCCTTAAAGTTTGTGCACCTAGGATAAATCAGTCACTGTGTAAAATGATGCATATTGGGGTAACTAATCCCAACTTTACATATACACTGATGGGATCTGAACTGACAGCGACAGACCAAGAAAGAGATCTTGGGATGGTAGTGGATAGCTCGATGACAATGTCGGCCCTGTATGCGGCTGCTGAGAAAAAGACAAATTTGATGTTTATCATAATTAGAATAGTAATAGAGAACAAAGCTGCTGCCATCATACTGCCGTTATACAAATCTGTAGTTAGACCAAACCTGAAATACTGTGTGCTGTTCTGATTATCAGCCTGAAAAAGGATATTGTAGAGCTTGAAAAGGTACAGAAAAGAGCAACCAAAATGATCAGAGGGCTAGAGCAGCTGCCCTGTGAGGATCCGTTAAATGCTTAAGGGGGTTTAGACTAGAAAAAAGATGAGTAAGGGGAGACATGACTGAAGTTTATAAAATTTTGTATGGCATGGAGAGAGTGAACAGGGAGAAGCTTTTCCCTCCTCTCCCAAAATACTAGAACCCAGGATCATTTGCTGAATGTGAAGGGTGGGAGATTCAGGACAGACAAAAGAAAGTACTTCTTCACACTACACATGGTTAAATTGTGGAACTCTTTGCCAAAGGATGTAACAATGGCCACCAACTTGAAAGGTTTTAATGCAGGAGTGGACAAATTCGTAGAGGACAGGGCTATCAGTGGCTACTAGTCATTATGGATATCTCCTCCCTCCAGTACCAGAGGCAGTATGCCTCTTTGTATCTGTTGCTAGGGAGCACATGTGGGAGGATGCCGTTGCAGTCGTCCTGCTTATGAGCTTCTGAGAGGCAGCCACTTGGCTGCTGTGTGAACAGATTGCTGGGCTTGGTCTGATCCAGCATGGCTCTTCTTATGTTCTTATACAAAGATAGAAAAGGGCCTGGCTTAGGCCATACAAAAATGCTCCTTACTAGGCATAGAAGCTGTTTGTGAACATATTTAATCCTTCTTAACTGCTGTTGCACTTATGCTGTTTATAAGTGTTTTTCTTAGTTGGTGGGTTTGGGTGATAGCCAACTGGAAATTTTCACAGCACTGCAAAATTGTACAGTACATGTATTGCTGCAAATTGTACAGTACCATGTAGACTTGTGACGTATTTCAAATAACAGCTCTGACCATGTACAGGTTTATGTGTGGGTGGACTTTTAACCCTTGTGTACTCAACAAAGAACAAATTCAGTGTGGATACAAAGCCTCGCCCTATTGGGTCCCTGGGCTATATTAGAGCCATATGTATAAGTGGCTTTACCAAGCAACTATTTCCTTAATTGGGGTATCACAAAAATGTAAAAGGTTCTTTAAAAACTGCAAATTAGCATCCACTTTATTATTTGTGCTTTTTGAAAGAAGATCTGCAGTGCTGCAGCCAACAAAAAGTTGAGAAGCAGGGCTCAATGTGCATTTTGAAGCAGGATTTCCAACGAGCTGTAGCAATGTCTTGTCAATTTGTTAAAATTAACATACACATTTTCTTCCTCACTATATCGCTTGCTACTTTTAAAACATATGTATATTTTAACCTTTCTTTAAAAGAGAGATCTGCTGAGGGCCTGTGAGCAATCCAGCAACGTCTGCAAATTCTTCAAGGTGAAGGATAATCTGGGACTTCCAGCAGAAGACAGTGAATGTTGTGAGTAAACTAAAAAATAATGATTACTGGAAAATTCTTCTGTGAATATTCTTGGCATTGTGTAATTAGAGTTGGAAGGAGGGTTTACTTGGCAGAGACCGAAAACTTGTACAAAGCTACATTCCAATGATATACAGTGCCTACTGAAGTAAAGGGGTGTGGTATCCCCTCTTCATATAAGAAAGCTATTTCCCTTTTACTGCTCTGCTAATGTCATGACAGTTTTCCATGGAGCGCTAAACCTAACCCTTCCCTCACTTTAATACCTCAAAAGATTTTTAAGATCTTTGAAAATTAAGAATCATAGGATGGACGACTTTAAGTGGCTATATACTTCGAACTATCAGTCCAGTTCCCATGATCTCTTGAAGGACTGACAGTGGGAAACACAGATGAGATGCTGTTCAGATGTAATATGACATTGTACATAACAATTTGATGGGTACTGCAAGAGTTTTTCCTCAGAGGGAAAAAATACCGGTACAAAGTAAATTGGTGGCAACATATTAATAACATATTTTACTACTTGTCAACATTTTGGATAAATGTGATAACAGGAAGTGCTGTGTATTACTGATGTAAGGTAAAACTCAATGTAAAATGTGACTCTTTTTTTCATGGCATAAATTAACACTTTAACTTGGTTCAGACGCAGGAGGCACTCAGTTGTCAAATCTGGAGGAAACTACCCCCTCAAGAGAATAATAGCCATGTGAGTGGGAATGTGTCCTGCTCTCTTCAGTGGAATTTACCTATAGTTGTTTGAGTTTAGGATTGTAGCAAAAGGCTTATTCAAGTGTTACGTGTATAAAAAAATTAAAGTTAAGAAAATCTAGTTGTGTCTTTAAAACTATCTAACTTTTTATCAAGCATGAGTTTTCTTTGGCATTCCTAGGCCCACTTACTGCGAGTAAGCCACATTCTGACTTCTGTGAAAATATATATTGGATCAATTTTTGGTTGGTTGGTTGTTTTATCATCTGCCTTTCTAAATGAGACTCGGGGTGTGTGTGTTACAGTATATAAACAGTGCAGTCAGACAGTATAAAAGAACCAGTAAACAACGCAATAAGACCAGTATTACAGAAGTAGAAAACAATGAGAACAGCAAACTATCTAAGGCAATCTATATTGTTAACAGTTCAGGAAGTGCATTACAAGGAAAAGACAATACAGTGAAAGCAGGTGATAACTACAGTAATCATTGCAGTGGGCTAAAGTCTTATGAAGGTGCCCTCTTGGGTTTCAATTGTATGTATGCATGCGCAGAGTTACATGGAATTAAGGCCCTGTGAAGACAACATGTTTAGGATTGGGCTGCACTCAGCTCAGTAGTAGAAGAAAAAAGAGGGGAATAAAACTCAACCTAGAAAACAGAAGTTGGGTACCCAAGGTTGGGTGGGATGAAAAAATATATAAATAATGAAAATATAATTTATTGGAAGCGCTATGTCAAGATTAAAATTATTTTAAAACATTAAATCAGCACAATGGCATTTCCTAAGGTTGATATCTATAACCACATGCCAGATGCGTTTCGGCCTATATGGCCTTCCTCAGTGGTCTATTTTAAACCCATGTAAAACATGCACACATTTACAGATTTACAGACAATATAAAACAGACCAGGCATGTAATAGGTTGTATATTACCAATTACACAAACATCTGGTAAGATTGTCTCAAGTTGTTATGCTGGGCTGTATATGTCTCCCATATAAGATGTGTGCAATTATCAACCTGTAAAACAATGTGTATATATTCATATTATGCTTAATTTCTTTTTAGTGATCTCACAGTCTTTAAATGACCCAAGAAGAGTAGACTTGATAGAGGGATGGATAATTACACTGAATTCTATGTCCTTTCTTATATTTTAGCATTTAACAAAGATAAACAGATACACTTATTTTTATATTAAAGAAATTATGTGGATTTACAGTGCAGTCCTTCCTAAGCAAAGTCATGCGCGTAACTTCAGTGGACTCGGAAGGGTGTAACTCTGCTTAGGAGTGGACTGGTTGTTGCTTTTAAAGACACCTTGGTGGTAATTAAAGCTTATTAAAATGCCCCCAGACTAGGTCTGTGGCTTTGAAGTGGAATAAATGAGTGTCTTTCTTATCCTTGCCTACAATACAGGGCTGTTGTAAGATTACAACAGGGATAATGAATGTGAAAGATTTTAAATGGTAATAAATGACACATAGTTCTAACCATCAATGCTGTTATTGTTATACTCCAATGTGGTCATGATTGCACCAAGAGAAGAACAACCTACGATTGCAGTGTGTAGCCTATTTTGTCCCAAGAGTTTAGGATGGATATGTAAAAGTACAAGAGCTCTGTCTCCAAGCCTGAGATCATAATCCAAGGCCATGTTCATTTTGTCAGTTTAATGAAATACGTTGAATTCTATTTCTGTGTGGTCTGAGAATAGAGGAAGAAGACTGAATACTCTTCTTCAGTCCTTTTTTGCTTTTGTTTTTAAAGGGTACCCTTTAAAAAACAAAAGCAAAAAAGGACTGACAAATTAATGTGTGTTGCCCTGAAATAAGCTCTATGGAAATACTGCTCACTGGTTGTCTTTGTTACCCAGCTTAAGCAAATGAAGAATGAGAGGAAAGGGTAAGGAAAGAAGATAAATATAGACATCAAAGTTTATTGATATGTATACAGGTCATCCCCTGCTTTTAGGGTTGCCATGTCTCAGAATTACAACTGATCTCGAGACTACAGAGATCAGTTCCCCTGGAGAAAATGGCTGCTTTGGAGGGTGAACTCTATGGCATTATAATAGCTGTGGTCCCTCCTTTCCCAAACTCCAAGCTCCGCCCTTCACAGGCACCATCCCCCAAATCTCAAGATAGTTCCCAACCTGATGTTGGCCAACCCTACTTGCAGTCCACTGAACCCAATATTTGGTTGGACTGACAAATAGGTTAGAGTATGCAACAATGATCCTAAGCTTAAATGTTACCATATGGTAACATTTAAGCTTAGGGTCATTGTTTCATAGTCTAACCTATTCATTGTTGCATATTCTAACCTATATTCTAACCTATATCTAGAGATAGATAGATAGATAGATAGATAGATAGATAGATAGATAGATAGAATCATATATAGATATAATTTTTAAAAAGCAGTTGAGGATCAGCTTCTTTCTTGTATCCATCTAGAAAGCAGTTGTTTAAGGGGCAACATCATGTTTCTTTAACTTGCATTTTCCTCCTTTTTTCAGTGCACTGCAGTCCTAAACCCTGTTCTCCAAACAATTTAGGATGGTAATTAAAACCTATATTGGTATATTTCAGGGATATGCTGGTATACATGGAAGAGGTGCCAGCAGTAATCCCTGCTGGCACTGTACCAGCGCCACATCAATGAAACTCTGCTGAGTGGGCACGGGGTACCAACTAGTAGCTGTAACACAGTATGGGAGTTAGCAATGTACCAATGTGAGGGCCTTAGGACCAGGCTACGAGTATTGGGGAAGCTCCAAACATCTCTTGAGGAACAAAATACGTTTATTCATTTATTTAAGAATTTATCTCTCAGCTTTAATCTGTTATATCTTCAAGACACATGTAGGTGTTGTGGCCTTAATTTGATTATTTATTTTAGTTATTGCAGTTTTGCCCTCCTTTTTTGTCCTAAAAATATTGGCCCCCAAAGTAGCTTGTGGCAATTAACAATTAATGCAAATAATGCATAATTAGTTGCCTTTTAAAGAAGTCTTGGTATAGGAATAGAGGAAGGAAACCTTCCTCTTGCTTCTTCTACCTAAGAAATGCCAGTTGATATCTGGACAGAAGTTAGCTCCCAGCCAATTTGTAGAAAATTGTTCTTAGGCACAGTGTTTGTATCTCTCCTTTTTTCTGTGTAGTGCTTAGCCTACCTTGAGAGGTAAGAGAGAGTGACTTGCCCCCAGACTGGTGAGCTGAATGGAGGTTTGAACCCGGTTTTCTGCATCCAAAATCAACACTCTGTCCATGGTAGCACACTGGCCTCCTTTGAATATGAAGTTGCTGAATTTGCTTCATGTGCATGTATGCAATGATAGATTCCAGAACAGAATATAAAATATTTCTCTCCATTCTAGGGGAATCAAAAATAGATTTTATAACTATCTTTGTGTCACTAAATGAAACTTTCTGTGATTGTTTCCATCAGAAAGCAGTTTACTAAAAGGTAAAAAATACCCTCGGCATGACATAGTTATTAAATATTCTAGTTCTTTAATATGAAATTTGCTTTTAATGTTTTAGAGATTGCTCAAGAATGAATGAAGTACAGTTGAAAACTGGATCTGATCATTCTTCTTAGATTTTAGCAACCATTCTTTTAAAAATAAAAACTGATATTCTGCCCTTCCTTGTTTGTTTCCTAATTCATTCTCAGTAGCACTGATTCCTTGTACCTCTATACTATTTTCACAGTTGTGAGTGTCCAAACTGTAGTCCACCCTGTAGTATACACTAGTTTAACAATGATTACCTCCCTTCCCAGGGAACCATAGGGATTGTTGGAAGGAGGGTGGGGAAGATAAAAAATATTTAGCAAAATCTAAATACATCACTAGTGTACACTTCCCAAAATTCTTTGGGGTAAGCAATTACACTAAAATGGCATAGAATCGCCGGAAGATTGCAGTGAAGAAAAAGATGGAGAACAAATTTTTGGAAGGTCTTGCCACTGGCCAGCTGCTTGTAGATCTGGTGTTATGCTGCTTCTTGGGTTGGCTGGCAAAGTTCACACCAGTCCAAGTACCCCCTTTCGGTAGGGGTCTCCCCACTTCTTCATGTCCCCACCATTTCATTAATGCTAAATTTGCAGCAACAGTAGATTTCCCATGAAGACTATGACAAAATCTTTCATGCAGTCACAAGTCATGACAAGAACGTGTTAATTAGCATTTTACAGAGGTATTCCGCATGCTGGAAGCATTTCTATCCTGGTCCTTGAGAGTGGCATGTTGTGGGTCTCTGGGGAGATTGTCGACACGGTGCAATGGCAAACTGACGAATGGAAAGTTTTGACACAGTTTAAAGTTCTGAATTAGTCTGTTTCTTAATTAGTTCTGAATTAGCCTGCTTCTAAACTTGTTTGCATTTGTTTACAGCTCACTTCATATCTTTTTTTACAGAGAAAATGCAGGCTGCTGAGAAAGAGAGGCATCCATATGTCTCTGTTCTTGTAGGCAATTCTCTTGTGTGTGTCACCTCATATTTTTAGGAAAGGGGCAGAAAGAGCAGGAATTGCAATTATTTGAAAAAACACAGTCTCTGAAAAGGCGGTGATTTATTCCCAGGCACTATTCTTGATTAAGAGCCATAGACAGCTGCTGCTTGCCTTTAAATAGGCATAGCACTGTAGGCATGCTGTACATCAGAGTTCAGGAGACTAATATATCTCTGCCAAAACCATCAGTATTTAGTGCTAAATGAATAATAATTCAGAATGTCGTATTTCCCATTCCCAAATGTTGTCATAGTGAGCCTCCCCAGACTACCAGTTTGAGCATCACTAAATTATAACTTCATACACAACCAATATAATTTAGCTCCCAGAGCTTCTCCCTGCCCCCCAGCTAAGTATTGATGAAAGCTGATCAATGGAAAAGGGATGGCCTTCTTTGCTGTATTAGTCCCAGTATCATCAGTCAATATAACATAGAAGGAAAGATGCAGCTGTTCATATTGTGTGGGTCTAGGATACGAGTGAGACTGTACTTATCCTCGTTGCCAAGATACAATAAAATAAAAACTGTATAGGGGGGTTAGCAAAAGGAACTTCACAACCCCTAGCAGGAAATCCTCATGCTATCATATAAAGTTGTAAAATGTCCAGAAATTTTGAAGTAAAGTGGATGGGGAATGGGTTTCCTCCCTCTGTTTTGTGGGGAGGGAGATGGAAGTTTGGGGGAACAATTAAATGTATGTAGTACATTCTTTCTTGTTATACCTAAGCTTTACTCCTTTATCTGCATAACATGCATTATTTAAAATATTAGTTGGCATACAGAATTGTGCTATTTGGCTTATTTGAAAGTTTAAATGTCTTAGTTTTCTACAAGCAAATTTGAATATGCAATATCAGAGGGGTAGAGAGAGAGAGACTTGAAAATTGCTGCAACCTATGATATGTTAGTACAGGTGTCTTACTTTTGCCTTCTGAGAGATAAGAAAAATAAAGGTTGAAAATTTAGAAAACTCACATTTTGTGGTAGACAAAAACAAGTGTGTTATTTGAACACCGGTCTCGTACAGTCACAGTAAGACTAATAGCGTATTTGGATATTGTTAGACAAGCAGGGATCCTGCAATAACTTGTCAGGGGCATCTCATTTAACCTTTTTCCACTATTTCCTCTTTCCTTTCCCTGACAACCCCCATAGCCTCTCCATTTTCTTACTTCCTTCTCTCCTTACCATCCACCAGCCAACCTACTTTTATATCTCTCCCCACCCCCGTCTTCAGCTTTCCTTCCTTCTGCCCCCTTTGCAGCCTCTACCAGGGAAAACTACAGCCCAGTTGTGTAGTGATGGCCACTGGGCCCAGTTGCCCAATGGAGAATTGAAAACGACTTGCAGAAGTTACCTCATATTCCCCTGAACCTCTTTCCCTCCTCCTGGCAACACCATATCCTCACCTTTCCCTGCTTTCTTCTCTCCTTCCCACCTGCACAACTATCTTTTATCTGGTCCTATCTTCAGATATATTTATTATTTATTTAGTTCATTTATACCTTGCCTTTCTTTCCATTGGAGACCCACAGCAGCTTACATTATTCTCTTCCATTTTATCCTCACAGCAACCCTGTGAGGTAGAAAATATGTAACTGGCCCAATGTCACCCAGTGAACCTCTGTGGCACAGTGGGGATTTGAACCTGAATCTCCCAGATCCTAGTGTCAAACTGTATCCACTGGACTACACTGGCATTCATGGGGTGGCTGCTTTTGAACAGTAGTAAGCAACTAGTCTTGGGTGAGTTATGGAAGTCACACAGAAGCAAATCATCTGATGGTTGCTGTAAGGCCTGGCCCCAATAAGTCCTCCCTCAAAGTCAAAAGAAAAGCCCACCAGGGCCCTGCCCCCTCCCCTGCCTTACTGGGGGAGCAATACTGGGAGCAATCCTAAGTAGGTCTACTTGGAAGTAAGTCCCATATTAGTCAGTGGATTGCAGTCACTTAATAAAAACTGCGGGCCTTAGAATGCAAAGCATTGTTAGTCTTGCTGTATGAATGCTTTCCATTAAAACCCAAAGGCAAAATTATGATCAGACCCTAAAATCTAAAAAAAGGAGATTTATGATCAACATGTGTCACAGCTAGCAGCTAACATGGAAGGAGCTTATTCATCTGGTTTATCACACTGCGTGACTACTGGAAAAGCACCTTTAGGCTGTAGTTTGTCATGTAAAATTTGGAATGTACTGCAGTCTACTTCTGATTTATATACTGTGTTGAGGATCTCATCATTCTAATAAAACTCAGCCTAGGGGCTAGGCCATTGGTAAGAAAATCTTCAGGTAGGTAGAATGCAATACCAGCTAAACACTCTCCTTTCTCAGCTTCCTGTACCGGGCTTCTGTCCAAAAGAGGTTAATGTCACTGATGTGTTAGTGAAAAAGATTCATAGGCCGCAAAGTCCTGCCAATAGGAATACTAATCTGTTGAGAATAACATGCTTGATTGCATCCATGCCAGGTTTGTTTCCAGTCTTTATAATAAACTGGCTGCAAGCTGCATGCATCAGGCTGTGGTGTTAGATGATCCCGGTCACACTGATGGTGTTGATGCTATCTGTATTTCTGAGAATGAGGCTTATGTTTCTGGTTGTGTCAGGTATGGTGCTTGGAGTTACAGGTGCTGATAATGTTTCAGGGGGATCTAATGGCACAGAGGTCATGAAGGAGGAGGAGAAGGAAAACAGTTACCCTGGTTGCTCTTGGCTTCTTTCTCTGTTTGCGACAAGGAGGCAGGCTGGCGTAACCTAAGGAGTTGCTATTGTTTCTAGTGATCTCGAATGGATCCTTCAGACCACTTTTCAAGTAATAAAACAAGCCAGTGAGGTGTACTGTAAGTAACCCACTGCACTTTATGAGTTCTAGGCAGATAAAACCATATTCTGTAAACAAGCCAGTTTGGTGTAATGGATACTTCCTGACTAAGAGTTGGGAGACACAGATTCAAATCCCTACTCAGCCAGGAATCTCACACGATGACCTTGGGCCAATCAGCATTTCTCAGATTAACCTAGCCCACAAGGTTGTTTTTAAAATGTCATTTGATTTTTAAATTTGGCAACATATTTACAAAACAATGTTCAATGTATTACACAAAAGAAACCAGTTACAATATGAAAGTCATCAATCTAAAAAAAAGAGAGAAATGGTTATCCAACTACCCTACTTCTGGCAAATCACATTCTAGATATATTAACAGTACTAATTTCTTCATGAAGTTGTTGTAAAGATAAGATGGAGGAAAGGAAAACCACGTATGCCTCTCTGAAAGCCTTGTATGAGGGTCGAGGCAACAATATAAAATATAACCAGTTGGAGCTCGACTTTTTTATGTTAAAAACAGGACTTTCTCTTCCTAAAACGTTCACTGTAGAGCAGCAGCAATTCCAAGCTGTTTTATTAATGACTTTTTTCCTGCTTCACAAATATAGGTAAATCTCATGTTCAACTACTAGGAATCTGCAAGTATTGCTTGCTGTCAAGAGGATGTTTGTTGTCATACTTCGGCTTCCAACGTGGCAAAACACAACTCAAACCTTTGTCATTTTGTTGTCTTCTGCGGCTTCCTCTCCTCTGTCCTCCCACTCTCGGTCAGCTTCCAGTCAAGTTAAAATGTATTGATCCTTGATTGTTGCTTGCTTCACATCATCTCCCCTCCCCCAGTTTATTACTCATTGTTTGGAAGGGGAAGAGGCGATGGTGGGAATTTCTGTATTCAATGAGCTGTAGGGAGCTGAAATTTTCTGTAACAAACACTGCTTTCAGAGCAGCACAATAACATGAAATCCAGTAGCTCACCAACAGCTTACAAACAAACAAACCCCATGTGTTAAGTGCCATCAAGTTGCAGCTGACTTATGGCGACCCCAGCAAGGGGCTTTGTCGTGGTCAGCGGGGAAACTTGCTTACAGGAATTGCAAGCACTACAGAACCTACTACAAGAACAGCTCCAATGGGTGAAAGATGCCTACAAAGCCATTGCAGACCAGAAACGACAAGAAGGCCCAGTGCTCAAACCCGGAGATCGCGTCTGGCTGTCTACCCGATACCTTCATTATCCAGGACGTTCCCGTAAATTGTGTCCTCGCTTCATTGGTCCCTTCCCTATTTCAGAACAAGTGAATCCCGTTGCTTTCAGGCTCCAGTTACCACCGACACTCCACCTCCATCCGGTCTTCTACCGGTCACTGCTAGCGCCGTCCGGGCAGCCCGATCCTGGCCGACCTCCGACCCAGCCACCGCCTCCTGTGGTGATCAAGGATCAGGAGGAATATGAGGTGATGACATCTCGGATTCTCGGGTCCACCGGGGGAATCTGCAATACCTCATGGATTGGGAAGGTTATGGCCCCGAAGATTGGTCTTGGGAACCTGCGGAGAACGTCCATACCCCCGACCTGCTTCAACAGTTTCACGACTCATACCCTACGAAACCAGGCCCGCTGGATGGAGGGGGGGCCTGCGAGGGGGGATAGTGTCGTGGTCAGCAGGGACCAGGACACTGAACAGACAGAGCTCCCAGATGAGTTGGCAGCAGAGGCAGAGGCTGGGCCCTCTACCTCCTCGGAAGTTAGCAAATGGTCTCTATCAAAGGCCGAAGCCCCCGCTCCTAGCATGAGTAATGAGGAGGAGTCAGCTGCAGCTGGTAGAACCACCCCCGCCTGTAGCTAGGCTGAGGGAAAGACTACGCAAAGATTTAGACACCCGCCACAGGAGTAGAGGCAACACAAAGCCCTGAATACTGACAGGAGCCAGGCTAGGTAGTTAGTGGGGTAAAGGAGTGCACTACCAGAGAACCATATATTCTAGGCTGTTGGGAGGTTTCTCTGTGGAAGCAACGATTCAGTTTCCGGACTGCTTCACATCCACTTCGGCTTCTGACCCTTTCTCCGACCGGCTTGAATCCCTGGAACTCCGACCCTCGGCTTGATTCACGACTCTTCTTCTGGACACGTTTGGACTCCTGTTTTGATCTCCACTGACTCTACCTTGGACCGCACAACTACCCAGCCTCCTAGCCCCGCCCGGGACCTGACAGGCTTTCAAGGCAAGTGAGAAGCTGGTTGGTCATTGCCTTCTTCTGCAGCGTCTTCCTTGGAGGTCTCCCTTCCAAGTATTGACCCTGCTTAGCTTCCGAGATCTGACAACATTGGGATATACCATGCTGCCTTCCCTCCCCAAAAAAACCCCACACTAAATATAATCAAGTTTGCACACCAAACAATCCAGCACACAAAACCAATTTGCCACTACATAAGGAACTAAACAGACAGAAAGAAGCAGCCTGCAAATGCACATCCCACATCATTAATCAAACACTATATTTACAAACTTCGCAAAGGCTCTCTTTACCCTCTCTTAAAACTGATTCCACAAAATCAGGGGAACATTTCGACTCTTCAGTGAGTTATATTCAAATGAGCCATCTACAACAAGGGTCCAAAGGTGTTGCTGGACTGACTTCAAACGACACATGGTCTCATATAGCACTCGTGTTATGTGGGTCCCAGTCCCATTAAGAGTTTAAAAGTAAGGAGCAGCACCTTGAGTCAAAGCCAGTTCGCAGCCAGTAGTGCTCTTTCAGTGGGCTTTCCTGCACACTTGACTTGCTCCTGATTGTCTTGGCAGTCAATCCACAAGCACTGGAATCAGTTTGGGCATGATTCTTCTGCATGTCTGTCCTCCCTCTGCATATTCACAGTTGTGGAATCAGATTATTTTTCTGCACATACTGTAAATAGTCTGGATTTTTAAGGGAGGGTGCTGTTGTTATCAATGACACCATCAGTGGTATCTGAGTATAATCCCCCTTTTAATTTTTTTCCACATACAGTGATATACTGATAGCATGGCTGCATTTAAAAAAAACAGCATTAAAATATTGTTATATCTGTATACCATTGTAATGTTAGGTTTTACAGGTTCTCTGCAGTAAGTCTCTACCCTCATGAAGATATAAAGAAAAAGCACATCTTCACAAGGAAAGAGGGTAGAGGCTTTTAAAAAATGACAGCTGGAAATTCAGAGAAACTGCGAAACCTATCATTACATTGGTATAGCAATATTTTAGTACCCTTTTTGAAAAAATCTAAAATGAACCCACTCATCTTCAGGGTAGGGGAGGAAGAGAGGGAAAGGTTTGATGGTGGTGGGTGGGACAGAGCAAACAGACAGAAACATTACGCACGAAGAAAAAGGCAACTCAAAGTCTGCTTCTGGAAAAAGATCGGGGTAAAAGTGGTCTCAAAAGATCCAGGAAAAAAACCTGGAAACAAAAACTAAAGGCACAGAAATGCTTTCAGAAAGCAGGGGATAAACAGAAGCAATATGGGGCGAGAACGGATGAAAAAAACCCAAGTGGAAAAGCCCAGTATTGGCATGATGTGGACATGTAGGTTAGTCCCAGAACAAATTGGCTGCCATGTTGTGTTACCTACCAACTGTCATTTCTGAGGCATTTTTACTTGGTATGTGGACTTGATTAACCCTGTTAAGCTCTCCACAAATCTCAAGTATCTTTCCTCCATAAAATGTCCGATATGGGTTCTCTCTCTTTTTATTTTCAGTCTTGTTTTAAGCATCATTAGAAAAATAAACGTATCTTACCTCCTTTACTCACGTCTAACATTCCTATATTTCTGGCACACAGGAATTAGCCTTTCAATGGACATACTTTCTCTTCCTTACATCCGCATATTGTGAAGCATTCCAATTATAACAACCACCCACAACTCTGTTTCTGCATTGTATTGTTCTGCACTGTGTGAGGCTGCTCCATTGTATCGTTAGCCTTTTGGTTCAGAATTAACTGGCTTGGCACAATTTTCCTGCTCTTTAGGGCTGCAACATACAGTTGACAACAGAACAATAACAATGCTATTTGTGGCAATAGTATAATCTCACGATTTGTAATAGATTTTCAGGAGCCTGTGGTAGTTTTGAAAGCTGTAACTAGTACTGTGAAGCAGACTTAAATTTTCAGAACACGAAGGAAGAGCAATTTGATGAGTATGGAGACTTTATTAATGTATAGCTAATTAGAAAGTACTCATTCAAAGGGGATGTGACAGCACAATTCTAAACAAAGGTATATATCCTTCTAAGTCTATTGAAGTCCATGGGCGTAGATAGGTGTGTTTAAGATTGCACTGGAATTGACATGAAGTACAGTCTAAGAAGAAAATGTTAGCAAAGTGTAATATGCTTTCGTAACTAGTTTGCATAATGTAGTTCGATTCAATAATATTATTTTTATTTCTTGTTCAGGAGCTTGGTGCATGCCAAGCCACAGCTAGTGAACGTTTCACTATTATGTTCTAGAACTGTTAACTCCAGCACTGACGTTGATAGACCAATGGTCTGGTTCAGTATAAGACAACTTAATGCAACTTGTGGGGGAGGGAAAATCCTATCCCCCCCACCCCCCGTCTCCACTGTTCCTTGGCCATCCCAAACTCTCCCAATGCCTTCTCCCTCTCATTGCTGCTATTTTCTTCTCTCCCCCCCCCCCAAGTCTCCCATCATTCTCCCTACTCCTGCCATTGCCACTTTCTCTTCCTCCATTTATTTTTGCAGGAAAGTCTAAAAACAAAACAAAACTGGAAATGGTTTTTAGAAACTCGCAACAAAAAAAAAGATGTGACAGGTGTGCAGGAATATACATGGCAATTTTAAAAGCGTGCCAACCAAGATCTCAGAGTTCAGGATACAAAGAGGCATTTTGTTTTAACAAAATGACAGGCTGATGGAAGCAATGCCACCTTGAGCCAAGAAGAAAGGCAGGGCATAAATATTTTGTGCAAAGTTGTAATCCCCCCAGCTTTGTAGAAATATCTCCCCTTTCTGTACCAAGCTTTACTGCAGGGATTTTTTGATCTGCAGACTGTGGCTAAGTTCAGAGCTAGATACATGATTTTTAGCTTCTAGGTTCTAGCTGAACCAGAAACGTTGTCATTGTCTGCAGGAAACCCAGGTATGCAAGGAGGCTGAATACCGCCTAAAAATGCCTATCTTCATTCAAAAAATGTCCTTCTGTTTTCATTGCCAATGTGGACTTCATATGCAATTTTGGTATTACCAGATGTGGATTCAATAGGGAACTGGACTGGTGGCTCGCTTAAAAAGGGGGGGAAGGTCTTTATTTTAGGTATACTATTCAGATTCATCCTACTTTGCTAATTGATCAATAGTTGAGAGTCCCCACCTACTCTGACAGGATCATTTACTGTTTTTCCCCAGATGTTGTATACATCTGTGCTCTGCAATGAAACATAACACACAAATGTCCAGGGAAACTGGGCCTCTGGACCCTCTTGGTAATAACTCCTCACTCTTCTGCAGTGTGTGTGCGTTTGTGTGTGAAAGTGAGAATGTGCCAAATGAATGTAATACATCATGCATCTGAAGAAATAGACAATTTTTCATGAAAGCTTACAGCACTCCAAATTTTGAAATTCATTAGTCTCTAAGGTGCCACAAGACTGTTATTTTGGCTGCAGTATGCTAACATGGCTTCCCCTCTAGGATTCAGTCACAAAGGCTGTTGACTCTTGAATAAGTGTGAGATATGTCTTTTTTGGTATGACTGAATGCTTGGGGTCGCTTTTTAAAAAGATAGAGAGCTTTCCTGTTCATCATAGGATATCTTGGTTTAAGTAGTACCAGTCGTCGTTCCCTGAGGTACAGTAGCATGACTCTTAGATCAAACAATGAGGAGTTGGTAAGCAATCAGAAGAGCACCAGGAATTGTAATGATCATCTGGTATTTATTTTAGTTGTATTTTTGACCATTACCGGTATATCTTGAACTAGTACTTTAAGAACCTCATCATCTGAATTCCTTATATTGCATTTGGTTTTGTTTCCACAATCTTCTAGATCTAGTTCCCCACCACTTTTCCTTGGGGTTTCTTACAATTGTCAGGTTCCGTAATGCCCCACCCTCTATCCTGAGTTACATTTCTTGTTGGGAATGATCTCTAATCGCTGGTCTGGACATGTTAATCTTCCTGCTAATAAAACGATCAGCCATCTTGTCCCTGGAGGATTTCCAGTTTCTTAGAGCTCAGTCATTCTTACTAAAACACAGCCTTTACTTTCCATCTGCACCTCAGCCTTAGGCATACAGGATGTTTTGAAAGCTGTGATGTAATCATGTGAACATTAGCCCTTGGTTCCGAGTAGCATTTATACAAATACTTAAGTGTTGTCTTGGACCAAGATAGTTCCCTCTTTTGGAATCGGTGCTGCTGCAATAATAATTTGTTTTCCATCCTGAGGATACTGTATGATCTACCTCTGTCTCTAGATCTAGCTCTATCTGCCTTTGCATTAGAGAATACCCAAGATTCTTCTATATCACCAAACCTTAAAAAACACATTGACTTTTCAAAATTGAGTATACATACCCATTTTGGCAATGTGTAATAGTGAGAGTTTGGAGATGCTATTTGGTGCATAGTTACCCAGAGTGTATCTTAGTTGTCTATCAATGCTATTTTCCTCCATATAATCACTAGCAAACTCTGTGCCAAAAACATAGAATGTGCCCTCTGCAGAATTAGAACAGCAACAGGTTTTGTGCATTGCATTGAAGAAAAAGTACTGACCTCTTAAACCTACTGGGAGGTATCATCCCATGCAGTAAAGGGTAAACCTTGAGATCTATTCCTGGATTCTCTCTTTCATCCTTTAAGGATCCTTGCATACAAATACTTGCGTATCTGTTATAACTTGCAAGTCGTAATTTATATATCAGCATTTACTATCTCTGTCTGGTCTAGGCTAGAAGGATCAAGGTTTAGGAAGATTGGCAGAAGAAGGACCTTTTGGCAGAGATCAGTTAGCAGATACCCAAGCCAAGAAAGAATGGCAGCAAAGCTGAGTAAAATCCCTACTTTTTGGACAGGAGGAATGGTTTCGCAACAGACAGTGGAGGAGGGACGTCTGTAAAGGTGCAGCCAACAAGCCAGTGGACTAATGATTGCTCTGGAAGAGAGACAGTAAGGAGGTATAATGCACCACTGTGGTTGTGCAGCTGCAAGCAGGCCCCAGAGGCTAAGATATCTCCAGGGGAGCATAGAAAGAGTTCTGATCCTTAGTACTTCTCAGCGTTCAGTGGAAAGGCCTTTATGGAACTCATCATTAGAGTTCACAATGAAAAGATTTTTAATGGGCAGCAAAGAAGCATGTCTCTGAGAAATTCCAAAGAGGTTTACACACACGAGGGTACCTGTGAGAAGCTCACAAGGGAGACTGAGGGAAGGCTACTCTGTTTCCTGGCCACCATTGCTTGCCTACCTTTCTGTTGGGCACAAACTGGGGCAGTGCACCTCCTTCTCCTGCCATGGCCACTGCAACTAGTCTGTGGATGCAGGGAAGACTGGTAATGTCTGGGGAAAGAAGGAAGATGTATCAATGGTCTCCAAGCCACCTTGTTGCCCTCCTGACTTCTTCCATGGTTGACAGTGGCATCTGCCTCCATCCACCATGTTACTTCTGCAGCTTGTTGGGAGGCCCCCTCTTACCCGCCCACTCTCCCTGCTTGCCCAGTTTGTCTGGTGGTGGCAGTAAAGTAGGTCCCAGGTAAGCCTCAAGTGGGGATGGCATTCTAAAGGTGAGGTGCTACCACGGAAAATGCCCTGTCTGTAGTTGCCACCCACTTCACCTCTGAAGGCAAGGGCATAGAGAGCAGAGCTTGAGAGGCAGATCTTAAATGGCAGTCTGGATAGTATAGAAGATGGTCGTCAGGTATCCTGTCCCCAAGCCACTTACCATGTTAAATGTAAGAACCAACACTTTGAATTGTGCCCAGAAACAGATGGGTAACCGGTGCAGATCTTTCAGCACAGGGGTGATATGATCCCCATAACCAACCCTTGACAGCAGCCTGGCCCCTGCGTTTTGGACCAATTGAAGTTTCTGAACTGTTTTCAAAGGCAAACCTACATAGAGTGCATTCCAGTAATCTAATTTAGATGTGATTAGAGCGTGGCCAGGCTAGGCCTGTTAGGGAACAGCCTTGGCTGTAGAACCAGTCAGAGCTGATAAAAGGCGCTACATGTCACAGAGGAGACCTGAGCATTCAACCATAGGCCAGGATCTAGTAGCACCCCCCAGCAAGGGACCTGCTCCTCCCATTCAAAGGGAGTTCAACCCCTTCAGGACAAGCTTGGTTCTGAAGTCCCCAAGCAGCTTGTCTGTTGACCAACAGCACCTCAATTCCATCAGGATTCAGTTTCAGTTTATTGGCCTTCATGGGATTCTAGATTTCCACAAATCCACCTGGCTCTGCTGTTAAGGAGAAATAGAGCTGGATGTCATCTACATATTGGTGGCAACTCACTCTGAGTCCCTGGATGACCTCTCACAGTGGTTTCATGTAGATGTTAAATAGCATGGGGGATAAGATGGGTCACTGTGGGACCCCATGGCATAAATGCCACGGCAGTCCCCCAGCACCACCTTCTGGAATCAGCTGGTAAAGTAAGAGTGGAACCACTGGAGGACCATGTGCCCTGCCAGCCTCTCCAGCCTCTCCAGAAGGATATCATGGTCGATGGTTTCAAAAGCTACTGAGAGGTCCAGGAGCATCACTAGGGACTCACTCCCCCTGCTGTCATCCTGCCGAAGGTCATCAGTTAAGCCCACCAAAGCCATTTCCATCTCAAAGCCAGTCCTGAATGCAGATTAAAATGGGTCTTGATGATCTGTCTCCCTTAAAACTGCCTGAAGCTGTGTACTCACCACCCACTCGAGCACCTGGCCCAAGGATGGAATAGTAGCCACTGGATGGTAGTTGTTTAGGTCACTTGGGTTTGGCTGTGCCTTCTTCAGGAGGGATTTCACTATTACCTTTTTCAAAGTAGTTGGAACTCCACCTGTCTGCAGAGAGGCATTTATTACCTCATGTTTTACACACATCACAACTTTTCATAGCCTTTTGACTACGCTGTTTACAATTTTTTTCCTTGTGTATCTATATAGGTATACAACTGCCAACTGAAGATGTACTTCATTCATTTGATGAAGGTGGCTCTAGTCCATAAAAGCTTACGCCAACATAGATCTGTGAATGTTTAAGGTGCTAAAGGACTTATTTCTGTTTGTGCCTATATTAAATGGGGTGGGATAGAATGACACCATCAGCCACCTGGGAATGGAAAGGTATTGCTCTATTCATTGCTGTTTTAATGTTCAGTGGGGAACTTGTGCAGGAAAGATCTGCAAATTTTGTGCATCCAGCTTGCAGATCTTTTCTGTGCAATTTCTTCTTTAAACATTCCAGTAGCAGCACAAGAACTACAGGTCTCCCTTGAAGTAAACTCAGAGACTACAGTTGCTGCAGACCACCACAGCTCAGCTGTTATGGAGAGCTAGACGGAGCATGAATATTACTCCCATTCTGCTATCACTTCTCTGGCTGCCCATCAATTACCAGGCTCAATTCAAGGTGTTGGCTATCACATGCAAAGCCCTTCATGGCCTGGTTCCCTCATATCTGCAGGACAGCCTCTCCTCCTATGCTCTGCCTTGACAGCTTTGCTCACTCATTTGAGCAGGGCCTTCTGCAGGTGCCAGCCTGCCAGTGGGCAAGATCAACAGCTGCCCATACACATGCCTTCTCTGTTATTGCCCCCATCTTATGGAACGGCCTGAGGTCAGGAACAGCCTACTCTATGCAAAAATGAATTATTTAGCAGGGCTTTTTTACACCGGTAATAGAGCTGTGTGTGTAGGGAGCCCCGTGGCGCAGAGTGGTAAGCTGCAGTACTGCAGTCCTAAGCTCTGCTCACGACCTGAGTTCGATCCCGACGGAAGTCGGTTTCAGGTAGCCGGCTCAAGGTTGACTCAGCCTTCCATCCTTCCGAGGTCGGTAAAATGAGTACCCAGCTTGCTGGGGGTAAAGGGAAGATGACTGGGGAAGGCACTGGCAAACCACCCCGTAAACAAAGTCTGCCTAGAAAATGTCGGGATGTGACATCACCCCATGGGTCAAGAATGACCCGGTGTTTGCACAGGGGACCTTTACCTTTTTAATAGAGCTGTATTGTAATAATATGGAACAGAAAAATGCTTTGGTAAAGGGATAGGGATTGTGGACCGTACTACTGTGTAGGGTACATACAGTCTGTTGCTGTAAATGAGCTCCTGTTATGTCCTTTCTGCATCATTTAACATGTCAAGTTAATGCTTACACTTCTTTCAGGTTTGTTTCATATTTCTGCTCATTTTCACATTTCTCCAATACAGGCCCTGTTATATTGTTTATTAGGTGCCCCATCTTATTGATACTATTGACTTACACCGTGTAATCCACCCTTGAGTCTCAGAGAGAAAGGCAGACTATAAATAAATAAATATCTGCATACCTGCATGGATGCAATTGTTATAATGTCTGAAGTTGTAATGTTTTCATTTTTTTTAGAGAAAATTATCTGGAGAAGGCGATAGCTGAGAAGTATTAAGTACACATGTAAGCTTTACAATTAGCAGTGGAGGGTGTGCTAAATATTTATATAATCAGACAGAAAACCTGACAAAGTCCAGAGTTTGTGGCAAATAACACAAAATGTAGGCCAAATTTGAAGGCTGAAATCTGCAAAAAGTTTTGGTTGAAGATATCTGACACTTCTCATTCTCAGGTGGAATTGTTGACTATCACAAAGTCTGGTTTGCTAATTCTAATTAGCTGGTGTCAATAGTGTTTTGCTTGTGCTTTCTTTAGGGAGGACTGCAGTTAGACACCAGGAGAAAACTTCCTTGTTTGTTCTCTTCAGTTAGACCCAAATGCCCGTCTTTTCTCAAGTTACAACTACTGTGCAGAGACATCTAGTGACCAGTTTAAATTACTACAAGCGAATCACAAAAATACTTTTAAGTCTGCAACACTAGCAGATGTGCAGACTTTCATTAAATACATGGCAGTAGAAGATCAAGATCTTAGCTGATGGCCCTACCCCTATGCGCACCTGATGTCCACTTATTGATCATGACATTTGCATATGGGCCTACTCTAGCATGGTGTAGTGGTTAAGAGCAGTGGTTTGGGGCGGTGAAGTCTGATCTGGAGAACCGGGTTTGATTACCCACTCCTCCTCATGAGCGGTGGACGCTAATCTAGTGAACTGGGTTGGTTTCCCCACTCCTCCACATGAAGCCTGCTGGGTGACCTTGGGCTAGTCACATTTCTCTCTGAACTCTCTCAGCCCCACGTACCTCACAGGGTGTCTGTTGTGGGGAGGGGAAGGGAAGGTGATTGTAAGCCGGTTTGATTCTCACTTGAGTGGTAAAGAAATTCAGCATATAAAAACCAACTCTTCTTCTTCTAGTCATGGGATTGGCCTGGACTAAATTTTCCAATGGTAAAATGGAACTTTCCTGCCTCCCCCTCTTCCCACTGTAGCTGACTGAGCTCCATGAAATGTTGCTCTGGGAAGGTAGGGAACCCTAAGAAATGACATGAGGGGGGAAGTGTTGGAAATGGCCAACTTAGTGTGGATCCAGCCCATGGTATATAGATGGCATTACATACACCATATGAGTTAGGATCTGGGCATAGGCCCTGTGCTTACAGTACTGTCAATGCATGATCATGGGCAGAGAAAGCAAGGAAGCTAAACAAATGGTAATTTCCTCACCCCACGTGTTCTCTGAAAGTCTGTACCAGTTGCATGTGAAGCTTAAATGGGGAATAAAATGTGATACTATTACATGGGAAATACGGGGATCAGGGATGACAACGAGAGCTCTACATTTGTTATTTGGGCACAGATTCTTAAAATATAGTCGCTTGCTTTATAACATCTTGTCAGTTCTTGCTTTTATTGTATTCTTTATTTGGCAAAATGGGAAAGATTAAAGTAAATATTGTTTTTAGTTTGCTATAAATTGAATCCTTTTGATCAGGAGAAAAAATAAGATGTACACTTTTTAAATGAATAAATATAGAGTTCATATGAAAAAGTGATCTAGTAGCAATTTTTACCAGATCAAATAATCTGATCAGGAAGAAATTACAGAATTTCAGATTTTTCTAATGAGTAACTAATCCGTAATATCAATTGCTTAATGTACCTATTGGAGTTACTAATTCTGATTTCCAGGCATGTGTTTGAAGGCATTGTAGTGTTCCTTCAGTGCAAATATCACAACGTTAAGAAATTGACAACAATGCAGCAGTAAAAGAGCATCCTCTTGTTTCATCACTCTCTCTCCCTGCCCCCATTCTCTGAGATTAAGCTAGCAGCCGTGGTTTAAACCATTATGTACTCTGATAGCAATATTGGTATTCTCCCTCCATGCATGGTTTGATATTACCCTTAAATAACTGTCAGTGTTCTTACATAGGTTTTTTATTAGTAGTAGTTTTACTTCCCGACTAGGAGTCTGTCTAGGTTGGCATCAACTACAATATACTATAGGAGAAATTTGCAAGAACACAGTGTTCTTGCAATATATAGGATATATTTCTATGTTGTTCCCTCTACCTACAGCAAATGTTAAAGTGGGGTCAAGTTGAGTATGATAACCGCTGTCTGTCTGTTTGCTTTTTAGAAGCTGATTTTGGCACGACTGCCTAGCAATTTACCTAGTGTCCCAATTTAGACAATATGAAACAGTGTTTTAATGTCACTGAAGTCTATTTAAGTGGTCGTGTGGATGTAGGGAACCACACTAACTGGATCTGAAGCCAAGATGTGCAGTTGATTTACAGTGCATTCCTGAGGCCGTAGGCGTGCCATGGCGGCGGGGTGAGGTGCAGCCGGGAGGCCTCCTAAGGGACCTCACGGCGGCGTGCACCACGAAGAAAAAGTAAAAAGTAAAAAAAGAAGGGATAGGGTGAGGAGCGGGGTGGCGTGGCCCCACCCCCCTTGACAGAGGACAGCTGCTTGTCTGTTGTTAACTGTGTAGGGGCTGCCCTGGTTAGGAGGGCTGATTGGAGTGCTGGTGGGGGGGGGGTGGCAGTGGTGATGGAACACAGGGGGGTTGATGTCTTGGGATTAATGGTGGGTTTGTGAGCCTGGCTGCGTAGCTTAGGCATGCCACGTCAGTCGACAGCATATGTTTGGGTTCCAGGGTTGGCTCGACGGCATCACTTGGAAATTAGTGCCCGGGGGCCGTGACCACCCCGCCAAGGGCAAACGCGACCTGAACAGATGCATGTTTTCGCAGCTGTGCAATGCCCGAGGAGGGCGGTCGCGGAGAATATGTGAGCGGCCACGCCAAAAGAGCCGCAGCCGACTGCCTTCTATTGGGTAGAGGTGTCAGGGTGGCGAGCACGGGAGGGCTGCTGAACATAGGGTGGCCCTGAGTGAGGGGGCGACAGGGGCGGACAGGTGTGCACACACGATAGCCCGGTGTGTGCTCGGCGTGCCCGGGATGCATGGGTGGGCCGGTATGGCTGGCCAGAGGGAGCAATCGTTGGACATGCAAATGAAGGGGTGGCTCATGGCAGCCGCAATGTATCAGCAGTAGTGAGCCACCACGTTGAGACTCGTTGCAGTGATTTCTGACCCCCCCTTTCCACCCTCCGCCCTCTTGACAGGGCTCCCACCCAGCACATGGCTCATGCTCCCTCACATCCCCCCAGTTGATGGGGACTGAGTTCCGAGAGTGAGAAGGCCATCCCCTGGGTGATGCTGGCTCCCCTGCCTGGGCCGGCTGTACCAGGACACCAAGACCCTCCCTTCCCAAGCACAATGCAGGCGCCCGGTGTAACAAGCACAACTTTTTTTCCACATGAATTGAAGAGTGGCAGGTGATAGCGGGAGGGTAGGGCACAGCTGGAGTTCCAGGTGTCAGACTGGGTGTTGGTGCAGGCCAGGGGGTCGGAGATTCGCCACGGTGCTTGGAGGTGACGGTAGTGCTCCCTCCCCGAACTGCTTCTGTCCTTGTGACAGTGTGTGGGTGGGTGGGTGAAGGCGGCAGGGTGGCCATCAGAGAGACCTGCAACGAGAAAGACGGGTCTGAGGGGAGACGGGCAGCTGACCCCTGGGTGGCATGTGGGCAGCCAGGGGTCTAGCTCCAACGGCATGGTGGTGGTCCAGGCCCGTGGCTGTGGCATGCGTCAGCAGCATTGTCACAAGGCTGTCTGTGGAGGATTGCTGAGGGCAAGGCCGGTGTGATTGGCTGGCGGCCGGGGTGAGGGCATCAGCGGTGAGGGAGAGGCAGAGTGGCATGGATGTGGCGGTGAGCCCCCAGGCTGCCCAGAACTCCGCCGGCATCTGAAAAAGAAACACTGAGAGGGATGACAGGCGACCTTGCCCTGGCCTTCCATGAAGGCTCTCACTAGAGTGAGGCCAGGTATGTGCCTCGACAATTCCAGTGGTTAGGGTGGAGGGGGAAAGTATGGCACCAGGCTGCAGAGGTGGTCCCCCCCCCAGAAGCTTCCCCCCCAGAGAGGGCAGCTGGAGGAGCCAAAGAGCAAAGCCCCCCCCCAGGTGAGTGGTAGTGAGAGAAACGCAAAGTCCCCGCAGAGAGGGGAGTGGCAGCAAGTAAAATGCAAAGTCCTGACCCCCCCCCCCCCGGCACAGACCAGCAGCATGCTGGCCCATGCTAGCATTACCTGTCAAGGTTGAGTGCCGGCTTCGAAGTGCCGCATATGAGGGAAATTTCTGCCTCCGGGGCCCCTCCTCCAGGGTGGGTGCTGCCACTTTTTGGGCTGGCCCCATTGGCTGGCCTCCTAGTCGGGTTCCAGAGGCGCCAGGCTGAGATAGGTGGTGCTTGGGCACGGTGGAGAGACGAGGGTCCGGAGTGTTTGCATGGTGGTCAATGGGCAGCGCCAGATCAATACCTGGCATAACTTTTCAGTGGCCAAAGTGGGCGTTCCCAGCCTGAAAGGGCCTGAGGAGGCCTCCTAGCCGGCGGAATGCCCCTAGGAATGCTCCTGTGGCCACCCCTGGCCGCTTCTGCGCTGCTCGGTCGCTGGTGTGCCTGCACTGTCCCCCTCCGCCATGTACCTCTGCCGGAGTAACTTGACTTATGCCGGCGCCCAGGCCATTTGCGCCAGTGTAAGTGCCTTTTATGCCGGCGCGAGGCCCCGCGGGCCTCTTAGGCACTTTCGCCACCAAAGCTCAGGAATGCGATGTTATTCACCAGAGTGCGTGTTAACTATGGTTTCTTGTGTGAACATATGGTTGCCAGGTCTCCTCTGGCCACTGGTGGGGGATGGGGGATAGGGTTGCCAGATCCAGAGTGGAAAACTCCTGAAGATTTGGGTATGGAGCCTGAGGGGAGGACAGGGACCTCAGTGGGAGGGCATCTTGGCCATCTTCTGGGCATGTAGGGTTCACTGGGGTGTGTGGGAGGAGAGGTAGTTGTGAATTTCCTTCATTGTGCAGGGGGTTAGACTAGATGACCCTGTTGGTCCCTTCCAACTCTATGATTCTATGAGAGTCCTCCCTCTAAAGCAGGGGTGTCAAACTCCATTGTTGCGAGGACCAGATATGACATCAATGTCACTTGGTCAGGCCAGGCCATGCCTCGCCAGCCCAGATTGAGAGTGGGAGGGTGGGGTGGCTGCCTTAGCTGGCTCATGGGCCGGATAAGAGCTTTCCAGGGGCCGGATCTAGCCCACAGGCCTTACGTTTGATACCCCTGCTCTAAAACATTCATTTTCTCCAGGGGAACTGATCTCTGTAGTCTGGAGATGTGCTATAATTCTGGGAGATCCCCAGGTCCCACCTGGAGGCTGGCATCCCTATGTGAACATGGTATCCTGGTAATTAACCAGAATACCATAGTGAAGCTTTTCCTCAGTGAGGCATTGCAGTTAAGGACGGGATAGCAAGTGTATTGTTACAAGAAGAAAGCAAGAACACTCGTAATCAGCATCTGTCAAGGCAAGCTACGACTGAGTGTCCTTTGTGAACTCAATACTTGTTTCACAGAATAGCCATAGTTAAACCAATGTTTTGCATTATGTGTGAACTGAGCCATTGTATAGAGTTAGCACGTTAGCCAGAAATAGCCCCTTTCCTTTCCCCATTTGAAACGGCTTCTATAAATTTTCCCCAGCCAGCTAACTAACAGCTTCTATAAATTTTCCCCAACCTGAGTTAAATCTGGCTTGTGACTAGGTAGCCAATAGTCCACTATCTTATGCTAGATACATAGATTAACTTTTATGAGGTATTTTAAAACATAGGAGTGGCCTGTGAGAGTTCTCCTGTGTTTTAAAATAAGAATGTGGAAAGTTCTCCTTGGTTCTTAGAGAATAATGTCTGAGCTGTTATATCTGTATGAAGAATTTAGAAACATGCCTTTTCATATACCAAGAGGGAGCCCCACCTATTCATTTATTCTTTTACATCCCTTTTAAATATGTTGTTTGTGGGAAACTCCTCTTGACAAAAGAGAGGCTTTCTGTAGGGGTTTTCCTCTTCTCACGCTGGCTTCCCGACTGATTGCCATGCATGAGCAATAGGATTCCCAGACTTTTATAGCCTCGGCTTCTGCTGAGGCACGTTGAGTGGCTTCCTAGTAAGGGACGTCATTATGTTAAACTGTCCCCTGATATAAGTGCTGAAAGATCAGAAGGAATAACAGGAACAACTGCATTGACTCATTCTTTTCTTGCAAATTTCTTTTGTGCCATCTGGTACTGGATGCCAACCTTGTTTTTTGTTTTTTTTTTTTTGAATTTTTATTAAATTTTTATAACATAACATAAAAACAAATACAATAATATATATAAAAAACAAATACAGAACCTTGATTGTTTCTGAAGCAATAACAGTTTTCCTCTGTAATTAGAGTAGATAAGAAAAGTATCAAAGCGTGATGTCTTTAATCTATACCTTTTTAAAAATCCCGGCCTCCTTCTAAGAAGCATAGGGTGATGTGTATATAATCCTGCCTACTTCTGATAGCAGTTTGGGTAAACTAGGCTGAAAGTATCCTGCCCAAGGTCTCCCAGTCTGGGTAACCCAAGTTCAAATCCCCATTCTTCCATAGCAGCTTGTTGTTGTGGGTTGGCCAGGCACACACTCTCAGCCTAACCTGACTCACAGGATAAATCTCTCCAGTTCTAGTCAAGCTCCATGCTGGCTCTCTGTGGCTATCCTGGAACAATTTTCAAGAGTTTCTTAAAAGTTTGTCTTGTTTAGGGGCATTCACATGTTGGTTTCTTTCCTATTTTGCATAAATATGTTTTAGGTTTAAGAATTCATTTAGTCAAATACACAGCCGGCATTAGTTCCACTTGCAGTTGTTCAGGCATTATGAACTTTTTAGCAGTTTTTGCAATGTAAACTAAAAAACAATAAACTGAATAGTTGTGGTTAGTACATGCTTAAAGCAGTGAAGGAATGGGGGGGGGGGATGTTGTTCTTCTCCAGACGACTGTCTGAGGTTAACTCTAGACCACATTTTAATTGAAGTGCTAGCAAAAACTGTGACAACAGGATTTTGAAATAACCAAATTTTGGTTTTAAAGATTTAAGCACAGAAAATATTTTAAAAGTGAAAATCCTATAAAAACTATTATTTATCCTATATAAAATTATTATTCCAATAATGCCCATTTATAGCATTGAAGAAGCAAATAGATCACAAGTCTAAGGTAACACTAGTACTGAAATAAAAAGAGATAGTGGTCAGAATAGGGAGATGTTATGTAAGTTTCATACAGATATAGTTACCGTATATACCCGTGTATAAGCCGACCTGCGTATAAGCCGAGGTGCCTAATTTCTCCCCAAAAATGGGGAAAAATTAGGCACCCGCGTATAAGCCGAGGGTCGGCTTATAACCCCTCCCCCACCGCAGGCTTACCTTCTGGGCTCCTGGCGGCGGGAAGCGGCGGATCCGGCAGGGACGGCCTTCCTGCAGCTGCAGGAGGCCCCCCCAGGCCGCTCCTGGCGGCGGGAAGTGGTGCGGGCCCGGCGGGGGCGGCGGCACAGCCTCCCTGCGGCCGCAGGGGGCCTTTGGAAGTGGTGGATCCTGCGGGGGCGGCCTTCCTGCAGCTGCAGGAGGCCCCCCCAGGCCGCTCCCGGCCGGGGAAAGGCGGCGGCGGTAAGTTCCCTCCTCCCTCCCCCCCCTACCGTCTTGACCCGCGTATAAGCCGAGTTCGGCTTTTTCAGCCCTTTTTTTGGGCTGAAAAACTCGGCTTATACGCGAGTATATACGGTATACGTACAATTAGCCTTCATTCACCTGAATACATTGAAATAGATATTTCCGTAGGAAACGTTCAGGTACAAAGCCTTACTTCCGTATTTGGGGATGTGTTTGTCATGACTCCCTTCCTTATAGAAAATAGGCATTCTACGAAGCTGTCAGTATGACTTTGCAAATGACTGTCAGTGCTCAGTGGGATAGGGAGAGCAGGACTGCAGTGGCCGACCTCTGCCCTAACCTAGCCACACTGATTTAAAGACCTGAAGAGAGTCTAGGTGAACATGCCTCTCCCTGTGTGATTGGGACCCCCCATCCCAAATAGTTCTTGGTTGAATGGAAAGAGTCCTTAGTGTGTATACTTGCATGTTTATAGACTCAGACTTCCAAATGAACATGCATAGGTCAGGAGCAGAACATGCCCAGGGACCCTGCTTGCCCCCCATACATTCACGAGAGCCCCTGTGATGTAGTGGTTAGAATGTCTGACTAGAATCTGAGATTCTGAGATTGTCAGTGTTGAATCCCCGCACTTCCATGGGAGCTTGCTAGCTGACATTGGGCCAGTCGCTCTCTCTCAGCCTACCCTACCTCACAGGGTTGTTGTGAAGATAAAATGAAGGAGAGGAGAATGATGTAAGCTTCTGTGAGTCCTCATTGGGGAGAAAGGTGGAGTATAAAAGAAGTAAACAAATGGTCCCCAGAAATGTTGTCTCAACTTGTTGACTTAAAGGTAATGCTTTTACTGGACTCTCACTCTTCAAGATGTTAAGGGAATGTATATTCCTGTTCGAATGATTTACACACACACACACACACACACACAATCAAACCAAAAACAACAACACTGCATGTGTTAGTTTTATATTTGCAGGAAAGTTTTTTCCCCCGTGGGGGAGAATTCAAAAATAAAATTCCCCCCTGCTGCCACCGCCAACACCACCAGCAGCTTGAAAGGGTAAAGTTCTGGAAAAGCTTTATTGCTGCTGGTTATACAGACCAATCCTCAGGAAGGTCAAGTGGCTGTATCCCACAGTTCCAATTGTCTCAGGTCGGTTATGCATGGCTGGTTTGTCTTGCAATTCTCCCATGAGTGCACGATCCTAGCCTCTGCTGGCCCTCTCTGTGATTTTTAATAGTCTTTTGGATGATATGATGATATATGGGTATTCCATCAAAGCGGCAGGAAAAAAAATTAAAAAACACTGAGGGGGCACAGAGAAGGAGGCTTCTATTTTAGTGATTTTCAGCAGTGTGTGTCCAACGGTGGAGATTTCCCCCCCCCTTCCTTTTGTGCGATTCATAGGGACAAATAAATGGCGAACTTGCCTGTCTATTCAAGTCTTTGTGGGTTCAACTGCGGAGATCCCCCCCCCACACACACACAGTTTCCTTTTGGGCGATTCACAGGGATTCTCATCAGTTTCATCAGTGTGTGTACAAAGGAGAATCTCCCATTATTTTACTCTTGTGGGTGCAACTCTGCACTCCATTTTGAGTTGTGAAATGGCCACTTACTGGGGGCGGGGGGGAGAGGAGGGGGTGATGTTTTTTGTCAGAGTCAGCACTATCGCCAGTGACAATGCAGCGTTTCAAGGGGCGGGGACTCAGGCACTTCCTGATTCCTCCTTGTGATTATGCTGTGCTCAAGAGACTGTCCAGGACTTCCTTAACTACAAGCAACACCATGCATAAGGTTTTTGAATCTCAGGATATAAAAGTGAGACATGAGAGAGGGACAAACCAGGGACATCAAACCCATGCATGAGCAGTCTCATATTTCTGGTTGTCATTCTGTCTTTGGTGGACATAGATCCTGGAAAAGTATCAGTTAGCCAAGCAAAGGTATTATGCACAGGTGTAAGCATTTTATAAGTAAGGTTATCTCAAACATAATGTTCCATGGACATATATCTCCATGGCTCTCAGTGCAGTGTACCTGATCTTAATTGCAATCATAACATCCATCCCCAATAACATTTTTTAATTTTTAATTAAGATTTATGAAAAACGGTGTCCCGGTGCCCTATAAACAATCACAGATCTGTAAACATAAATACCCCTCCCCAAAAAAACTGCTTTAAGTGTGATTGTAAAAATACTGTGTGTAACTTTACCTTCACTAGAAATGCTTGTAAACATTTCATGTTTAAGAAGATTGTTGAGTTTGTGATTCTTCTCTCTTCCTGCTGCTACTGGCTGTGAAATGTGACACACACACAAACGCATACACCCTTGCCACTAGTGTGAGTTTTGTTGTTAAGTTCTACTTCTTAAATGGGCTTGTGTGAATATCAGAGCTGTTTCAGGCAGTAGGCTGGAACATTCTGGACCGGTGAATGTCCTTGTCAGTAAGCATGCCCGCCTAACACTGCCTGAGCAAACTTGGTTACTCTGGCATACACGTAATTTTGCTGCCGCGGGTGCTCTTTACCACACAAGCCCGACACCCACAAAGACCAACAGTTTAAGTACAGCAGAGGGAACTTTGCCCTACTAAAAAAGAGCTGAATAATGCAATCCGTGCCTAAGACCAGAATTCTCAAAGGTTTAAGAGGCAGCACTTTTGTAAGCAGAAATGAAAGAGAATCCAGTGGCAGGGCTTTATTGCTGTTCTTTTTTTGCACTCACCTGATCAGGAGTTATAAAACCATATGTGGGATGAGATGGAGGGAAGCCATTAGGTGTAGTGTGATTATATGATGGATAGACAAGTGATAGAATCATAGAAAAGAATCACAGAATCATAGAGTTGGAAGGGGCCATACAAGCCATCTAGTCCAACCCCCTGGTTAACGCAGGAACAGCTTAGAGCATCCTTGCAAGTGTTTGTCCAGCCTCTGTTTGCAGACTGCCAGTGAGGGGGAGCTCACCACCTCCCTAAGTAGCTGATTCTACTGTCAAACAACTCTTACTGTAAAAAAAAATTCCTAATATCCAGCGGTTACTTTTCCTCCTGCTGTCTGTCTGTACTTCAGTTAACGCTTTGAGACATTAATCATTACTGAATCTCCTGAGCAAAATGGTAACACACTTTTTAAATAACATCACTGTCTTGGAAAGTTAAATAAATATGAAAACCTAGTTTGCTACTCCTGTCTCCCATCCCCAGAACAAGTCCTATGAAATTCCATTTTGAGTTAATTAACTGAACTCACTTCAAGGGAAACGGTAAATTTAGCTATTGTGGTTAAATATTAGGCAGACCTCCTTAAGGGATATCATTTCAAGGGGAAGCCAAACCTTCATTTTTACTCTTTATGCAATTTGGTTATCTAGAAAATCATTTTAAATAGTCCAATTAGCCCTGCACCAAACATGCAGTCTGAAGACATGCTTAAATGTTGCTATTTGATGTAGAATGTGAGGTTGATAAGAAGTGTTGTACAAAAGCATTGTACAATTGTACTGTAAAATAATTGTAATAGAATATAAATTAGCTGTAAAATAATTGCAACAGAACATAAATTAGCTTTCCATATACTGTCATCAACCACATCTGGTTTTCATGACAGCAAACGAGCAAATTATATGCACAGTGTCAAACTTCTTTTAATTATGCTGCCAGAGATGAAGTATTTGGGGGCAGTGGGGCTTTAAGGAGCTTTTGGCTTGGATTAAACTTGGCAAATTTCATTAGCCTGTATGCTGGAGACCAAGAAATTAATGTGAGAGGTGTTATCTTTTTAATATATTTATACAATCTTGGAATCAGCTTCTGTTATACAGTGTTTTCAGTAGAGTGTAGAAATGTAAATGGCTTTATCTCTAGCTTTTCTGAAAGCAAATCGTGATTTGATTTGCTGATCTCATCAGATCTCAGAAGCTAAGCAGGGTCGGCCCTGGTTAGTATTTGGATGGGAGACCACTAAGGAACACCAGGGTTGCTGTGCAGAGGAAGGCACTGGCAAACCACCTCTGTTAGTCTCTTGCCATGAAAACCCCCAAAAGGGGTCGCCATAAGTCGGCTGCAACTTGACAGCACTTTACACACACACAGAGCTGGAAAAATGCATTGCTGGAAAATTGGCTGCCAACTCTGCATGTAAAACCACAATTCAATAAAAAAAATTAAAACCCCACAACTTACATTTTGTATATGCAGCTTACTTGCTATATATGTACTTGCATATATTTATTCCTTGAATCAGAGCTTGCAGAGAAGGTACCTGACCTGTCTCACAAGTGATATTGAGAGGAATGTAATGTTGTCGTCATCCCCCCCAGTGAACTCAGAAGCAAAAGAGCCCAGCAGTCAGCATGTTTGAATGTCAGCCAAGATGCTCAGCTGGCAGCCTTCCACTCTGCTATCGATGTGTGTAAAATGAGTACTCATGAACTTGATTCAGGGCATACTGTTTTTACAAGCAAATGATTCTGCTTTTTTAGAGTTATATAGGAACTGTGGCAAGCACTTTGTGACTGTGCGTGTAGATGCCATTTAGGAAACCAGAATCATACTTCATGTTTAGGTCCCTCAGACCATTTGAGGTTCCACACTTACAGTACGGTTTTGACGTTATTTTCCAGAGAGTGTTTCATTATGTCACCTGTTTAACAAATCTCCAGCTTCTGCAAGTAATAAAGGCAGCAAAGCAAAGCATGCACAACCAGTTGAAAACTGTGCAAGATATGGCACAATTAAAATTGTTATTACCAAGTTTGCGCTTTCTTGCGGGCTTAGTGGTAATACACAGAGCAGGGCTGTGCATATCGGGTTTACCAAACCGAAAATAAATCCGAAAAAGACCTTTTTGGCTTCTTTCAGGTTTAATTTAAGCCGAATACAAAAACTGTGAATCAAGCCTAAGCTGGATAGCCAATCACTGAAAAAACAAAATAGGTATTGTTACCCATAGCTTTGCTCAGGCCCTTCGCAAGCATTCATAGGAAACTGAATTTACCCATGATTCTTGGGTGCGGCCATTACAGGCTATGAAAAGTATTTTTAAAATTCTCCCAGGAGGCATTTTTTTGAGTTAGAGTTACCAAATTCGTGGGGTAGCTGCAAGGGACTCTCCTTGCATGAGCCCCAAAGTTTGTAAAATTTGGAACAGCGGGTCCAATTTAATGGGGTCCCAAAGGGGTCACCCCCTCCTCCATAGAAAGGCAATGTAAACTTTACCATGCTTTCCTATGGGAAATGGAGGTGACCCCTTTGGAGGCCCATAAAATTAAACCCCCTGTCCCAAACTTTACCAACTTTATGGTTCATGCAAGGAGAGTCCCTTGCAGCTACCCTGAAAAAATTTGGTGACTGACTCTGCCTTGAAAAACACCCCCCACAACTCCTAAAACCTTTTTCATATTTTTTTCAGGAAACCTGGAAATAAAGCCGAAATACCTATTTCCCATTATGGGTATTCAACTTATTTCGGGTTTCCTGGGGAAAAAATACCGGATTTTTTTTTTTTTTTTTTTGCTCAGCCTTAACACAGAGGATACATTTTGGCAGAATTGCCTGTTAGTTTCATCATCTACTAGTATCCTAATCTCATGCGTAATCTTAAATATAACGTGATTTGCCCATGCAGATTCTGCAAATTACTAAGTAACATAGTGACAGAGAAAATTTGATTTTTAAAGTAAATATATTCAGTAACCAGTATTATACAGTTCTTCTGTGCTATTAGAGTAAACTGAGAAACTTTGTTTACTTGGTACTATTGGGTATTCCAAAATAAACTTCTGTCTTTACTTCTTACTGTGATTTTTGACTAAATAATAGAATGTGGGACACTATAGAAATGCCTTTCAAATGATTAATGGCATTAGTACATGTTTAATTAGCCCAACATAGTTTACAAAAGCAGAGTTGTCCTGTAATTTCTAGTATGTTTTTAAAATGTGTGAAGTCATTTGTCATCCATGGTTTTGCAGAACAATGCGATAAAGGGTAGGTCACTTCTATTCCCATTTTCACGGACAGGGAACTGAAGCTAAAGCCACAGCTGCTTAGATAGTTTGTGGCTAAACTAGGATTTGAACCAAGGTACAAGTCCCTGTATACGGTCCACTGGACCAAATTTGCTAACAAATGAAAGCCTTAAGAGATTTTCTAGATAATTAAAATGGAACAAACAAGGCGTGTTGTTTTTTTCATGCCACACGTTGATTCTTCACATGAAGGATGAGGGGGGATAACCCTGCTTCAAGGGATTGGCTGTAGTCCTTTATAATACTGTGTCATCTTACAGTGCAAGTTATGGACATCTTTCCTGTATTGTGATTGGTAGAAATGATACAATGGTATGGAATAAGAAGCTACCAAAAGAAGTTGCAAAGAAAGAGCAGACCTAATGTTGCGCATGTAATACGGTTCATATATATAAAATATTAATACCTGTTCTTGTTTGATTGAATCCCACCTTTTAATCAAATTTGGTGATTTTCGAACAGAAGTAGAATAATTATTAATATTACAACCTATGACAATACGTCTCATACTTGATGTTTCTGTTTGTTTTGTTTTGTTTCTGTTTTCTAAATGGAAATAAATAGGATTGGGTTAGCTGCTTTTTGAGTTTCCTTATTCCTAACTCTTTAAAGGTTAAGAAGTATAGTATCTCAGGAAAACTTTACCAGATTGATTCAGGTACTGTGTTCAAGGTTGTAATGCCTTAACTACTGTGTTAGCATTCCTCATTTAAACCAGAAATATTTTCAGATACAGTTGTTCCCCCAAAAGAGCCCCCCCCCAACGTACACTATACCATATTTGCGGCTAAATGTGTAAACTGTTTATACCAGTATTTTGTGATTTTTTTGATCAGCTCAATCCTCTTGGATTAGAAGTTAAAACGTTTCAGTCAAATTTAATTAAGATTGGTTAGTGGTGGCAAAATGCTTTTGCTTTTGGCTAGATTATGGATTTCAGAAGATATGTATACAAGCGCCACAGGCTTAAGTGAAAATCTGCAGCATTCATCTTGAGGGCAAAAACTATGCTATTAAATTAACTGGATCACTGGGTAAGATATTAAGAGTGTTTTCCTACTGCAGTTAACCACACAGAAAATCACAGCATTATTGAAATGAATACTACCATTGCATAGTTATCTGTCAAGCAATTCTCTGTGTAACAGCTTGATTTGATGAACATGGCATAAGGTAAAACCCTTGTTCCAGAAGTCTTGTTTTAAAAGGGTATGCATTTGTGTATTTACAAATTTACTTTGTTTTTTTTGTACCAAGTAAAATACTTTTAAAATACTTGTAACTTCTTTACCAATATCACAGACAACATTTTAGCTACATCCTGGGCTTACTAAGGTGCATCCTAGGGCATAAAATCTGCCCTAGGTGTAGAAATCTCTCTTGTGGTTTTGGCCTCACCTACCTGGCAGCATTGTGGAGAGGATGAATGGTTGATCCGGGTAATTTGGCTAGGGATGCCAGCCTTCAGGTGGGGCCTGGGGATCCCCTGGAATTACAGGTCCACAGAGTTGAGTTCTCCTGGAGAAAATGGATGTTCTGGAAGGTGGATTCTATGGCATTATACCCCACTGAGGGCCCTGTCATCCCCAGGCTCCATCCCCAAATCTCCTGGAGTTTCCCAGCCTGGATCTGGTAACCCTACTCCCTCATCCCCTGCCAGTGGCCAGGGGGACCTGGCAACCCTAAATTTGGCAGAAGGGCAGGGTGCAGATATAGCACATAATATCCAGAACACTGGAAGAAAAGTGTGGTCAAGGGAAAGACAAAATACATGCATTATGATTTTTAAAAGAATTTGCATAACAACTTGTATGTTAGTAGTAAGTAGTAAAAAGGTAAAGGTCCCCTGTGCAAGCACCGGGTCATTCCTGACCCCCGGGGTGATGTCACATGCCAACATTTACTAGGCAGACTTTGTTTTACGGGGTGGTTTGCCAGTGCCTTCCCCAGTCATCTTCCCTTTACCCCCAGCAAGCTGGGTAATCATTTTACCAACCTCGAGCCGGCTACCTGAAACCAACTTCCTTCGGGATCGAACTCAGGTCGTGAGCAGAGTTTGGACTGCAGTACTGCAGCTTACCACTCTGCGCCACGGGGCTCTTCAGTAAGTAGCAGTAAACAGCAAATGCATAGTGGAGCTCTGTGCAACAGCTCATTCCATGTTTTCACAGGAGTGGCTGCCTTCATTTCTTCCTGCTATTGTGTCTCCTTACTGTTTGCTTTTTAGGAATGTCAGAAGGAAAATAAACAGGTTAATCTCTGCTGACCAGACTTCTTTCTTCCCACTCCATTACCCACAAAAGCCACATGAAATCCAAACTGATGCATTGTTCTACTGGGGTATAAGTTATAGAGTAGTTCTTATCATTTCCTGGTCATGACTGCTCTTATAGCAGTAAAGTCTTTAAAAGTCTAAAAAGCCAAAAAACAAACAAAAAAAACTTGTTAACATGCTGAAAAGGTAGCTGTGATTCCTGGCTGTCTTTTGGAGAAATCATTTTAATTGTTCCAGGGATAGCATCAGAAAAAAGTTGTTTCTTCAAGGTTAAACTAGATCAGATTTGAGGGATCCTGATTACAATCTTCTGTTTTATTTATTTGTCTATATATCTAATTCTCATATGTGCCCCCTGCCAGCAGATATTTAAATCCACAGATAGGGGGCACAGTCACCCCCAACAGGTTTTTCTGCAGACTTAGGGGTCCCCCTAGGTCTGCAGAAAAATCTGAAACGGGTTTAAACCCCCAAAACTAGATAAAGCGTTCTCGTGCATGTGCAGAGAATGCACCTACTGTTGTTCCCCGCCTGCCCAGAGGCAGCTGCTCTTGGCTGGCAGGGATGCTGACAGCGCCGAGAGATCAGGAGTGTGGGGGGAGCTGAGATCGTGGGGCTCAGCGGGCTCAGCAATGAGGGGGATGGGATTCCCCCACACAAAACCTTCAAGGGCCCCCACTTGTTTTAACACTAATTTGCTGCCCCACACAGCTAATTGGAAAGAGTCACGGGAGGAATTTTTTTTACTCCTTTCCCCTTCCAAATCAGCAATTAGTTCTGCATTGGGAAAAGGACAGGTAGATGTTCTACCTGCCCAGGGAGCTAGTGGCAACTTTGGAGAGACCATTTAAATTGTGGAAGAAGCCTGGGAAGAAAAGGTTAAACGTGCTCTCCTTCAGCAACCAATCTTCAAGGCTGCTGCCTGGGACTTCTAATAATCTTTTTGAGAAATGTGGAAGGTTCCAGTTGGGGATATCTTTTTTTTTTAGCCGCTTTGACCCTCAGTTATTGAAATGGTGCCCAAAATAACAACAACCCGAAAGCACAAACTTTTCTATTGGCATGTTAAAAGCGTAAGTGGGTTATGAGTGATTTTTCTGACAGTCCTCCATGTGAACTTAGTGCCTTTCACAACACTGAATCATATAATACAAATTGTCATAGCTGTATTTGAATCCCTGCTCAAAATTATGAAGTAGAGCTGCAGATACTTGTGCTTCAAAAAAAATCGCTCTTTGAAAAATTACTATTAGAAGGAGGGCTGTTGGGTAGGGGATATGGAGACAAATCCTGTTGTGCAGACAGGTTAAAAAT